>NC_064808.1:106007773-106364448 GCF_023721935.1 Panthera uncia
AGAATTCAAGAAAGAAAATCAGGCAGAAAGACAGTGATGCAAGTATTGTGGTGATCATAGGTGAGAGAGATTACTTTGTGTTTTTTTAAATGATATTTTATTGATTTTGAGAGAGAGAGAGAGAGGGGGGGAGAGAAAGAGAAGTAGAGAGAGAGAGAGAGAGAGAGAGAGAGAGAGAGAATCCCAAGCAGGCTCTGCACTCAGTGCAGAGCCCAACATGGGACTCCTTCCCGTGACTGTGAGATAATGATCTGAGCTGAAATCAAGAGTTAGACGCTTAACCGACTGAGCCACTCAGATGCCCCAGAGACCACTTTGAAGGATTAGAGGGTGATAAAATACTTCCATTACCAGAGTGTCTTCTATGCATTCGGTTATGTTAGATACTTTAGACCTATTTTTCTACTTAAATTTCACAGTGACTCTTTAAAATAATTGTTGTTCCTATTTTATAAAAGAGGAATCTAAGACTCAATCAATCTATGGATCCAAGGATCGAAAGAAGATATTCCAGTTGAGTCAAATGAATGAGAAATATATGTATGAAAATGGCAATAAATACTAGGGTCAGACACTGACTGTTCTTTTGGACCCCTAGGCAATCCTAAGACACTGTCTGCGAGAAAGCTAACTTCATGGAATTTCATGCCTCTCTGAACAAACTATGCCACTGAGGTCTCTGTCACTCAAATGGTTGAGGTAATATGAACAAAACAACTTGCATTATTTTATTCTCTCCACCCATTTGCCTCATGTGTAGCAATCTGATAAATATAATTCTCCTCTCTCTCCAGTATACAAAAGTTCAACCTTGTCACTATAGCATTATCGTGTCTTACTAGATTAAGACTTCTCCGTTCTGGATTTATTCAAATAAAAGCCCTTATTAATATATAAATATTACCTTAAAAAGTCAAACAAAGTAAAGATACAATAGGTAGTTTAAACCAGTATGACTAAATTAGTTTTGACAAAGGAAAGAACAAGAACACAAAGCAGTGAATAGTGTGTGTTGTGGAGTCAGGGTTGGGGTGTGTGGAAGAGCGGTTTGTTTAGAATTTAGTATAAAGGGAAGGCAAGAGTGGAGGAGGGAGGAAGGGAGAGAATGAGGGAGAGAGAAGATGGCTTAGGAGGATGGAGGAGATAAGAAAGAGAGGAGGGCAGGAGGCAAGGCAACAGTAATATCGTTGAGTGTAAGATGCATCTGCCTCACAAATTTTATGTAAATGGCTCAATGTACAAGTACAAGGACACCTGACTCTTTAACCCATTTGTGTTTAGACTCCTCTCTTCTGAAGGACTGATGTTACATGATCAGGGTGCTTTTTTATAAAGGGTGAATTACTTTTAAAATAATTATCTCTGAAAATATACTACACGGAGACTAATCATGGGACTCTCAGTTAAATATATCTTTTCTCCTTTGAAACTTCATTAGTCATTCTTGAGAAGGGATGCTGCTGTTTTAAGTTTGCATACCAAGAGAAGAGGAAGAGAAAGAAAGAAGAATCATTAAGCTGCCCAGATTTAACTTGGGCTGGGTGATCCAATTTCCAGGGCTGATGAATGTAACCTTTTCCTCCAATGATCTAAAACACAGGAAGGTAGCAGTCATTGTAGAGATTATCCTGGTGTAGGTAGCTTTACCTGTCTTTTGGTTTTTGTATTTTGCTAGAGAAAATGTGTTATTTCTTGAGATTGCTGAAGCCTTAGAGACCCACCTGTGCTGTCATGGTTTTCCAGGCTCACTGAAATGTGACTTACTGTTCTTTCTTCTCTGTTCAAGCAGGACCAACAAGTTCCTTCAACAAATATTTATGGGCTGTCACCAAATGCCAAGAAGAAGGCTCAGCCCTAAGACTGAAATAATCCATAAGGCATAGTTTCTGTCTTTGAGGAGCTCACTTAATTACGCCCAATATTTAAGATTTTTCTTCATGCCTAATAATTCTGAATGTTTTGTTGCTAATTTATATTTTAATGTTGCAGTGGCAGCCTAAGTAAACTTATTATTTTCACTTGGATTCTTTGTTTTTTGTTGACCTATGGCCAGTGGGTCAATGGTGGTACCATAGCCACTTTGTGCATGGACTGAGCAGTAAAACCTGAACTCTTGACTATTAAATACAACTGTGAGTCTCCACTGAGCAGGAGCAGGAAAGTAGTTATTTCTGTCTGTCACACTGTATCAATCAAGATACAAGTACAGTATAACTATGCTTGCATGATAAAAGATTGAAATGAAGAGACTGCTTTATAACTTATTTGATTTTTAAATCTAATACTTTAAGAAGCTAATTTATGATGAAGTTTATAATAATAAAACAAATAAGTGATAAAAGGAAAAATTAAATGACACAATGAGAAATATATGATATATATACATTTATAGTGGAAGACTTTAGTACATGTCTCTCAGTAACTAATAAGACAAGAGAAAAAAAAGTCACCAAAACTACAGAACAATAGAACACTATATTTACAAAATTGACCTAATTTACTATGTACAACACTGCATATAAATCTCTAGAACACCCATTCTTTTTAACTGCACATTAACTACATTGACAATATAAAAGGTGGTAAGTGAGTCTTGACAGATTTAGGAAAATTCAAAACATACCAGATATGTTATCCGACCACTTTAGAAGGGAATGATGTTAGAAGTAATTTAAAAACCTAAGAAATTCCATCATATTTGGAAATTTTAAAATATACTTTTAAATAACTCATGGTTCAATGAAGAAATTACAAATGACAATTAAAAAAATCTTTGGAACTGAATCATAATGAAAACGACACATCTGAAAACATGTGATATATAACTAAATGCATACTGAGAAAAATATTTATAGATGTTAATGTATATATTATAAGTGACAATCAGTTATTTAAGCATCCATTTCAAGAATTTGGGAAAAGAACAGAAAATTAACTCAAAGAAAATTAAAGGGAAAATAATAAAGATAAGAAATACAGGAATTAAAAATAATACTGTAAGGATAAAGTAAAAAACTTTCTGGCTATACATGGGGGGGATGAACAAAATCCTAGAAAATCACAAATTACCAAATGTGTCCCCAAGAATAACAGATTACTCCTATATCTATGAAATGAATTGTATTCATCATTCAAAACCTTCCCCAAAAGAAAACTCCATGCTCAGATGCTTTCATATAAATGTTTGATGAATGTTTAACTAACAGTTAAAGACATGACAACACAGTGTTACAAAAATTTTCTAGAAAGTAAGACTGGAACACTTACCAAGATGTATGTGATCTATGTGATCTTGATATCAAAACCTAGAAAAAAAGAAGAAAATACATGAGACTATGATTTTTTTCAAAATTCCAGTGTGTGTGTGTGTGTGTGTGTGTGTGTGTGTGTGTGTGTGAGTGAACTGGCAAGCTATTTCTATAATGTATATGTAAACCAAAGTCATATGCTATTTCTCTAAAGGTAAATAATAAACCAATGATTTAGAATAGAGATTCTAAAAATAGATCCACACATATATAGACATTTGGATTATAAAAATTAGGATTATAAATAAAGATTGTTCAGAATATAGTGTTGGAACAATTAGGTATCTGTGAGAGAAGTGGAAATCTGAATTCTAGCTCATGATGAAACAAAAATTCCATGTGAAATTACATCTAAACATGAAGGGTAAAGTATAAAATATAGTTTTTATGTTTTTAATTTTTAATCTTGACAAAAGCATTAATTTGACTATCTTAAACTTAAATATTTCATTAGTAAAGATTCCATTAAAAGAGACAAAAGGCAAATCCACAAATGAGAATATACTCTCAATAATTACATCTGATAAAGGGCTCATTTCTAAAATGTATCGAGTACTTCCACAAATCAATAGAAAAAGTGAAATCATTTGAAAAATTGGCAAAAAAAACCCACAAAAAAAACCTTGAAGAGGAACTTCAAAAATGAGGACATCTAAATGACCACTGAGCACTGAAAAGACATACTTCTTCCTTGATAATCAAAGAAATGAAGATTACAACCACAATGACAATCCACTATGCATCCACCAATATGACTAAAACTAAAAAGTCTGGCGGTGCCAAGTGCATATGAAATATAAAGTAAGTCAACTCTCATACATTGCTGAACAGGGATATATATTACTATAGCACTTTGTAAAAGTCTTTAGCAGTATTTACTAAAGTTGAAACATACACATATTCTTTGATCCATATATTTTAGTCCTAACTCTATCCAACAAAAATACATATGAATGAACAGTTGTAGTAGCACCAAACAGGATATACTTCAAATGCTTATCAAATGTAATTGGGAGAAAATGTTGTATATTACAGGGTATGGTGTACAGCAATGAAAATGAATAAATTCTAGTTTAACGTAACAATATGGGTAAGTATTATTAGCATAATAATGAACAAAAGACGCCAGACATGGAGGAAGAGAAGCAGGAAGATGGTGGAGTAGGAGGATCCTAAGCTCCACTTACTCCATGGACACTGAGATAACACCTGCATCTGTGCAAGTAACTCTGAAAACAACATTAAGATTCAAAGAATAGACCTGTACAGTTAATCCTAAAGAGGAGGCCACATCATTCAGGCTGGGAGAGGCAGAGATGGGCTGGGAACCAAATCCCTGGTGGGACCAGCCCAGGTAACAAGGACACTACAAGCAAGGAGAAGCAAAAGACTCAGACCTCACACCAGACACCTCTGCCACAGGAGACCTACACTGAGAAAATGAATCCTTATTAACATCTGGCTGTGAAAAACAGCAGGACTGAACTTCAGAAGCTTTGAAAATTAGCAGAGCTTGGGGTGCCTGGGTGGCTCAATTAGCTTAGCATCTGATTCTTGATTTTAGCTCAGATCAAGATCCCAGTGTCATGGGATTGAGCCCCATGTCAGGCTCCTCACTGAGCATGGAGCCTGTTTAAGATTCCCTCTCTCTCTCCCTCTGCACCTCACCCCAAATCATTCTCTCTCTCTCTCATAAATTAAATAAATAAATAAATAAATAAATAAAATTAGCAGAGCTAAATTGTGGGAGAGCTGGAGGGTGAATGGAAATTGCATTATATATCCTTAAAGGGTCAACATAATAAATACCTCAAAGCCCAAGACATAGCCAGAAGCAGCAGTTTGTAAAGTGTCTGGGATAAAGTGAAGATTTACTGACTAATCTCTGAATGTGTGCTGCAGAACAAGGACCTTCCGGAAATTTCTCTAGAGACAATAGTGTTGTGGGTGCCATTTCTCTCCCCTCCCCAGCCTAGATAACCAGACGCTTGCAAGGAGAAGTTCTGCCCTGCCACAGTGCTCCCTCACTGCAGACCTGCCCAACATGCTTGCATTGGCAGGCATCCCTCAAAAGGGCTCCTGCCCCACCACACCCTGCAGGTAGCCCTAGCAGGGACAAGCACAATTCCAAAGTGACTCCTGCCCTGGGGAGGGAGAGTTAACTTCACACACCAGTGCACCCATAGTTCCAGCAGCCTGGCCTCTTAGCTGGTGGCACAGGGAGCAACCACTGCCCTTAGTGCCCAGCATCTGTGGCAGAGACTAATTGTGGACAGCTACTCTGACTACTGGCCCCACTCACCAAGGAGAGTGGCCCCTCCAATGAGAGTGGCCCCTCTCATTTGGCCATGCATGAAACAAGCCCTACTCTTTGGTGTTCCAGCAACTGTGGCAGACAGGCTAATTATACAAGCTAGGCTGACTGCTGGTTATATCTACCAACTAGAGTCTCACTTTGTGATCTCATAGAAATCTTGCAATAAAACTTGTCTAATGTACCCATAGCAGGCAAAGCAGATCATTGCAGCAGGCTGGGCTGAAGGCAATTATGGCTCAGCCACAACAGTAGGGTGCATGCAGCCCACAGAGTGGGCACTCCCTGAGCACCTCATTCTGGTGACCAAGGTAGATTGCACTACAGGGCACTGTGGGACCTCTTTTACACAAGACCACTATTCTCAAGAACAGGAGGCACATCTGATCTACCTAATACACAGAAACACACAGAGGGAATTAGATAAAACTGTAAGACAAAGGAATATGTCACACATCAAAGAACAAGACAAAATCATAGTAAAAAAACTAAATGACATGAGGAAAACCAAAATATCCTGATTAAGAATTTAAAGTAATTATTATTAAGATCTCACTGGGTGTGACAAAAGAGTGGATAAACTCAATGAGAACTTCAACAAAGAGATAAAAAATACAGAAAAGATCCAGTCAGAAGTGAAGAATTTAATAAATAAAAAAGATACTAGAGGGAATCAATAGCAGATTAGAGGATAGAGAAGAACAGATCAGCAATCTGGAAGACAGGGTAATGGAAAGTAAGTTGAACAGCAAAAAGAAAAAAGAATAATGAAAAATGAGGGTAGGTTAAGGGAACTCAGCAACATTACCAAACACAGTAACATTTGCATTATACACATCCTAGAAGAAGAGAAAGAGAAGGGGGCAGAAAATTTATCTGAGGAGGTAATAGTTGAAAAACTCCCTAATCTGGGTAAAAATAACACAGATATTTATACCAAGGAGGCACAGAGAGCCCCTAAGAAGTAGAACCTAGTGTTCACACTGAAACACATTATAATTAAAATGGCAAAAAGTAATGATGAAGCAATGATTTTAACAGCAACAAGAGAAAAAGTTACATATAAGTGAAACCCCATGAGTCTATCAGCTGATTTTTCAACAGAAATTTGCATGCCACAAGAATGCAGTATGATATGTTCAAAGTGCTGAAAGGAAAAACCTAAAACCAAGAATGATCTACCTGGCAAATTTGTCATTTAGATGAGAAAGAGAGATGAAGAATTTCCCAGGCATAAAATTTAAAGGGGCTCATCACCACTAAACCAGTCATACAAGAAATGTTAAAGGGAATTCCTTAAGGGGAAAGAAAAGGTAAGAAATTATGAAAACTATGAAGAAAATTGCAAATGGTAAAAAAATTTCACAGGTAAAAAATATATATATATTAAAGGTAGATTAATCAATTATAAAGTCAATAAGTAGGTTAAAACCAAAAGTAGTAAACTCCGTTTTATCTACAAAAATTAGTTAAGGGATACACAAAATAAAAAGATGTAATATATGCAATCATATGTGTAAAATGTGATTTAGTGCTTTTGGAATGTATTCAAACTTAAGCAGTCATCAGCTTAATATAGACTCCTATAAACATAAATGCTATATATAAACTCCATGATAATCTCAAATCAAAAACCTATAGAAGTTATACTAAGTATAAATTATACAAGTTATACAAGTATACAAGTAATACTTTTCTTTCTGTAAAGAAAGCTATCAAAACACAAGGGAATAGAACAAAAGAAGGAGAAAGGAACAGGGATGAACTAAAACTAAAAACCAAAAACAACCAGAAAGAAATTAACAAGGTGGCACTAAGTACATGCCTATGAAGGATTACTTTCAATGTAATGGACTAACTGCTCCAAGAAAAGACATTGGGTGACTGCATGAATGAAACAAAACAAAAACAAGACCCATCTATATGCTGCCTATAAAAGACTCACTTCAGACCTAAAGACACATATAGACAGTGAAAGTTCAGAAAAACATATAGCATGAAAATCAGGGAAAGAAGATTTGGGGTGGTAACACTTATATCAGATAAGACAGAGTTTAAAACAAAGTCTTTATTAAGAGTCAATGAAGGGCACTACATAATGATAAAGAAATCCATCCAACAAGAGGATATAACGATTATAAATAACTGTGCAACCAACATTGAAGGACCTAAATACATAAAACAAATATTAACAGACATAAAGGGAGAAATTGACTGTAACACAGTAATAGTAGAGGACTTTAAACACATTACTTAACATCTATGGATAGATCATCCAGACAGAAAATTAATAAATGGCTTTGAGCAACACCTTAGACTAGATGGACCTAAGAGTTACATACAGAACATTCCATCCCTAACCAACAGAATGCACATTCTTTTTAAATGCACATGAAACATTCTCCAGGATAAATCACATGTTGGTCCACAAAACAAGTCTCAATAAATTTAAGAATATTGAAATCACATCGAGCATTTTTCCAACCATACAAGATGCAGTTAGAAAACAACCACAAGAAAAAAAATCTGGAAAACACAAAAATATGGAGGACAGGCTTCTAGGCTGACATGGTGGAGAAGTAGGGGGAAGCCATACTTCCCATGTCTCTCAAACAAAGAAGCCACAAGACTTTGAACACCAGAGCCTGGGAGGGAAAGAGACTAAAACTACTAGGAAGAAAATGGGAAAGCTGGAAAAAAATAGGTGGGTAACTGTGAACTGGGGGAGAAAAAAAGGAAATGTGGGAATGGAGAGGAGGGACCTTCCATGTGCCATGTGCTGTGGCACAGCGAGTACGACTCAAACTGAGTCCACCGGGTCTGGCACTATGGAAAAGAGACTAGGGGATCACTATTCCCTCCCCACCCCCCACCACACCACCACCAAGGCGGGGCCTCAGGGATCACTCCCAGATGAGTGGAAGTGGGCCAAACCACTCCCAAACCAGATTACCCCAAACCACACCCCCTTGAACTGGGTAACTAGGTATACACCAGAGCTGCACAGACCCTGTGGACAGCTACCTCCTACAAGCGATGCATCATTGCCTGGATTAACTCTAGGTCAATTCTGGATATATAGATATATTCTCCCCACACACCCCCATTTCTCCTCCTTATCTCTTCCTTTCCTTGGCTCGTCACTTTGGTTATTGGTCTGACTAAATGGACATATTTAATCCATTGTCTTGATACATATTTTACACCTCCTTCTTTATACTCCTTTCTCTCTCTGGAATAATCAAGCTATATAGTTTCTCTGTCTGGGTAACATTATCTTTGTTTCATTTTCCCTGCCTCCTTCTTTATTTTCCTTTATCTCTCTCTGGATTAAACCTTATAGTCTCTCTGACTAATCAATGTTTATTTTTTCTTCCCCACCACCCTCTGCTCCTGTCATTTCTCTCTTTGTATGTGCTTTTCCATCAGGACCACCTCTACCCTCTTCTTTACTTGTAGTTGGTGTTTTTTGCTTTTTTGTTTTTAGTCTTCAGTTTTTTGTTTTTGTGTATTTGTTTGTGTGTTTGCGTATTTTTGTCTGGTTTGTCTATCTGTTTTCCTTTACAGGGCTATGCCAAGGAACAAATCAAAGCACACCTGGTGGAGAATCCAAAATATTACTATGAGTAGGGTAATAAATAAAATAACCAAAGTCACAACAGAGAACAAGTAACAATCCCCCAAAAAATACCTGTGGAAGTACAGGCCCTGGACAGTGTATGACCCTCCTTTAATATAGCAGTGCTTGCAGGTACAGAGCACACAACAAGCTTTTAAATTGCATAAAGGACAGAAAACTAGCCAAAATGACAAAACAGAAGAATTCTCCTCAAAAGATTCTCCAGGAAGGGGCGACAGCTAACGAATTGATCAAAACTGATTTAAGCAATATAATGGGACAAGAATTTAGAATAATAGTTATAATATTAATCGCTGGGCTTGAAAAAGCATAGAGGACAGCAGAGAATCTATTGCTACAGAGATCAAGGGACTAAAAAATAGTCATGATGAATTAAAAAATTCTATAAATGAGGTGCAAAATAAAATGGAGGCAGCCACAGCATGGATTGAAGAGGCAGAGGGGACAATAGGTGAATTAGAAGATAAAATTATGGAAAAAGAGGAAGCTGAGAAAAAGTAAAAAATCTAGGAGTCCAAGGGGAGAATTAGAGAACTAAGTGATGCACTCAAACGGAATAATATCTATATCATAGGAATTCCAGATGATGAAGAAGAAGAGACAGAAAGGGGTTGAAGGTTTATGTGAACAAATCATAGCTGAGAACTTTTCTGATCTGGGGAAGGAAACAGGCATTGAAATCCAAGAGGCACAGAGAACTCCCTTCAGATGTAACTTGAATCCATCTTCTGCATGACATATACTGAAACTGGCAAAATACAAAGATAAAGAGAGAATTCTGAAAGCAGCTAGGGATAAATGGGCCTTAAGATACAAAGGTAGACACATAAGGGCATACTGTAGCAGACCTATCTACTGAAACTTGGCAGGCCAGAAAGGAATGGCAAGAAATCTTCAATGTGATGAACAGAAAAAATATGCAGCTGAGAATCCTTTACCCAGCAACTCTGTCATTCAGAATAGAAGGAGAGATAAAGTTTTTCCCAAACAAACAAAAACTGAAGGAATTCATCACCACTAAACCAGCCCTAGATCCTAAGGGGGATCCTGTGAGACAAAGTACCAGAGGCATCACTACAAGCATGAAACCAACACACATCACAATGACTCTAAACCCATATCTTTCTATAATAACACTGAATGTAAATGGACTAAATGCTCCAACCAAAAGACATAGGGTATCAGAACGGATAGAAAAAAAGACCATCTATTTTCTGTCTACAAGAGACTCATTTTAGACCTGAGGACATCTTCAGATTGAAAGTGAGGGGATAGAGAGCTATCTATCATGCTACTGGAAATCAAGAGAAAGCTGGAGTAGCATACTTATATCAGACAAACTAGACTTTAAATTAAAGGTTGTAACAAGAGATGAAGAAGGGCATTATATAATAATTACAGGGTCTATCCATCAGGAAGAGTTAACAATTATAAATGTCTATGCACCAAATTTGGCAGCCCCCAAATATATAAAACAATTAATCACAAACAAAAGCAACCTTATTGATAAGAATGTAGTAATTGCAGGGGACTTTAATACCCCACTTACAACAATGGATAGATCATCCAGACACAGGATCAATAAAGAAACAAGGGCCCTGAATGATACATTGGATCAGATGGACTTGACAGATATATTTAGAACTCTGCATCCCAAAGCAACAGAATATACTTTCTTCTCGAGTGCACATGGAACATTCTCCAAGATAGAGCACATACTGGGACACAAAACAGCCCTTCATAAGAATAAAAGAATTGAGATCATCCCATGCACACTTTCAGACCACAGTGCTATGAAGCTTGAAATCAACCACAGGAAAAAGTCTGCAAAACCTCCAAAAGCATGGAGGTTAAAGAACACCCTACTAAAGAATGAATGGGTCAACCAGGCAATTAGAGAAGAAATTTAAAAATATGTGGAAACAACTGAAAATGAAAATACAACAATCCAAACGCTTTGGGATGCAGCAAAGGTAGTCCTGAGAGGAAAATACATTGCAATCCAGGCCTATCTCAAGAAACAAGAAAAATCCCAAATACAAAATCTAACAGCACACCTAAAGGAACTAGAAGCAGAACAGCAAAGACACCCAAACCCAGCAGAAGAAGAGAAATAAAGAGCAGAGCAGAAATACACAATATAGAATCTAAAAGAACTGTAGAGCAGGTCAATGAAACCAAGAGTTGGTTTTTTGAAATAAATAAACGAAATTGATAAACCTCTAGCCAGGCTTCTCAAAAAGAAAAGGGAGATGACCCAAATAGATAAAATCATGAATGAAAATGGAATTATTACAACCAATCCCTCAGAAATACAAACAATTATCAGGGAATAGTATGAAAAACTGTATGCCAACAACTGGACAACCTGGAAGAAATGGAAAAATTCCTAAACAACCACACACTCACAAAACTCAAACAGGAAGAAATAGAATATTTGAACAGACCCATAACCAGCAAAGAAATTGAACCATTTATCAAAAATCTCCCAACAAAGAAGAGTCCAGGATCAGATGGCTTTCCAGGTGAATTCTACCAGACATTTAAAGCAGAGATAATACCTATCCTTGTCAAGCTATTCCAAAGAATAGAAAGAAAAGGAAAATTCCAGACTCATTTTATAAAGCCAGCATTACTGTGAATCCCAAACCAGAGAGAGACCCCTCAAAAAAAGAACTACAGGCCAATATCCCTGATGAATATGGATGCAAAAATTCTCAATAAGATACTAGCAAATCAAATTCAACAGCATATAAAAAGAATTATTCACCATGATCAAGTGGGATTCATTCCTGGCCTGCAGGGCTGGTTCAACATTTGCAAATCAATCAATGTGATACATCACATTAATAAAAGAAAAGAAAAGAACCATATGATCCTGTCAATCAATGCAGAAAAAGCATTTGACAAAATTCAGCATTCTTTCTTAATAAAAACCCTCGAGAAAGTCGGGATAGAAGGAACATACTTAAACATCATAAAAGCCATTTATCAAAAGCCCACAGCTAATATCATCCTCAGTGGGGAAAAACTGAGAGCTTTCACCCTGAGATCAGGAACATGACAAGGATGTCCACTCTCACCGCTGTTGTTTAACATAGTGTTGGAAATGCTAGCATCAGCAATCAGACAACAAAAGGAAATCGAAAGCATCAAAATTGGCAAAGATGAAGTCAAGCTTTCGCTTTTTGTAGATAACATGATACTATACATGGAAAATCTGATAGACTCCACCAAAAGTCTGCTAGAACTGATACATGAATTCAGCAAAGTTGCAGGATACAAAATCAATGTACAGAAATCAGTTGCATTCTTATACACTAACAATGAAGCAACAGAAAGACAAATAAAGAAACTGATCCCATTCACAATTGCACCAAGAATCATAAAATACCTAGGAATAAACCTAACCAAAGATGTAAAAGATCTGTATGCTGAAAACTACTGAAAATTTATGAAGGAAATTGAAGAAGATACAAATAAATGGAAAAAAATTTTGTGCTCATGGATTGGAAGAATAAATATTGTTAAAATGTCAATACTACCCAAAGTTATCTACACATTCAATGCAATCCCAATCAAAATTGCACCAGCATCCTTCTTGAAGCTAGAACAAGCAATACTAAAATTTGTATGGAACCACAAAAGACCCCAAATAGCCAAAGTAATATTGAAAAGGAAGACCAAAGGGGGAGGCAACACAATCCCAGACTTTACCCTCTACTGCAAAGCTGTCATCATCAAGACAGCATGGTATTGGCTCAAAAACAGACACATAAACTGATGGAATAGAATAGAGACTCAAGAATTAGACCCACAAATGTATGGCCAACTAATCTTTGACAAACCAGGATAGAATATCCAATGGAAAAAAGACAGTCTCTTTAATAAATGGTGCTGGGAGAAATGGACAGCAACATGCAGAAGGATGAAACTAGACCACTTTCTTACACCATTCACAAAAACAAACTCAAAATGGATAAAGGACCTGAATGTGATACAGGAAACCATCAAAACCTTAGGGGAGAAAGCAGGAAAAAACCTCTCTGACCTCAGCTGCAGCAATCTCTTACTTGACACATCTCCAAAGGCAAGGGAATTAAAAGCAAAAATGAACTATTCGGACCTCATGAAGATAAAAAGCTTCTGCACTGCAAAGGAAACAATCAACAACACTAAAAGGCAACCGACAGAATGGGAAAAGATATTTGCAAATGACATTGGGTAAAGGGCTAGTATCCAAAATCTATAAAGAACTCACCAAACTCCACACCCAAAAAACAAATAATCCAGTGAGGAAATGGGCAGAAGACATGAATAGACACTTCTCTAAAGAAGACATCCAGATGGCCAATAGGCACATGAAAAGATATTCAACATCACTCCTCATCATGGAAATACAAATGAAAACTAAACTCAGATACGACCTCACACCGGTCAGAGTGGCTAAAATGAACAAATCCGGAGAGTATAGATGCTGGAGAGGATGTGGAGAAATGGGAACCCTCTTGCACTGTTGGTGGGAATGCAAACTGGTGCAGCCGTTCTGGAAAGCAGTGTGGAGGTTTTTCAAAAAATTAAAAATAGATCTACCCTATGACCCAGAAATAGCACTGCTAGGAATTTACCCAAGGGATACAGTTGTGCTGATGCATAGGGGCACTTGTATCCCAATGTTTATAGCAGCACTGTCAACAATATCCAAATTATGCAAAGAGCTTAAATGTCCGTCAACTGAAGAATGGATAAAGAAGATGTGTTTTATGTATACAATGGAATACTACTTGGCAATGAGAAAGAATGAAATCTGGCCATTTGTAGCAACGTGGATAGAAGTGGAGAGTGTTATGCTAAGTAAAATAAGTCAGGCAGAGAAAGACAGATACTATATATTTTACCCATATGTGGATCCTAAGAAACTCAACAGAAGAACAGGGAGGAGGGGGAGGGGGAAAAAGTTATAGGGAGGGAAGGGAGCAAACCATAAGAGACTCTTAAATACTGGGAGCAAACTGAGGCTTGATGGAGAAGTGGGAGGAAGGGGAAAGTGGGTGATGGGCATTAAAGAGGACACATTTGGGATTTGCATTGGGTGTTTTTTGGAAACCAATTTGACAATACATTTCATATAAAAAATATGGAGGACAATCAACATGCTACTAAACAATGAGTAGGTTAACCAAGATATTAGAGAGGGAGTAAAAAAAAATACGTGGAGACAAATGAAAATGAGGTCATAATGGTACAAAATTTGGGATACAGAAAGATAAATTCAAACTGAGTAATTTTTATTCATATAGGCCTTTCTCATAAAACAAGAAAATTTTCAAATAAACCACCACCTAACCTTATACCAAAGAATCAAGAAAGGAAAACCAGAGCCCTAAGCCAATAGAAGGAAGGAAAGAAAAAGGACTAGAGTAGAAATAAAGGAAATAAAGACTATAAAAATAATAGGAAATATAATGATACCAAGAACTAATTCTTTGAAGATAGAAAAAAAATTATCAATCTTTAGCAAGATTCATCAAGAAAATAAGAGATCGTAAGTTAAAATCAGTACTATAAAGGATTGTAAGAGATTATGATAAACTATACGCAAACGAAGTAAACAACCAAGTAGTGGATAAATTCCTAGAAATACACAGTTTTCCAAAACTGAGTCACCAAGTAATAAAAATTTTAACAGACCAATAGTAGTAACAAAATTGAATTGGTAATCCAAAAACTCTTGGCAAACAGAAGACGAGGACCAGATCGCTTCAAAGGGGAATATTACTAACCATTTAACCAAGAATTAATGCCTATTATTTTCAATATATTCCAAAGAGAAGTGGAAGAACAACTTCTAAATTCACTCTACAAGGCCAGCATTACCCTAATATTCAAACCAGACAATGACACTGAAAGCAAAGACCACTGTCTTTGATGAACATAGATGCAAAAATCCTCAACAAAATATTAGCGAACGAAATTTAACAATACATTAAAAAATCATTCACCACAATTAAATAGGATTTATTCTAGAAATGTAAGTGTGGTTCAATTTTGTAAATCAATTATTAAGTGAAATTAAGTAAAGTAAGTAAAATTATTAAGTGAAATATAACGTTAATAAGAGAAAGGACAGGGGCGCCTGGTTAAGTGTCTGAGTCTTGATTTCAACTGACAGTATGGAGCTTTCTTGGGGTTCTCTTTTTCAATCTCTCTCTCTCTTTCTCTCTCTCTCTCTGCCCCTCCCCTACTTGCTCACATGTACATTCTCTCTTTCTCAAAATAAATAAATAAACTTTAAAAAAGTTTCTTTCATAAAAAAATAAGAGAAAGGAAACAAATCACATGATCCTCTCACAAGGCACAGAAAAACTCTTTGACAAAATACAACATACACTTATGATAAAATCTCTCAACAAAGTGAGTTTTCAGGGAACACACCTCAACATAATAAGGGCCATATATGAAAAACCCAGGGTAAACATCATGTTCATTGGTGAAACACTGAGAACTTTTCCTCTAAGTTCAGGAACAAGATAAGGATGTCCATTTTTACCACTTGTATTCAACATAGTACTAAAAGTCCTACCTGCACTGATAAGAAAAAGAAATAAAAGACATCTAATTGGTAACAAAGAAGTAAAATGGTCACTATTTGCAGATGACATGATACTGTATGTAGAAAACTCAAAATACCAAAAATCTATTGTAACTGACTATTGAATTTAGTAATGTTGCAGGTACAAAATTATAATAATGAAGTCTGGTGCACTTCTGACACTAATGACAAAGTAGCAGAAACAGAAATTAAGAAAACAATTCCATATGCAATTGTAGAAAAAATAAAAAAAACCTAGGAATAAATTTAACCAAGGAGGTGAAAGATCTATATACTTTGAAAGCTGTAAGACAATGATAAAAGAAATTGAAGGCAACACAAACAAACAGAAATATATTCAATGCTCAAAGAATGAAGAATATTATTAAAATTTCCACATTACCCAAATCTACAGTTTCACTGAAATCCCTACCAAAACACCAACAAAGCTGGAGTTAGCACATTCCCAGATTTCAAGATATTCTACAAAGCTATAGAAATGAAAACAGTTTGTTACTGGCACAAAGATATACACAGAGATCAATGGAACAGGATAGTCTAGAAATAAACACACATCTCTATGATAAATTAATCTATGATGAAGGAGGCAAGAATATACAATGGGGAAAAGACAGAATCTCCAAAAAATGGAGCTGGGAATATTAGACAAATACATGCAAAAGAATGAATCTGGATTATTTTCTTACACTATACACAAAAATAAGCTCAAAATGGATTAAAGACCTAAATATAAGACCTGAAACCATAAAATTCTAAAAGAAAACATAGATGGTAATCTCTTTGACATAAACCTTAGCAACATTTTTCTAGATTATGTCTTTTAAGCCAAAGGGGAAAAAAGTGAAAATAAACTACTGCGACTAAACCTAAATAAAAAACTTCTGCACAGAAAAGGAAACATCAACAAAATGAAAAGGCAACCTACCATGTTGGAGAAGATATTTGCTAATGAAATGTCCAATAAAGGGTTAATATCAAAAGTAAATAAAGAACATATACAACTCAAAGAAAACAAACAGAAAATTCTATTAAAAGTAGGTAGAGGAGCTGAACAGACATTTTCCCAAAGGAACCATTGCAGGTGGTCCACAGGCACATGAAAAGATGCTTAACGTCACCAATCATCAGGGAAATGCAAATAAAAACCACAATGACACATCACCTTACATCTATCAGAATGGCTGGTATCAAAAAGATAAGAACTAGTATGTGTTGGTGAGGATGTGGAGAAAAAGGAAACTTCATGCACTGTTGGTGGGAATATAATCTGGTATAGTCACTGTGGAAAACAGTATAGAGGTTTCTCAAAAAATTAAATATAGAAATGTAATATGATCCAATAATTCCAATACTGGGTATTTACCCACAGAAAAAGGAAATACTAATTCAAGTATATATATGCATTCCTATGTGTATTGCAGTGTTATTTACAATAACCAAGATAAGGAAACCACCTGAGTTTCCATCAGCAGATGAATGTGTAAAGAAGTGGCATGTCTGTCTGTCTGTCTGTCTATCTATCTATCTACTCAGCCATAAAAGAGAATGAGATCTTCCTATTTATGACACCAGGGATGGACATAGAGCATACTATGCTAAGTGAAGTAAGTAAGAAAGAGACAAATACTCTATGATTTCATTTATATGTGAAACCTAAAAATACAAAGAAACAAAAACAGACTCCTAAATACAGAGAACAATCTAGTGGTTGTCGAAGAGGGGAAGGGTAGGGGGATAGGGGAAACAGAGAAAGGGATTAAAAGGTACAAACTTCTGTTATAAAATAAATAATGGTGATAAAAGTACAATATAGGGAATATAGTCAGTATTATCCTGTGCACGGAGTAACATATAGAATTGTTGGATCAGTGGGTTATACACCTGAAACTAATATAGCATTGTACGTTAATTATCCTTTAATTTTTAAAAAGATGCCAGATATAAAAGAATTTATAGTCAATGAATACATTTATAAAATTTTCACCAACATTTTATTCCATAATTAATGTATGGAGTTATGACACCAAATTAATCCATAAAGTTGCACGATTTAAGAAGGCTATTGCAGTATCTTATCCAGGGAAACTATAGAGGTGTCTGAGAATCACAGCATGGGAAAATAAAAGAGAGCTGGTATTGGGGAAAAAGAAAATTAAACAAATTTTAGGTCTGTCTGAATTTTTGTTTTGGTAGTGCATTTTCTTATTGGTCTTAACCAAGAGACTCATACAATGTCCAATAATGTGTTGATAAACCAGCTCTCAAAAAACAAGGAACCTAACCCGTAGCCCTCATCGATTTTTATATTGTAAACCCTCTGAGCATGGCCAATTTCAAGCTATCCAATGGGATGTCACTGAATCCAGGGTTGGGAAGAAATAACACCAATTGGCTTGCCTGGGCCCGTTGGACCTAGCTTCAGCATATTACTGAATGGAAGCCATCATTAATAACATATCTAAGATCTCACAAGTGATATCCCTTAATTTTGAAATAACTTTGCTTTCAGTGCTACTAGGTTAAAAACCATTTTGTCCTGTTTGTAATAGAAGAGTTTCTCGAGGAAACTGAGGTAAGGAATACTGACGGGATGTAGTAATAGCATAGTTCAGCGGAAAAGGCAAAGTACAGGGAGTCAAAACCCTAAGGCAAGCGTCACTTGTGATGGTAACATTTTCCATGCTTGCTCTATTTCTGGGAGCTCACCTGCAAGTTTCTGCCACTCACTGGCAGGTAATTTTGCAAGCATGTCAATTTACAGTAACTATGTGTTCTCTTAATAACTTATTTCCTTTTTGGGTTTTAATTCCTTTTATACAAAGTGTGATCTACCCTTTCCTGTTAGGATATTGTCCTTAATGGCAGAGCAGAGAGAAGTAAAGTAAGGGTTGAGTCACTCTGCTTACTCTGTCATTTGCTAAAATTATAGCTTTATCCAAGCAAAGAATCTATCCAATCTCATTGATCTGAATGTAGCTGTGAGAATATGTATGCTGTACTCCCAGTTTTACATGTCAGCTTATTCAGTGCCTGGTGGAGAGGTCCACACTTAGGATGCATCCAATAAAACAAAGTATTTGTCAGAATAAATACATGGGAGGAAATAAAGAATAAATAAATGAATAAATATATCCTGGGTTCTAGTATTATACTATATTCTTATAAGTCTGTGTCACTTAGTTGTTGTTTTTCTTAGCCAACTATAACCCATCTTCTGTACATGATCTATTAAAATTTTAGCACATTGGACTGATCATTACTTAGCAACCAAGGATTCTTTCATTTATTTATTTCTTTCAAAACTTGTTAATATGCAACTGTTCATGTGAGTACTGATTTTATCCTACTGAGATATTTTCTATATTTGGATCTTTGCCTATGGGAGAAGATAGAGTCTAGTATTTTTATTTTTTCAGTCTGCTTTTCTCAAGTGTAGACGAATGGTTTCACAAATTAGCATCAGAGGCAAATCACCATGTAACTAAAGATTCCCTTAGATCAGTAATTCCAGATCTGGCATTTTATCAAAATCACTTTTTAAATTTTTTAGCAATTCCTAGATCTCACCGTCAGAGAATTGCTTTCAGCAAATTTGGCTCAGGAGCCTGGCAAGTGCACTGTTTTAAGGGGATTGAGATTTACAGACTCGGACTTGCTCAGAGCTTCGCAAACTTTATAGGCATTTGCCTGATCTGGGATCTTGTTAAAAGTGCAAATTCTGATTTAAGAGACTACTTTAAATTTCCAGTAAGCTCCTGGGTGATAGAGCTGCTGCTTTCATACTTTGAAAGCAAAGCCTAAATTAAGTATGTCATCTTCTTGGCTTTAATTGAGATATGACTGCATGTGTTTTGATGGCAGAATAAATTGCTATTCAAAGTTTGCATATAAGAGCACCTAGGACCCAATGAACATACAGCAATGTCTTAAGGTAGAACATCTGGGCAGAGAGTATTTACCTGTTTTTTTTTTTCCTGTAAAAAATTTTCTCTCAAGAAGAGTACCAACAGATGTATGGATGGGTGGTTACATATAACTGTCAAACTAATGTATTCAGTTATTCTGAATGTAAACAAATATTTATGGAATGTTTCAGGGCCCTTCCTTTGTTCATATATAACTTGTTACTACCCTATGGTCTCTGTGGTTTCATGAAGGCAGTTTGTCCCTTTAGAAAATCAGTCTTGCTTATTGCATGCCATTCATTAATATGCAACGACTATGAAGCAAGCTTTTGAGAATACTACACCTTTTGTTTAGGGGAAGAAAAGAGAGAAATTATTCAAAGCTGCCAAAATTAACATTGCTTCTCAGAAATGAACATTGCGTCACCAATGAAAACCATAAGAATGGAATTTATATTTATTTACTAATTGTCTCAGTTGGAGGCAAAATTAGAGGTGATTACTGGAAGTAATAGTACAATAGAATGTAGAAGTTTCCCTGTGACCGCCCAGCAACTTGGGAACAATGAATTGTAACAGAATGTGGTGCTGTATAGCATGTAACTTGAAAATAAGTGATGGAAATAATTCACACTTGTGAGTTCCCACTGCAGAAAAGTGTGTATGCTTGTGTGGTAGCCAGGGCAAGGTGGGGGCAGAAATGTATCTTTTATCTTTGGCATTTGGAACAGTGATTTGTTTTTTTTTTTTAATCAATTTTTTTAAATTTTTATAAATGTTTATTTATTTTGAGACAGAGAGAGAGAGAAAGAGAGAGAGAGAGGGAATCCCAATCAGGCTCTGCACTGTCAGTGCAGAGCCCAATGTGGGGCTCAAACTCACGAACCATGAGATCATGACATAAGATTGTGACCTGAACAGAAACCAAGCGTCAGACACTTAACCAACTGAGCTACCCAGGCACCTGTTTTTGTTTTGTTTTGTTTTGTTTTGTTTTGTTTTGTTTTGTTTTTCAAGCAATGAACATTTTTGTTTGTTTGTTTCAAGTTTTAATTTAAATTCTAGTTAACCTATAGTGTAATATTGGTTTCAGGAGTAGAATTCAGGGATTCATCACTTACATACAACATCCAGTGCTCATCACAGTAAGCGCCTTCTTTAATACCCACCAACCATCTAGCCCATTCCCTGACCTGCCTCCCCTCCAGCAACCCTCAGTTGTTCTCTATCATTGAGTGTCTTCTTGGAACAGTGATTTATATAGAGTGGATCTGCATTATGTTTCTAGAGAACCTGACCAGTAATTAGTAATCAAATTTGTCTAGCTTTCTTTTTTCTACCATACTCATGAATAGACTGCAGGGTGGATTTGTATGCTCAGCGACAACATATTCCTTGTTCAGCAGCAGCAAAACAAGAACAAAAAAAGCAGAAAAATCCAACAATTATTGAAAGCTCACTGTGTACTAAGCTCTAGGTTAATACTTTACATTAATTATAACTTTTAGTACTAATAACATCCCTAGTAAGATATTGAGATGCAAAGAGTATTAGGGGTTCTTTGGGTAAAAGGATAAAACCACAGAAAGGGGGTCTATTGTGGAGACAGTTGGAGGCAGAGACATTATGTTCACTGGGAAAACAAAACAAAACATTAAGTCCTTTTACTTCTGCAAGATAAGGATGCTGCTTTAACACTTATTGTGGCTCAAAAACCAAGAGAGATCCTGGATACCTGTAATGTTTTAATTTTAAGTAATTAATTTCTAATCAGTTTCTACCTGGACACTTATACAAGTTTCCTAAATAATGATAATTTTGAACTTTACTTGAGCCCGGTAATCCTGCAAAGTAGCAATAATTAAAGAAATCCCCCACACCTTGTGTACTGGCAAATGTTTTACCGCAAGAGGCCAAGATTTCTAAATAACTCAGAAAGACTTGTGAATAAACAGCCCCCTTGTTCACCTTAGGACAAGGCCAGGCACAGACCCTCCCAATTCCCATTTTATGCTTTATCAGTGATTAGCTGAATTGTTGGTCCCCCTGGTCAATAGCGACAAAATGCTTGCGAATTTGACCTGATGGAATTTTAAGATTTTCCCTACCTCACAGGACCCTGAGCTTTGACAGGAGCCTGACCCAGCATCATAATGCTGAACTGTTCATCCTTAGGACCCAGAGTCATCTGCTGATCTGGGTGGAACGAGGGGGGAGCACTCTCAGTTCTATCGGTTCTCATTCTGGTTCTTGAGCCTCACTAACCACCCCCCCCCCATTTAAGAAATGCCTTTTTCTGTCTGACCTTGAGACACTTGCATGTCCCATAGTCAGAGTTTCTCCTGATTACCATATTGCCTTCTGAAAAAGTCTCTCATTTAAATTTGGATTTGCTTTTATTTCAGAGTAGTCTGTCTCCAGGGACACCTCTGCAATCCATCCACCATGTTTCCAAAAGGCACACAATTCTGGGGTCTCCATTTACATGGCAGCAAGGTAAATGGCATCCCTGGACCTCTACAAGCATCTGTTGTCATACATGATGGTTTGGGCCTCAGGAGTGAAGTCTTTGAATCTCAAACTGACTACTTTATTCCCCTGCGTAAAAATATGTTGGTGACTCTAAAGTCTCAGTAGAAAAACTCCAAACTCCTAGATTTGACTTACAGGGACTTTTACCAATTGGCTCCCACTTTTTTCTCTACTTTCATCTACCACTCTTCCTGTGTGCTTTTTAACAATCGAGAGTCACCACAACTGTGAAACCTTTCTGTAATCCTCTTTTTGACTTACAGTCAGAGCTAGATATGCTGAAACATGACTAACTGTATATTAAGATGTTAAAAAATAATCTACAGTTAATTAGAATTAATCAATGAACTTAGCAAGGTTGCTGGATACCAGGGTAGTACTTAAGATTCAATTGTGCCTCTCTATCAGCAAAAAAAAAAAAAGAGAATTAAAAAAATTTAAAGATACATTTTATAATAGTATTAAAAAGCACCACATATCTGGGAATGAATAAATTTCATGCCAGACGTCTACATAGAACACTTCAAAACAAACTGAGAGAAAATAAAAACAAAGAAAGAGACTTCCTTTCCAGCCTGTACTATACGGGATTTCTTTTTATAGGTAGGTAGAAAAATGGAGACAATGTACGTGGAATCTTAAAAAAAAAACAAATTTCATAGAGACAGAGAATAGAATGGTGGTTGCCAATAGCTGGAAGGAGGGAGAGATGAGGAGATAGGGAGATGTAAGTCAAATGGTACACGTACTGAGGCTTGATGGAAAACAAGTATTGCATACTTGGAAGTTCTGAGATTAAATTGCAAGTATTCTCACAGCAAAGCAACGAAAAGTTAACTATGGAGGTGATGGATGTTTACTTAGCTTGATCTTGGTAATCATTCCACAATGTATATGTGTATCAAACATCATATCATACACTTCAATATGCAGAATTGTATTTGTCAACTGTTCTTCAATAAAGCAGGAAAAAAAAGTGAAACCTGGAAACAATATGTAAAACAAATATTGGGCAACAGGCAGCACAGGCCTGTGATCCCTAAGAGAAAATAAAGTAAAAGGAGAGTTTGTCATAGTATATAATTGCAAAATATATTATGCACATATCAGTACCTTGCTTATATCCTTGCACTATCCACAAAGTAAAATATGTTGTCTCCTACAATCAAATGCACTATGTATTATAAGAAGTAAAATGAGAACACCAGCAGTATTTAGCATCATCTAAAGTTGAACACATAATGTGGAGGAAAAGGAACCCTTGTGCACTATTGGTAGGAATGCAAACTGGTGCAGCCACTGTGGAAACAGTATGCAGATTCCTCAAAAAGTTAAAAACAGAGCTACCCTATGATCCAGTAATCATACTGCTAAATATTTACCCAAAGAATATAAGAATAGTAATTCAAAGGGATACATGCACTCCTATGTTTATAGTAACATTATTTACAAATGCCAAGATATGGAAGCAACCCAAGTGTCCAACGACTGAGAATGGATTAAGAAGATGTGTACACAAGATGATATGTACACAAGAGAATGAAACCATGTCATTTTAAGGACATGGATGAAACTACAGACTATAATGCTAAGCGAAATAAGTCAGTCAGAGAAAGACAAATACCCTATTATTTCACTCGTATGTGGAATTTAAGAAACAAAACAAATGAGCAAAGGAAAAAGAGAGAGAGAGAGGCAAACCAAGAAAGAGACTCTTAACTGTAGAGAACACACTGATGGGTACCAGAGAGGAGGTCGGGAAAGATGGGTTCAATAGGTGAAGGGGATTAAGGAGAACACTTGTCGTGATGAGTACCAGGTGACGTACAGAAGTGCTGAATCACTACGGTGTACATGTGAAACTAATATTACACTGTGTGTTAACTACCTGTAATTAAAATAAAAACAAAAATAGAATAAAAAACTAAAAGTATTCCTAAAAAATAAAAAAATAAAGTTAAATAGTAACTGATAAGCTAACAATTCCACTCTTTGGTGTATGTACAACAGAACTGTGTGTGCACGCGCGCGCGTGTGTGTGTGGGTTGTGTTCACCAAAAGATGTGCACTGGAATGTTGATAGCTGTGCAATAGCCCAAACTGGAAATACTTAAATAGCCACTATAGTGGACTGGATAAACAAATTGTTATATACTATACAGGAACGAGAACACAGTCTACAACTACAGTCAACAATGTAGATTCATCTTACAAAAATTATATTGAAAAAATAGAGGTCTGTTACCAAAATACTGAATATAATCTCATTCCACTTATGTGAAGTAAAAAAAAATAAGCAAAATTAATCTGGAATAAGCCAAAATAGTGGTTATTGTTGACAACAGATAGTGAGCAGGAGGGAACACAAAAGAGACCCCTTAATGCTTCAAATATTTTGTTTTGGCATCTGGATAACATTTACACTCATATGTGTTCAATTTGTAAAATTGATCTGTAGCTTTATAATATAAATGCTACTTCCTGTATTTAAATTTTACTTCAATGATATAAAAAATACATAAGGAATTCCTACACAGTTAAAATTGGCTCCAGTAAGTTTAATGACATTTTAAATAAACGAACTGTAAAATTTCTCAAAATTTCAAAAGCATGAAATTAACAACTATCTGTCTCATATTCCCAAGGCCTGAAAGTGAGTTTCTGTCAGTGCCTACTGAAGAATAGGAGAAATAATTTGGCACATGTCATCAATTCATTACAATTTTCCACCTTTTTATTGCTTTGTCATTTAGGTGAATGCTTAACCTAGAGAAGTCAGGATTGGATACAGCTCATTCCATATTTTTATTTTTACAAGTCCAGTGTATAGTACAGAGGGGTGTTTTCCCTGTGCTGGTGTGTCTATTCTGGTGCTTTTGTCCTAGAGTGTACATTTTTTCTTACAGAAACAGCGTCTCCCATCTTTCAGGAGCTTAATCCTCCTCCTCTACGTGAATGGCCAAGACAAACCAACAAAACTTTCATACAGAATACATATGAGTCACCTTGAAGCTTACATTTTGGTAAAAGAGAGAGATAATAAACAAAATAAAAAAATATAGAGTATGGAAAATGATAATAAATGCTATACTAAAAAATCCTGGGGCACCCAGGTGGTTCAGTCGGTTAAGTATCCGACTTCGACTCAGGTCATGATCTTGTAGTTTGTGGGTTCGAATTCCACGTTGGGCTCTGTGCTGACATCTCAGAGCCTGGAGCCTGCTTCAGATTCTGTTGTCTCCCTCTCTCTCTTTACCCCTCCCCCTGCTTGCACTCTCTCTCTCTCTCAAAAATAGATAAATGTTAAAAGAAAAAAGAGCATGGAGAAACTTTAACCAATATACCTCTTATGGGGGATATGGATAATGGGGGGGTTGTGAATAATGAGAGGGTGTGGATAATGGGGCAAGCTACATATGTGTGTGGACAGAGGGTATATGGGAAATCTCTGTGCCTACCTCTCAATTTTGCTGTCAATCTATAACTGTTCTGAAAAATGAAGTCTTAAAAAAATGGAAGAAGGGAATATTGGGGTTAGAAGATGTGTGATTTTAAGATGCTTACAGAGAAGGCCTTCCTAAGGTGACATTGTAGAAAAGCAAAGGTAATTATGGAGTGAGCTTTGGGGTTATATTAGGGACAAGTGTTCTGGGTGAACAGAATAAGGGTGAAGACCCTGAAGGAGGACAATGCCTGGTGTCTTCAAGGACTAGCAAAGAGGTCAGAGTTACTGAATAGAATGAAGAAACTCCATAGTTAGTTTTATTTCTCTCATTTGCTCATTGTTAGAACAAACATTTATTAAAAATAGATTGTGTACAAGTCTCTCAGCCAGGTGCTACTGATACAGGGATAAAAAAACCAACCGCTTTAGTTCAAGAAGCTGCTTCAGAGCATTCATGGCTCCAAAAAGCTTGGAGAATAGGGTTCAAGTCCTTGGACAAACACAAAAGGCAGTTCATATCCTTGCCCTAGCCTCATCCTTCTCCATATTCATTAGTGTAAACAAGGTGTCCACTATGTTCCATTGATTCTAAGCTATTATCTCTTACTGTCTCATAGTTTTTTTTTCTTTTTACCTTTACTAATCTGTGTGCAGTTCAAATCTCTTTTTATTATAAGAAATCTAAGAAAACTGTAGTTCTAAAGACTTGCATGGTGGTGGTGGCAAGAAGGGAAATGAAGTAAGATATTGAGAAAAAATACAGCTAAGCTTAAAGGGAAACAGAAATCTTCCTTCAAGAGTGATAGCTGCTGCTGTCTTAATGGCTTTTGTTCTCCAGAAACTTCTTTTTGCTTGTCTCTTCTGCTTCTGACAGTTTTCTCTGCTCATGCATGGTTTCTGATCCTACAGCATGTTGGCTTACAAATGACACTGGTTCACTTCCTTCCCTCTGATTTACTTTAGCCTCATGGTGACGTGTCCCGTCAGCACAGCAAACCATTCCCACATGGACATCATAATGAGTAGTCTTTTTGTTCACATTCTTGAGAGACAGTCTTACTGACTCCACTCTGCATGTTGACAGATTCGCTGTGTATTACCTGTACTTGGCAGTAGGGAGGCAATCAGATATTTCAGAAGCTATAGGCAAGGCAAGGCAGGTTACATGAGAAAGAAAAGTCTGGCATACCTGGAAAAATTTGAGTATGCTGTGCCCTCAATGTCCCCTCTTTTTGGCTTATTGAAAGGAACATGATTATGAGGAGTCTGATATGGGCCAGATCTCAATTCTGCTACTTACTTACATGATAACCTTGACCAATCTATCTGAGTTTGTTTCCTCATATATGAAGTGCAGATAACAGCATCCAGGGTTATTATGAAAATTAGGTAAGTAAGAGGTCATCAAGTATCTTGCATAGCATCTGGCTCATGGTGGATACTGCTAAAATATGAAGTTGTGTATTCTTTTAATCCATAAATTTTAGCTCTAGTGATCTTGTAAATCTGCTGGAACTTCTTTCCAACACCACACAGAATTATAAATCACTTCTTTCTGTGTGCTATTATAGTATTTTTTATTTTTACCTTACTGTATTATTATTAAATTAATTTATTAAGTAATATTTTATTAAATTATTATATCTGTGGCTTTCTCCTCCACCATTGTGAAAGCAAGTTGAGATGAGAACCCTTTTCTTATTTATATCTTTATATCCTCACTGTCAACACATTGCTTAGCGTATGGTAGAAACTCAGCAAATGCTTTCTATTATTTTTTTTTAAAGAGAGAGAGCGTGAGCAGGGGAGGATAAAGAGGGAGATGGAGAGAGAGAATCCTAAGCAGGCTCCATGCTTATGGCAGAGCCTAACGTGGGGCCCAATCCCAGGATGCTGGGATCACAGTTTGAGCAGAAATCAAAAGTCCAATGCTCAACAGACTAAGCCTCCCATGTGCCACTCAACAAATGCTTTTTAAATAAATATGTGAATGGATGCTGAATGCATGGAAATGAGTGAACAACAAATGAGTGACCCTGGAAGAAAGCCAAGAACACTACAGAGTAAGGCCACTGGTCGCCACTGAGGTAAACTTTTCTCTTTGACCCACTTTGAAATAAAGCAACTTGAAGGACCAATCCCAAGTCCTAGTGCACAAAACAGAAGAGTTTCTATCAATGGCATCACATTCTGTTTCAAAACATTTTTTTTCCAAATTGAAGCCCAAGAGAAATGAGGTTAAATAAAAAGCTCCTTAGGCTACAAAGAAGAAACGGAAACTTGGAGTCATGAACTAAGCTCCATTTCAACTTCAGACGAAACACTAGTAAGACTTTCTGTGCTCATGAGGGTGGGGATTTTAAAAACCTGAAGGTTTCAAAAATGTGAACATCATCTTTTCATATTTAAAAAATCTTTTAATCCTCCAGAGATTTTAGTATTTTTAAAAGTACTTTCTATATTCCTATTTTATCTACATCTGCTAGTGTCCTACTTTAGACGAAATAGAGATAAACCACATTTTCATGGCTGAAAATCTTAAAGTGATGAACATTCATCATCCTGTAACAGGGTTTCTCAACCAGTGCTGTGGACAATTTGGGCTGGATAATTCTTTGTTGTGGAGATGTGCCTCATGCCTCACAGGAGGCTGCGTAGCACATACACCCTCTACTCACAGGATGCTGGTAACACACTCGACTCCTGACTTGTGACAACAACAAAAAAATGATTCCAAAATCATTCCAAAATGATTCCAGATCATTCCAAAATGATGTCAACTATCTCTTGGGGAGCAATTATCTCTTGGGAGTTGTTCTCAATTGAGAACAACTTTATAAAATATTTGATAGACAATTACTTAGAACACTTGCTCTTCCTTTTTCTCAGTCTACCAAGTCATATTTTTTGTGTGAAAGTAGTCTTGAGATGGCATCTAGTTACTCATTCTGACTTTTCAAGGAGATGCCACCTACATGACCTAGGACCAATGGTAATATTTTGTTTTTAAATGCTTATTAATTTGAGAGAGGGAGAGAGAGAGAGAGGGAGAGAGAGGAAGGGGCAGAGAGAGAGGGAGACACAGAATCCAAAGCAGGCTCCATGCTCCGAGCTATCAGCACAGAGCCCGATGTGGGTCTTGAACTCACAAATTGCGAGATCATGACCTGACCCAAAGTCGACGCTTAAGTGACTGAGCCACCCAGGCACTCCAGACCAGTGGAATCTAATGTAATACTGGTCATATTACTGAAGGATATTTAAGTCATCAAGGATTTTGATGGAAGTCATGTTGAGAAGGTGATGGGGAGGGGGCACATAGCTAAAGCCTTCAGGGAGTAACAGGGAGTCATATGGGGTCAGTAAATCACTGAAACAAAGGTTTGTGGGTGGCATTGTTTAATGACATGAGATTGATAGCTGGTATGTTATGAGAAAAACAGCAGGAAAATAATGTGGATGACACAGTGAGGAACCCCCACCTAAAGATCCAGAGGTAAGAGGGGTGTGAGAGAGAACACATCTACCACTAAAGAGCAACAGTAGGGTAGCAATGTGCAGAGAAGAGACCAATTTATGTTAGAGAAAGAAAATGAAAAAGATGTTGAGTATGTGGGACATTTTGTTAATGACTGATTATGAGATCCAGAGAGGAGAGTGAAGGGATTCAGAAGATAGGTATATGTGGAAGGCAGTGTCAGAGAAGGGAATGAACAGAGTCATATGGGAGTTATGGTCTGGAGGATGGTGGATGACTAGGGAATCCTGGGTTTCTTGTGGGGTGACATATGCAAACAGGAAGAAAAACATAGTAAGTCCTGATGGTCACCATGCACATAAACATAAGTGTCTGGCCAGGAGCACACTTAGGTCCTATGGATTCCTCTGAACTTCAGCTGATAGAAGCATAGAAACTGGGGAAGAGACTGTTTAGGGGATTCTCATTTTTTTAAATGTTTATTTTAAGAGAGAGAGAGAGAGAGAGAAAGAAAGAAAGAGAGATCACACACACATGCTGGAGCAAGCACAGTCAGGGGAGAGGTAGAGAGAAAGCAAGGGAAAGAGAGAATCCCAAGCAGGCCCCATGCTCAGCACAGAGCCCAACATGGGGCTCCATTTCACAACTGTGAGATTATGACCTGACCTTAAATCAAGGGTACGACATTCTGCAGGCACCTGGGTGGTTCAGTTGGTTCAGTGACCAACTTTGGCTCAGGTCCTGATCTTACAGTTTGTGACCTTGAGCCCCACATCGGGCTCTGAGTTCTCAGCACAGAGCCTGCTTCAGATCCTCTGTACCCCCACCTCTGCCCCTCCCTTGCACTTTTTTTCTCTCTCAAAAATAAATAAACATTAAAAAAAGAAGTGTCACATGTTCAACCAACTGAACCACCCAGGCTCCCCTTATGGGATCCTTATTGATGTCTACTGACATTATCCACATTAATTTCAGACCCATGACCACTTCTCTTCCAGTAACACCGTCCTCCTCCCCACTTCAGGCACTGCCGCCTGTGACCATATCCTATTACCGTATAATTATCAATAACTGAAACGCCTCTGTGGGCTCAATTTTAAGTGTCCTAGTCTTTAACTACCACTTCCTACTTAGCTCACTCCCTCTAGTTCTCCAATTTCAGCAATTCTTCAACACAACAAAGAAGCTAAAGTCAATTTCTCCTATCAACTTTTCACTGTCCCTTACACCTCAATCCTCTTTTCCCTCCATACCTTGCTAAAATACCATCATTATCAGTATAATCACTCCTTGTTTATACTCTGTACTCCCCCCACCACTTTGTTGCATCCATTTTTGTAAAACAAAATGAAAGTTGAATTCACAGAATAAGCTTGTTGATGTCTACTGTATTTGCCGGTTCCATGGATTTGCTTACTCTCTGAGATAACAATTTCATACTCCTCTCAAATTCCAACATCTCTCCTCCAGTGTTATACTCCACTGATGATCTTCCTTTCAATTGCACTGTGAACACCGTAGAAATATGAGAAGTTTCCACTGATTCCCACAGTACATTTCCCTCCTGCCTCTACCTGTGGCCAGGGAATCTGTTTCCCTCTTCTCTCTGTAGATATCAGTGAGCCTAGCAAACATCACGCCTTACATTTCAGCAGCAGATCACACACCCCTTGCTTCACTCAAGGATACTGCCTCAGTGATTCATTGGATCTTTGTTATCAGCCAATAAACATACTTTTATTATTTGCATCTTCAAAAAATTCCTCTTTGCTTTCACTTCACCTCTCAGCTACTGCTCCATCTCTTCCCTTCTTTCTACAGCAGAAATCCTTGGAAACCTTTTCTATCCATTCTGTTCTCAGTTTTCCACCTCTCATTCTATCTTAAATCCATTATAATCTTGCTTTCTCTGGTAACACTCCACTAAAACCACTTTGATCAAAGTCACCAATGACCTGTATAGGGGTAAATCCAAGAGTAAATTCTACTTGATGTAGCTGTACCATTTGACGTGGTTGATTATCTCCTGCTCCCTGTGCCAAATGCTTCACTGATCTGCCACACAGCCCTGTCGGTTTTCTTTCTGCCTCTTTAGCTGCTCCTCCTTAATCTCTTTTACTGGTTCCTTCTAATTCATCAACTTGATGTCAGCATGTGATAGGGCTTTGTACTTGGACTTCTACTCTTCCCAATGTATAACCACTTCTTTGGAGATCTCATGATATCATGGCTTTAGATACATTCTATATGCTGACAATTCTCAAATTCGCTCAAATCTGGTCGTGTCCTTGTGTGGCAAAGAGAGGAAGTAAACATTCATGTGTTTTCTATTTACGGGCACTCACCCTATCATAAGAGTTCTACTCCCATCACCTAATTACCTACAAAAGGCATCATCTCCAAATACCATCATATTGGGGATTGCAGTTTCAACATATGGATGGGGGTGTGGGTGGGGACACAAAGATTCAGTGCACAGCAAAATCTAGCTCAGCTCACAGCACTCCTCTGCTGAATCACTCTTCCCAATGCCCAAGAGATTTCAAACTGTGAGAAAAAGCCTAAATTTGTAGTAAGGCCTGAGAGTCTTAACCTACTCTCTTGTACTTCTCTGTTCTAATGTCCTACTATTCTCTGATACACTTATTTCCAACTACACAGGCTCCCCATGTCTTTAAACATTCCAGGCAAGCACCTTTGGACTTACTGTTCTCCCTGATTGCTCATCATTTCCCAGACATCTGTAAGACTTAAGTCTCTCACCTTCTTCATCAAATTATATCACCTCAGGCCACCTGTGACCACAGGAACTCAAACTTCCCCTTCCTAAAAACAATCCCTGCTTTTTTTTTCTGCTTTAATTTTCTCTTTATCACTTGTCCTAATATAGCATTTTATAAATCCATTTATTTGACTGGTTTTGTTTTCTCTTCCAGAAATCTAAGTGAATAATACTGGCCTATAATGTACATTTTACTTTGGTTTAGTTTGGGTTAACATTTTCATCAGTAAAAGAAAGCAGTCTAAAAGGAAAAAAGCTATCATTGCTGGCAAAACTTAGTAAAAAGCACCCACTCACGTTGCCAGGGTTTTAAATTTGCCATCAGATTTGCAAGTTCTGCTTAAAAACACCATTGCGCATATCATCATTTATACAAGGCTTATGAAATAATTGATTTATGCTGTCAGTTTTCTAATAGCATGGTAAAGTTATGTGCAGAAAGAAATAATAAGGAAGAAAAACATTTGAAAATGTAGGCCATTAAAAAAAAGATAAAATTTTCAGCTAAAATTTTAAATACAACAACGTAGAAATACCAAGGAACAAAAAAGAGGGAAAGAAATATGCTGTGTGTGAACTTTGTAAAAATAAAACAAGTTGTAGGTTGAAGAAACTGTCGATGCAGTACAGCCTGAGAGAAGTTTGGTCTAGCTCAAATCATTGCTTTAATTACTTAAAGACAAATAATTAGAAAAAAACCTGGTAGCTGTACACAAACATCTAATGGGGAGACTTACAGTTCAGCAGTAGATTTTATGTATATAAACATATATAATGTATACATATAATCCTATATAACTAATATAAGAGAAAGCTAAAAAAATGATATTTTACTGTTTTTATTATGTCTTCCTGTGCTTTATTTTAAAAATATACTCTGAATGCTATAAGAGGTGGTAGAAGAGGCCAGATGAATGTGCTGGGCTTAAAATATATATTGAGAGTCACAACAAAACATTTTTAATATAATGAGCATAGTAAGAGTAATGATCCAAAGACCTCTGACTTCTGAACCTTGAGGTTGAACCCACAGAGGCTGGGAGAGAGAAGACCTTGGTAATGCAAAGTGAAAAAGACCACCCAGAGTGATAAGCCTAGAAAGTTTTGTTTTGGCAGGCAAAGAAGTCTTTTTTGGTTGCTTGTTTGTGTTTTTCTTGAGATTAGAAATCAACTGTATGAAATATTGTTTTTAGTTCATGGAGAATGAGAACTAAGAACTTGTACTTAGCAAAACAGAGATATTTTCATAACTTTGATAATAGCAAATCTGATAAAGCCAGATTAGAATGGGACTCAAGAGAATACCAAGGAAAGATACTGGAGATAGTAAGGAATTTGCATGAGGAAGGAGAGACATGGCATTGTAGATGAGCAAGAAGTGACTGCCAAGAAGTATTTTTTTCTCCAATGGGAGTATTAAAAGTAGGTTTGTAAGCTGGTGAAAAAGATTTAAAAAAATAGGAATAAAAAATTCTTGATTCAGAAGATTAAAAGAATTTCTGGGACAATGTTTATGAATAGAAAATAAAGTGATGTGCAGAGTTTGGAATGTGTTTGGTTCCGGAAAGATCATCCAAGGTAACAGAAGAGAAGGCAGAGCCTCTGGGTACAGAAACAGACAGTTGAGTGGATGTAATGGTGGGAATTTGTGGAACTTTTCCTAATGGTTTTCTTGATTTTCCTCCAAGAAGATATAGTTTGTCAGAGCTTATGAAACCCATTAGTTGACTCTTAAAACTTTGTGATGATGAATCCTGTCATAGTTATGTGCCTTTATATGTGCTTTTGTATTTTCTATGATAATATAAAAATACCTTCATCATGGAATATTTTTAATTGACATTTTTTCTTTGTCTCTACTTCCTAGGATCAGAGAACATAAAACACATAATGTGATCTTCTAAATTACACGGCATGTGTAATTTCACTGCAGAATATAAGTAATACATCTTTCAAAATCCCTAATATATAATAAATACGGACCCTGTCTTGCGGGGGGGGGATCAGGGGGAGGGAGCATCAAACATTATTTTATTAAAGACTATTATTTAAGGAATATGGCACAGAAAGCAAAATGGACTGCTTAGCTATCTGGCCTAAAATAGACCTGAATCTAAGAAGGCAAAATAATCAATTTCCAAAAACAGTGACTTCACTTCTGGTTGAGATAAATTAACCACGACTGGATTTACCCTTCCATCTGAAACAACTAAATACACTGAACAAACTAGGTGAATCAATGGCTTTCAATACATTGGATGTCAGACCAAAAGAAGGCAGTTATGCTGAGAGAAGAAAAATAAATGCTATAAATTTTATATTGTCTCATTATATATAGATTTTTATAAATGCTATAAATTTTATAATGTCTTGAGTGAGCTTTTTTGCCTGGTTGCAGGAAGACATGGGGGGAAACCAAGGTAGAACGGGACACACTGCCAGAATTATGGACACAGAAGTCTGAAGGATCCAATAGAGTTAGCTCAAAGGGCAGAGTACTGGAAATGATGAAGTCACAGAAAGTGATCAACCCATAGATAGCCACAGGGTTCTCCTAATGAAGTCAGTGAGAACTTACAAGTAAAACCTTGTGAAGAAATTTTCTAAGGCCAAGGAAAGATGTATCTGGTGGAAATATGTGAAAAGGACATTTAAACATTCCACATGTACAAGAAACTAGAGGAAACATTGAGTAGAAACTGGAAATATATTTTAAGAGGAAGAAAATCAAACTTTTAGGGATAAAAACTATCATGTCTAAATTGAAAAATTCAATACATGAAATCAATGGATGAAGTATATCTATAAAATCTGTATTACTTAGCAACAAGAAATGAAGTATTAATACATGCAACAACCATGTTTTTTATCAAAATATTTTTACCAAATGAAAGTAAGGAAACAAGCTAGAGTATGTACTTTGTGATTCCATTATATAGAATTATAGAAAGTAAAACCAATTTACAGTGGCAGAAATCAGATCAGTGGTTGTTTTGGAACCAGAAATCAGGAGTGAGGAATTTCAAAACATCATGAGTAACCTTTTGGTGGTGATGGATATCTTCATTATTGTAACTTTTGTAAGGTTTTCATGGGTATAGGCACATCAAAATTTATCAAATGGTATAGTACACTGTATGTTCATGGTACTGTAATAAAGCTATTAAAAGACATCAAAGGCACATATTCTTCCACATGCAAACACATACATGTATATTCATATATTCATAGTTAAATAACAACATATAGGGCAAAAACAAGAAGGCTTGTATCATCACCTCTTCTATTACTCAACACATATTCACTGTTCACCTACCTTGGGCTAAAAGCTGTGCTATATATTTAATATGAATCAGACATAATTATATTTGCAGCCATGTGGCCACTATTGTAACTTTTTCCTTGTAAGGGTTACTTTAAGCTGACCACAAGTTCACTGTGAGTAGGGACCATCTGGGAATAGGGATTATCTCCACCTAATTTGTTGCTCTAGCTCAAGACTTCTCAGCCACAGCACTATTAATATTTGGAGCTGAATGATTCTTTGCTATAAGGAAGAGTGCTATTCATTTTACAATGTTTAGCAGCATCCTTGGCTTTTACACACTAGATGCCACTAACACTCCTCCCCATCCCTCAGTTGAGACACCCCCAAACTGATCTGGATATTGTCCAATATCCCCTAGGGGCAAAACTGCTCCCAAGTGAAAACCACTGCTCTGGTCCATAAGCAAAATGATGGAAACATACATGTTTGTTATATGTTTTTTGAATGGATAAATGAAAAGATATCATTTGTACAAATTCACAAATCTCATTAGTAATGAAAGAAATGTGTGTTTATTTAAAAAAATAATGTTTATTTTTCAGAGAGACAGAGACAGAGAACTAGCAGGGGAGGGGCAGTGAGAGAGGGAGACACATAATCCAACGCGGGCTTCAGGCTCTGAGCAAGCTGTCAGCACAGAGCCCATAGCAGGGGTCCAGCCCACAAATCATGAGATCATAACCTGAGCCAAAGTCAGACACGTAACTGACTGAGCCACCCAGGCGCTCCGACAAATGTATGTTTAAACAAATTTTTTATTAAATATTTTTTCAAAATGAGATGAAGTAAAAGAAAACACATGGTGTGCCTGGGTGGTTCAGTTGGTTAAGCACCAACTTGGGCTCAGGTCATGATCTCATGGTTGACAAGTTCAAGCCCCCCGTCAGGCTCTGTGCTGACAGCTCAGAACCTGGAGCCTTCTTTGGATTCTGTTTATTCTCTCTCTCTGCCCCTCCCCTGCTCGTACTCTGTCTCCCTCCCTCTCTCAAAAATAAATAAAAAACATTAAAAAATATATATATATAAAAAAGAAAACACACAATATTAGAAGTGACTAATGCATAAATATTTGAAATGTCACTTGGTGCAGTCCACATGGGAAGTAATTTGGCAATGCAGTCTGAGCCATTTACATGTATCCTAGGAAAATAAAAATCTTCAAAGCTTTATATGTATATATTTATTAGAGTACTATGAATTTCATCAAAAACTTATAAACAACTGAGAACTCCCATAGGAAAAAGAAATCACTGGGGCGCCTGGGTGGCTCAGTCGGTTAAGTGGCGACTTTGGCTCAGGTCATGATCTCATGGTCCGTGAGTTTGAGCCCCACGTCGGGCTCTGTGCTGACAGCTCAGAGCCTGAAGCCTGCTTCAGATTCTGTGTCTCCCTCTCTCTGACCCTCCCCTGTTCATGCTCTGTCTCTCCCTGTCTCAAAAATAAATAAACGTTAAAAAAAATTTTAAAAAAAGGAAAAAAGAAATAACTAAATAAAGCTTTCTTCACAGGAAAACATTATGTAATTTTTCACATTTAGGTTAATATGGTTTTTAATAATATGGAGAAATAATTTTGATATGAGATTAAATTAAAATTTTAAGTATACCTGTAACTAATGTAAAATGTGGGGAGCGGAGAAAATCTTGAGTACAGTAGGTTTCATATATCTAACTACTGCCTTGGAGTAAACACTAGCTGTAGATGCTTTAATTAATTGGTTTATTAGATTATTCTTAAAATATTATCAGTAAATAAATTTTTGGAACCCATTATGTTAGGAATTTAGTTTTTCCTATTTAAAATAGGTAGCTTATGTAACTGAGTTAAAGAAGATTTTGTATTTATCCAGATAACTCTACAGGAGACCATATTTTGCTCTAAAATTCTACTGCAAATATTAACAGACACATCATTTCTGACAACAGCAAAAAACAGAGCATAGGAAAAGGGAAAATACTGATAGATCCATTTCCCTGGTTCTTAAATAAATTTTAGATTTTAAATGTCACTGAAAATATTAGCAAGAAGCTATAAAATGTATAAAAATAAATTTAAAAGCTCCAGAGTATTTCTAAAATATTCAAAGTTTCTGAAAAGTTAATTATTCACTAGGCTGCAGTATGAGGCATTAAAAGGTTGAATTAAAACTGGCTATTTAATAGCTGTAGTATGGACTCCTATCAATTTTAAAGGTCAAATTATTCCCTCTAATCATCATGACCCATAGTGAAGACTGTTTTAACATAGCATATGCTAGCAAATGTGTACTTTTAACTCTGTGCAAAGGTAAGAATTATAGGCAATATAACACAGAAATAAAATTCTGAACTTTATTCCTAAATTAAGTGTATCTTTAATTTTATATTCAACAATCTTTTATTATGTGCATACTCTGTGCCAAGGCTGTCTGAGGCTCTAGGGATTTCAAAGGGAATGTCAAAGAGTCCAAACCTGGGAGAAAGACAAAGATATAAATGACTTAATTGTAGAATCTACCACAAATGTACACACATGGGTTGATTGGAGCATACAAGAGAGATGTAGTCAAGGCTGCAAGTTAAAAGGAAAGGAGAGTTCAGGAAAAACACATTTCCAGAGCTGAAGGTCTCTGATCTGAGTTTATAAAGATTTTATAAGGAATAATATTTAGCCAGGTCAAGATGGTGGAAGGTCAGCAGACACAGGAAGAGAAAACAGTCTGAGCCAAGGAAGCAAGAGTAGAGGCTGGAGAATCGTGCCACCACATGTGGGGCTCCGAAAAGGGTCATGGGAGAAAGGTCTTTATTAAGTGGTAGCAGTATTAGGATTAATTTTAGAGTTTAAAGGCTGGGGCAAGAACTGGCTTCAGGAGCATGCAATCTGTACAATCACATAAACTGCACATTTAGAAAGTCCCTATGTTTGCTTTAATGCTTTTCTGTCACCATCTTGAAATTCTTAAGTATTTAAACAAGGCACCTGTATTTTCATTTTGTGGTAGGCGCCTCAAATGATGTGCCAGTTCTGACTGGAACACAAGTGAGCAGGAACAGAAGCAACCAGTCAGCTCATAACATGGCTTCAGTAGCATGGTTCAGAGTTTGAGTCTTCCTTGAAAACTAACAGCAGCCAGTATAAAGAGTAATTTAAACTGTGGGTGTACACAATCAACTGTGCATTTTGTAACAATAACACTGAATCAGATGTGAGTGTGGCTGCAGGGAGGGAGGTAAGAGGAAGCTACCACAGTGATTCAGAAAGGAATGATGACCATACGAAATCACACAGTGACAATGGAAATAAAAAGAAATTTAAAAATTTCCAGAAATATTTAGGAGGTATAGCTAAAAGCCTTGGTGACCAAAAATATAAGTGAGAGAAGAGAAAAATTATTCTAGACCACTCCATTCACCCAAACAAAACATTTACAAAGAGGCAGGCAGGCTTTGGGAAAAGACAACTTTGTTTATATGGCTGTGTTCTAGATGTACTCACAGCACATAAGCGAGAGAGTCCTGCCTACGTGATGTGGTCTCAGAGGCTCTGAATGTTCCAACTCCAGTCTGTCCCCACCGGGTTGGGTGATTGCAGGTGACACCATTAATGACTACCCTTTGGGTGAAGGTATCGGGAAAAGAAGACCTCTGGCAAATTGCAGGTATGTTACCTGACAATGATCAGCATCAACTTCCAAATACTTGTGGAAGTGGGGTGTTTGTGTGCATCTTAATGTGGGAACAGTAACAAGCATCATTTTGTTGTATGATGGTATGGGTGGTTAGAGGTGTAGAAAGAATCTAAAAGAGAAAGAAATGAATGACTAATTTTACCTCCTTATTTGTGTGACAAGGTGGCTCTTCACAAAACAGGTTTTGGGAGAACATGGTACAAAGGGCCATTTTAATTAGCTTACTAAATTACCCACTCGACTAAGAAACATGAATGAAGAAATCTTTACTGTAGATGGAACTGAATTAGGAATGTGGAAGAGTTAGAAAATTTATACAGGCATTCTGTTGGCAACAATATTTACAGTCAATGCATTTGGAATCTTACACACACAAACACACCCACGTTCATCACGAATCCCTTTCTTTAAGATACTGTTATGGAGAAATCCCCAAGAAAATAGAATAAAAAAAAGCAAGATTGAAAGAAGTTGAGAAAAAACTATAAGATCAATTTTACAGTTTCTAAAACTAAAAATAGGACTTCCTGAAATATAGAGCTGTATCTAAAGGGAGTAAATTATCAAAATAATAAATTAGGAGAAATTTCTGAAACTGAAGGATGAGAGTTTCCAGGTTGAGAGTACCTTTCAATTGTCTGGCAAAATAGATGAGAAAAGGCACACAGCAACATACATCATCATGAAATTTCAGAACACTGTGGACAATGGTATGGTCCTAAAATCTGAAACAGATAGAAGGGGGTGAGAGAAGGAGGAATGGGAGGGATGGAGGGATTATGTCCAGAGTGTCTAGAATTCTAATGTCATCAAGTTTATTATGGTAAGTGTGGAACCCACATTAATATGGTTCAGTGCTTTCAAACTTCTGAGGAAAAATTATTTCAGCACAGGATTCTATATAGGCCAAGTAATCAAGGGTAAGGGTACAATAAAGATAGTTTGGGGGCACCGGGGTGGCTCAGTCAGTTAAGTGTTAAATTTTGGCTCAGGTCATGATCTCTTGGTTCTTGGGTTCAAGCCCCACTTCAGGCTGTATGATGACAGCTCAGAGTCTGGGGCCTGCTTTGGATTCTGTGTCTCCCTCTCTCTCTGCCCCTCTCCCACTCATGCTCTGTCTCTGTCTCTCTCTCAAAAATAAATAAACATTAAAAAATTTAAAGATAGTTTCTGTCATAAAAGCTCTTTACATATTACCATCCATGCATTTGGGGGGAGTTCTGGGAGTACACAAAAAGAAAGGAAGATATTGAAATTAACACTAGAGAGAAGGAAAGAGAAGCCTCAAGAAGATGGCAAAGAGACGTCCAAGGATAACAGAGTTGCCACAGTTCTAGGAAACAGCCTATCTAGATTGTACTTGGAAAAACGAAGACTCCAGAAGGAATGTTTCAAAGAAAAAAAAAGTGAGTTGGATACTTTTAAACACATCAGTAAGATTTATACTAATGGTAGACAAACTGTGGATGAGTTTGTGGATTAATAATGAGTATTTAGAAACTACAGCAACTAAGAATCAACCAATTATTAGCTCCTTGGAAAAAATTATGCAAGAAAATAATGTACACTATGTGGTTTAGTTTTAAGTAACATTTACATTATTATAAACAGTAAACTATCTCGGCAGCATAGAGAAGAGAGGAAAAGTCTAAGTGGATAGAGAAGGAAGTTTCCATAGTGGGAAGCCAGTAATTAGTTACGAAAATAAAAAGAGCACCTGGGTGGCTCAGTTGGTGGAGTGTCTAACTCTTGATTTTGGCTCAGGTTATGATCTCACGATTCATGACATGGAGCTCTGCATCGGTTTCCATGCTAAGCATGGAGCCTGCTTGGGATTCTCTCTCTCTCTCTCTCTCTCTCTCTGCTCCTCTCCTACTCTTGTGCATTCTTCCTCCCTCCCTCTCTCCCCCCTCCCCCCCCAAAGAAAAGAAAGTAAAATGAAAGCATAGAAATTTTATTTGGTAACATGGATGAAAAAAACCGGTTGAAAGTAGTTGCCTCTGAGAAGCAGAAAGAAGTTTGAAGAGAGAAAAGGACAATCTGTTCTTTAAAATTACACTATTAAACTAACTGATAGAAATTTAAAAATGAGGAGTTTATTGGACAGTTATAGATGTGGCTTTCCTGCAGAGGAAACAGTATGAGAAGAAGCAAAAAGTATGATGGTAAATGGTGTCATTTGTCATCATCATGTCATAAAGTTTGACTCAAAGAAAAGGTTAAAGAGGGAAAATAAATAGGAAAACATGATGCTGAAAACAGGTTGAGATCTTATTACTGAGATATTTGAATACTAACTGATAGAGCTTAATTTATGCCTATGGTGGCCATTTACTGTGTTCTGCAAAGCCCTTCTCTCAGAAGGGCTGCCCACCACCAAGAAGCATGTTCCTGTCAGCTGACCCTATAGCCGTAGCTGACTACTAAAGGGTGGATCGCTGACCCTTTTCTGGTCAAATGATTCTTCTTAATAATTCAGAATTTTAAATTTGGAAACACAGGGGGAAGAGCTATTGGTAACTGAGTAATATTACTTGCAGTATTTAGGGGAAAGATCCGCAAACTCATTGAAGTCTCAGGGATGCTCTGATTCCTGTTTTCCCCAAGTCTTCTCTAAGGTTTTTGATACAGAAATACTCCATCAATATATTTATTTTGTGCTTTAGCAGAGCCTGTTTCTGCTATTTACATCTTAACTGATGCACAGGCAACTGAAAACGTTGTTCTTTATAATGAAACATGCACATACCAACCAGAGGTATCAATGTTGAAACAGGATGACCCCTTTTCAGGAATCCTGAAGAGGGGTTATTCAGAAGGAAATGCCTTCAAAGAATCCTTAGGCATCCTTCAGTGTCTGAACAGAGAAACTATGACAGATCCAGAGCCTGACTCATATCCCTAAAGTCAGCAAACTGTTTGAGTTTTTCCTAAAACTAACCCTGAGCTAAGAATATCTTCTTCTCATGGTGGGTACAAAGTCCAGCTGTTTCATATTGCTAATGGGTCCATTTCTGAGGATTGTGGTACATCTATATTTAAAAGGTTTAGGGCTTTCCAAGGGGGTCTGGGTGGCTCAATCAGTTAAGTGTCTGACTCTTGATTTCAGCTCAGGTCATGATCTGATTGGTTGTGAGATCAAGCCCCTTGTCAGGCTCCAAACTGAGCATAGAGGTTGCTTGGCATTCTCTCTCTCCCTCTTTCTCTGCCTGACTCTCTCTTTCTCTTGGTCTCAAGATAAATAAATAAACTAAAAAAAAAAAAAAGAATTTAGTGCTTCCCATGTCTACTTCAAAGAGAAATAACTCCACCTAGGGCACTGGTGAGGGGATAGTGACCAAATTTTGTACAAAAATATCCTGGCCCCTTAGTGATAGACTGTCAAAGTTGGACACTTGACCCGAGTACAATGAGCCAGTTGGAAAGCCAAAAAATTATTGTATAATCTATAATTTTAAATCCATGGTTTGGCGTGAAAAGATATACTGGGAAGTCCATTTCCTGTCAAGGAATTATTCAACTGAAAATATTAGAAGACAAAATTTTTCTAGAGGAATCCAATGAGGGGGGATCCAGGCTGGAATGGGCATGGTAAGGCAAAGTTGAAATTTTGAAGAATGAGAATTTTTACAAGTGTACAAAATGCTGATTGATACAGAGGCTGCCTCAGGTAGATACACAGAGTGACATACAGAAGTTAAAAGAGGAGATACCCCATGGTAACTGAGAGAAAGTGAGTAGCCCTTCCCTAGGGCTGCCTTAGTCCCTGTTAATGTTTATTTTCTAGTTCATTGGTATTTGTAGAATAATCTATCCTTTCTTTATCCTATTGTGAGAAGATGTTTATTCATTTCAAACAAATGAGCCATCAACTTTAAGCTATCAAAGACCATTTTATGTTCTAATGTAACCTACATTCGTTTGCTTAAATCCAGGGAGTGGGCAAGGTTGGTAGTGTTAGTGGGGCAGGAATGATACATGGTGCTTTGCTTGTTTCATGTTAAGGATGCATTTAATGGAAAAGTTAACAACGTTTTGCATAATAGATTTTTAAAATCAATTAGCTAAAAACAGTCAGAGCCAGGATTCTTAAATCAGCCAATTTCAGGAAAAATAGTCAAGCAAGTAAACTCCTGAATTAAAATAAATGAGAAAATGGGATTCCACTGGACAGACTAAAAAATAAAGAGCAATGAGGAACATTACACAAGACTAAAAGAACAAAAGGAACAGTGAATTAATGAAATTAATCAATACCTTAGTTTGGGAATGGGGAAGTCACACTCAGAAGTCTGAAGTCTGGATTTGTGTAAATAAAATAAATGTATTCAATCTATAGTCTTGAATACTTAACATTGAGTTTTATAAGGAAATGGGCTTGATTTTTTTCTGGAACACCAAGAGGAAAAGACTCAGGCAAGGCCTAGCTCAACAATAGCAAAGTTTTAGGAGGGGAGAACAGGAAACTCTTCAGAAGAAAGTCCTAGGGTTTTCAGCCACAGGACTGACTCACCACTTTGCTGGTAAGCCAGTGAGCTATGTGCTTTAGTACACACCCCAGGAGAGGACAGGATCTGAATGTTTAGGTAAGGGAATCCAAGACAATATTATCAACATATCTTTTCATTTTTATTTCCCAATGATTCCCTACTATAGAGTTCATCAGTCTGTGAACTGTTGAATTTCACTGTTTGGTGCTTTTCATCTATTCTTCCACTGTTTGGAATTCTCCCTCCTTTCCATCTTTTTCTCCCCAAATCCAAGGTCAAGACACATCTTTGCTAGAATGCCTCTCTGGTCTCCTTGGGTAAAAAGCAATCTGCCCACTTCTTTTTCAGAACTCATTGTTCTTACTTCTGTCTCAAAAACCATATTAATTTTCAAAGCATTTTTTCTTTTATTACTTTTAAAAGCAGCTTGGCTATTGACTTTTCATGTTTGACTTTTTCATATGATCAGGCTTGTTTTATCCATGTAACATAATTTTAAGTCCCCTTCATGTTATGAGGTCCTAAACATAAGACTTAGCCCAATGCCTACTGTCAGGTTACTAGTGTGGATTCAGAAGGCACTGCTATGAAAGAAGGTTACACACCACGTATTACACTCCATTCTAACTCCGACACTTCTTTCAGTCTGATTCCAAGCCCACTAAGTTCTGAGGTTATAGAAAATGTGCCCAAATCTGTGATCCTGTGGGGTATGGTTCAATGTCAGCTTTTGTTACTCAAGTAAGCAGTCCTTAGCTTACAGCTTTTGTTTCCAGGGCTTCTAATTTTTCTGTTGAAAAAGAATCAGTACTATCTAGAGTCTAATTCCCTGAAGTAACTGAAGTAGTACTTGTCCCAATTTTGGTAATTTTGATGCTACTTTCCCTGGAATATATTTTATCACTCAAATCTCAAACTTTACATGACAACATGACTTTCAGAGCTGCCAGATCAATTTAAGTTGATTTAATTTGATTAAAATTAACGTAACTGGGAGGCTGGAACCCATCTCCCTAATTCCAGAGCAGATGGGGGAAAGGACAGTACCTGGTCTGGAGACAGAGTTGGGTCTTTATACAAATTACAATTTTAAACCCATGACATAAACTATTTATAGCTAAGGGATATGTCATTAAAGGATATGTGGCTCACAGAGTCTTTTTATTTTTTCAAGTATGTTCAAGAATACTTATTTTGGACCAAGGTGCCACTGAAGAGAAGGAACTACCACCACCCTGCATAATAATATAAAAGACAAATTGACCAAGTGTACAAGCTGAGGTGCAGTTATGAAGCAGCCAGGGATAGTTTTTTTTTTCCTCAGTAGGCCATGAAATGGTAGAGTATTAATGATAATTCTTGGGAAAGTGGTGTGTATATGTGTGTGCATGTGTGTGTATTTGTACTTATGCTGTGTGAAATTCAATCATTTTAGTCAGATTGACAGAAATGTACTACTATAGTTATAATTTACCATCAGCTTCCCAGAACATGCCATTCCAGAATGTGCCACTGTGGCAGGTGGATTATTTCAAGCTGAAGACAATAAAGCCCCAGCAGATTCATGGAGAACTTTTAACCTCCCCTTTAACTGAAGAAAAGAATTGAGATAGGGGGCCTATGCCAGGAAGAAAGCTACTGCCAGAGATAACTTTTTTATATCAGAAAGGTATTTTCATTGCAGAACAAACATTTGTTTAGGAAACATTTGCTCTTCTCATTTTCCTGTGAATTCCCTTCCTCCCCTTTGTAGCCCTTGACCCCTACCCTCTCCTCCTTGGCTCAGGATTGTACGTAAGCCTCAATTACCTGACTTCAGGGGAGTCTTATATTTTTATGGGGCTACCATACATTCAAAATTTGGTTTTTCTGATCATCTATCTTATGTCAATTGAATTAGACCAGCCAAAAAACCTAGAAGGGAGGAGGAACGTTTTCCACCCCTACAGGTGGAATTTTACAAAATAGATGTCAGAATAAAGCCTAAAGAGGCATTCTTTCCTGTATTGTCATTTCATTTAGTTTCTTCTCCTTCTAGCTGTTCATAAAGTTTGATTAACAGTACAACTTTGTGTGGTGCTAGGTGGTAGGTTGAGAAAAATAACAAGTGGCTCAAAAAGAGATTTAAGGACTGTCATAGTAACTCCCAGTCCACAGCCAGCAGGAAGGAGGCAGTGGTGACCTGTGACACAGTGCAGAGGATTGGGAGGCGTGGAGAAACAGGGTAGAGGGTCCACCAACTTTAACCCACATGCATCCCTTCAACAATCATCAATATTTTGCCAGAGTTGTTTCATATACCCTCCTTCCTTTTCAGCTGCAGTAATTTAAAACAATCTCCAGTCATCATGTTGTTTACTCCCAGATATTCCAACACATTTCTTAAAAAAACAGAGTGAGGGGGACAAGAAACTTCTTACAGCATCATGAGGTCATTGTCTCACCTCTACATTAATCAACAATTCCTTAATATCATCTAATGCCAAATTTATATTAAAATTTACCCAACTAGTCACCAAACTGCTTTTTGTCAGTTAATTTATTTGAATCATACTTTCTAGAAGTCAACTTAAAAATCATTAAATCTGTTTTAGTCTCTTTCAAGTCTATTTTAATCATTTTCTAAACCACTATTGCAATGTTGAAGGAACTTAGAAAGACTCCATATTATGGATTTGGGTAAGTACTTCCCCTCGTATCATTTGACTTGTTTTCCATCCCCTGTGTTTCCTGTGACTGGAGATAAGATTTAAAGTCTTGATATATGCATATATATTATATGTAATATAATGATAAACTGTATTTATTATATATAATATATGCAATATAATATATAATAAATTATATAACTTTCGAGAATTATAATTACATAATTAGAAATTATATTATGTATATTATGTAATTATATAATGTATACATACACACACACACGTATGCATCATAGACAGTGCTTAATTCTTCATATTGCCTCACATCGCAAGGCACATCATATTTGGTTGTCTTTGGTCTGCTAAAATCCATCAGTGAATTCAGACAGTGACATCCTGTTCTCTTTATAGTCAGTTTCCTGGGCATTGGATGACCTGAAATCTTTCCCTAGATTGTCACGGTTTATGCCTGTTGTCCTGGCATGATTACTAACAGTGCATCTTTCACTTGCAAAGTGTCTCTGTTTGGATTATAGATTACTCACCAATTTCACATTTAGTGATTTTGTCATCTATTGATGATGACTGCCTGTTAGTTACTTTATTAATGATTGCATAATGATTTCCTAATTCCATCATTCCATAAATCATTCTGCATTTATCAACTGGGAACACTTTCATATGAAATTCTTTCCTACATCCATAGGACTTGTGTGAGATCCTGAAATACCATTTACTTCCAAATGGCAAGGTAAATGCTGAGTTCTTCTCTTTCAGTTACCAATATTCAGAATATTGAATTGGTGCCCAAAAAATCTCAGATAGATGTCCAAAGTCCAATGAGTTTTGGTTTGTTTCTTTAAAAAGAAACATTTATGAATGCTTCACTTTTTTATATTAAATGTGTTTTAATCAATTACAGCTATCATTATTTTTGATGCTCATATTGTTCCATCTCTGGGCAGTGAGAGTCTATTCTAGATGGTTCATGTGTTATTTTGACAATACCTCATTTCCCTTTCATGGTCCTCTTATTTCTGGCACATGATTTTCTAGACTTACCTTTCCAACATAAAATCAAGTATTTCACCAGAGCAGTGATTAAGCAGATGATGTAGAAGAGAGCTTTAAGCAAACTGTCCCTTGCTTCTCCTAAATATTAGAAGAAAAAAGCCTTTAAAGAAAAGAATTCACTCAGGTTAATATTGGCACTCAACAGTGAAAATATATAAAGCTAGACAGTGGCAACAAAGCTACCAAGAGAACAGTTACAGTCTCTGTCTTTAAAAAGTTTTTAGGTTAGAAAGAAAATCAGACTTCTTCGAGTAATTGTAGATGAATTTAGCATGTTCTAAGCTCTCCAGCACTGTAGAATTAGAAAAATTTTGCCTAATTCAATTGTATATAGATAGCATACACTAATGTTTTGATTCTCTACTAATTGACTTAATAATCATTTTCCCCTAACACATGGTTTTGATGTTTCCCTGGCTGAATAACTTAGTAGAGGATTTACAGTCTTCTCTTTAAAAAGATGAGAAAATATATATATTCACTTCCCATCCTTATGACTTTTACAACTCCTATAAGTATTTACAAAGGAGCTACCAGTTCACACAGAAGAGGTCAAAGGTCTCAAATCTACTTAGAGAAATAAACATGTGCTTTTCATGATCTCAAAAATGTTACTGGGACAGGAGTCATCACCCACCACCCTTCTGCCTCTGAGAATGAACCCAAAGCCTCAGGTGAAAAATCTAAGAAGTGACTGCTTTTTAATATTTAGAAAAACAAGAAAATAGTTCTTTCTCTAGCATGTCTTCAGTTCTAATGAACTACACCTTGGTAGATGTCAAGGCCTTTGTGTTAGTGTGGGAAACAACCTGCTAAATAATAAGGAGTGGCTTCAGCTTGTATTTGCCACTTGAACATCAGACTCTGCACCGTGGGCCCCCAGTTCAGGAGTGGAGTCCTCTTTAAACTCACAGGTATTTAGGGGCGCATGGGTGGCTCAGTCCGTTGAGCATCTGACTTCAGCTCAGGTCATGATCTTACTATTCATGAGTTAGAGCCTCACTTCTGGCTCTGTGCTGACAGCTCAGAGACGGGAGCCTGCTTCTGATCTTATTCTCTCTCTGCCTCTCTCCCTCTTGCTTTCTGTCTCTCTCGGTCTCTCAAAAATAAATAAATGTTTAAAAAAAATGAAACTCACAGACACTTAGCTGGCTCCAAGAACTGGTGTGGGAGTCTTTGAATAATTGGCAGAGATTAGTATAGGACTAGCTTTCCTTATCAGTCTTAGGTTCCCAGCTGTTTTATATTCATTTTTCGCTGTCCTTCTTACCATTTTCTCAACAACATGGACAAAATAATCTGAGTCTTACAGAAAATAAAAACCAGAGCTCATAATGGAAAAATATGACTGACTCGTGAATCAGTGTAGTCAGTTACTCCATGGGAGACAGAATTTTGCTCAGTTTTTTCCTCACACTCATTCATTCAGATATTCTCTATCCACTTAAAAAAATATTTACGATAACTCTAGTCACTTGCACCAGATGCTATACTTGTCATTCAGAATGGGAAAAAAAAAAAACTTTGTAATTCACGACTCCTATCTTTGAGGTACTCATACACACATGTGAGACAGGCTCATAAGTAATTACCAGCAGAGCCCAGATAGAATCAAGATCATCCAGGATTGTGCCAGTGCTCTGTTAATGAAGGCTGAGTAAGGCTTTACAGAGCTGAAACTGTGTGAGCTGGGTAGAAAGAATGAGCAGAAGCCACCAGATAGAAAGGGGCTGTGCAGTTAGGCAGCAGGTACATCAAATGTCAAGTTATTTGTTTAACAGGGCTTTAAGTATGTGTTTAATGTTTCCCTGGAAGATCATAATTCCAAATATTTGAGACTGTGGTCTAATAAGCCTGAATCACATGCCCTGAAAAAATGTCACTTAATAGATAACTAAATAAGAGAGACAAACCCCTTTTTCTTCTCATATACTGTCTTTGAAACAATCAACAGAGGAAATCTTCATTAAAACAACTAAACTTAGAATTTTAAGGACCATTTTGTAAAAGAATGTGCTAATGTGATTTAATATTTCTTTCACTAGGCACCTGTTTTAAACCATAATCTTCGTTTTGCTTTTGCTTTGAAACCAATGAAGGGATTATTTGCTATCTCCCATTGAAAAGTCTTTCTTCCCCCCTACTGCTCACATGTGGAGATTCTGTCAAATCTGCATCAAGTGAGAGAAACAAAGAAACTCTTCATTTATCCCCTACTTGTATTTCAGGAGCTACCTCATCTTTCTTGCAAAGAAAATTAAGATACAACTCTGCTTTCTCTTATCTTTTTTAAGTTTAAAATGTGCATGGGTTTCGCTGTTAGTCTAGGATTAAAACTCTGAGTGCTTATAGCTCTAAGATCTTGAAATGTGTGTGTGTGTGTGTGTGTGTGTGTGTGTGTGTGTGTATATATATATAGAGAGAGAGAGAGAGAGAAGCTCTCTTAATTTAATAATAAAATGGACATTCTGTTTTCTTACGAAGCTGGCAAGTCAGGAATATCTTCATAAAGGTTGGTGGTTTCCCCTTTTTCTAACTTTTTATAGAACTTGAAATCTGAATTTAGTGGTTTCTGTAGCAACCAGCATTTTCTGACAAGTTGTTTGCAGAATAAATTTGGGCAAAAAATTGTTTCTTGAAAGCATCATTTTTTTTCCAGGATGTCATTTAAAATGAATATTTCAGTAGACACAACAACATAATTTAAACACGCATGATTGGGTTTTAAGACACAAACTTGGGACTGTGGTCTTAATTTTAAAAATAGGAGTTCTAAAACTGTTTTGAGTAATGGCAGCATTATTTTCAAAAATAGAATTTTCAGGATTAGATTTGAATGGGTACTGTTTAATATATATTTGAAGGATGGAGTTTGAATGTTTTTATATTCCATGCTGGGGGAGAGCCCAATTTTTATTCAACCAGTTATTTATGTTTTTGGCGTTTATTTACCAATGTGAATTAGGATGGAGATACATACACACACACACACACACACACACACACACACACACATATATATATATATATACACACACACATATATATGTATATATATGTATATACTTATGTATGTATATATATATACACACATATATATGTATAATATGTATATATATGTATATACTTATGTATGTATATATATGTATATATATATATATCCACATAATTATTTTATTAATGCCAAAGTCTCCTATAATTACATTGAATTTTGGTAGAGCAGAAGGCATCATCAGTGACTAAAGGAATATAAACTATGTAGTTAGTAGCCTCAGAATTTGATCCTATTTCCCATGCTTACTGAATTGATTACCTGTTTCTTCATCTTCTTAAATCGAGGAATTTGGTTATTCATTCCAGGGGACACCTTCCTTCCTTGCCCAATTGCTTCCTTTTTTTTTTTCTAACATCTAACCCCATTCTCCTATTTGAAGATACTTATTTTTAACAAGGGCCTCAATGTCTCTGCCTTTGAGAACTGGAGACTTGACACATGACCTAGTCTCAGTCAACCAGATGCTCTTGGGAAAAGCTTTGAATCTTGATCAAATAAATCAAAGGCAAAAGTTTGGTTACAATTTATTCACAGTGACATTTTCCTGGGGCAGAATGTACCTGCTACCTAGCCTCCAGACACACCTTCTTTGTTCTTCACCATTTCCCCAAACTGAATTTTAGGTCTCCAACTATCAGCTTCCAGTATCTGCCTTCTGTAGATTCCTGCTATTCTAAGACAAACAGGGTCAATTCCTGTTTTTTGCAGCAAAAGCCCTCAATGACACACCTACAATAGTAGGTTGGATAATGAATGTGCAAGGATATAAAGATCCAATTCTTGGGACTTATGAAGATTGACTTATTTGGAAAAAGGGTCTTTGCAGATGCAATTTAGGATTAGGGATTTTGACAAGTGTTTTTAAATAGAAAGAAGTGGAGAAAGACACAGGTAAGAAGGTAATGTGAAGATGGAGGCAGCAATTGGAAAGATGCAGCCAGAAGCCAAGGAAGAGTGAAGCTACAAAAGTTCAGGAAAGCAACCTCCCCTAGAGCATCTGGAGAAGGGATGACCCCGCTGCAACACTCATAGTGGATTTCCGACCTAGGAAATTGTGAAACAAAGGACTTCTGCTGGTTTAAGCCTACACTGCTAATTTTGATGGTATGTAACTGTAGACAGAATGACTAAGATCCAAGTCAGAGACTCTTGCCTTCAAAGAAAAAAAGTTATTTTCCTTCTAGATCTTGGTTCTTCAACTCCAGCAATGATGATGGAATCTGCAAGTTTGGGAAGAAATAGGTGATTAAATAGAAGAGTAAATATCAGAAAACAGGATTGCTGAAATCTGAGACTTTTGATAAAGTATGGCAGACTGACCATGTTTCTTACATCTCTTTCCCAAAATCTCACTAAAGTGATGGTAAATGAATCAAAAAATAATAAATCGTACAGACTAATGAGAGGAGAAAATAGCAGATAAGAAGTCATGGAGTATAGAAAATATATTTGTGAATAACAACTACTTTTTAAAATATTTATTTTTTAAAAAATTTTTTTTCAACGTTTATTTATTTTTGAGGCAGAGAGAGACAGAGCATGAACAGGGGAGGGGCAGAGAGATAGGGAGACACAGAATCTGAAACAGGCTACAGGCTCTGAGCGGTCAGCACAGAGCCTGATGCGGGGCTCGAACTCACGGGCCGTGAGATCATGACCTGAGCCGAAGTCGGACACCCAACCGACCAAGCCACCCAGGCGCCCCTAAAATATTTATTTATTTATATTGATAGAGAAAGTGTGAGTGAAGGAGGGGCAGAGAGAGACAGAGAGAGAGAGAGAGAGACAGAGAGAGAGAGAGAGAGAGATATTGAACCCCAGACTCTATGCTGTCAGTACAAGGCTCAACACCACAAACCATGAGATCATGACCTGAGCTGAAATGAAGAGCTGGATGCTTAACCCACTGAGTCACCCAAGTGCCCCTGAATGGCAACTATTTTGATAAAGAAAATAAAACCTAAGTGATTGGGAATAGGTTGCAGACTTGGGCGGGGAAGTGGGATGATGTGAGAGAACGGAGTCTCCAAAGGTATTTCTTTAAACCACAGAACCTAGAAAAGCTCGGGAAGTGGTGTCCTAGGTATCTCTGAAGATTGGTGACTGAAGTGGACTCAAACAGGTGAATTCAACTTTTTCTACTCTTACCAGTGACACTTCATCTCCATCACAGTGGAAGATGGAAGTTTTCTGTCTACAGAAGTTGAACCAAAGAGGCAAGTGACTCAGGAAAATAAGACACAATTAGCTGTGGACAAAGGTGAGAATATTGACAACAAAAAAATTAGGTGGGGTTTTTCACATGTAATATCAAGAAATTAACTTTTCCTTAATTTCCTCAGTTCCCAGAATGTGGACATTTCAACCTCAGTATTGGATGAAATGGCACGATCTGGGTAAAGATGGATATATCAGTAGTTTTGGTAGTGAAAATATGGGAGGTTTCCTTTTTGCATCAATGTTCTCAACAAAATATATAATATGAGGAGAGATCATCAAGTAAAAGTGAAAGGGATGGGTCAGGGTGAAAAAGTTTGAAGAGAAAAGAGAAGGTATGAAATAATCATTTGAGGAGTAGAAATTAGAACACAGGAGGAAAAAATAGAAGTTGATTCATAGTGAGAAAGTGGTAGATAGATGCACCAAGTCTCCAGGATAGTACCTGGCTCTTGGTTTATCTAAAACCATTCTCTAATACAAGGAACCAGGGCTCCTTGAAGAAAAGGCTACTTGAAAAACTGGAGCAGAAAAATGAGCTGAAGCATTCTGTAGTGCTGGAAAGTAAGGAAGTGCTATAGGATAAAAGGAAATGATGAAAAATATGTCAAAGGGACACAGAAGCCAACTGAAAGAGCTTATAATGGCCAAATTTAGAACAACTTGAACAAGAAAATGAATGTGTAGTTTTGAGAGGCAAGACTATGCAATGGGAAGAAGTCTCTTCAACAAATGGTGTTAGGCAAACTGGACAGCTACATGCAAAAGAATGGAACTGAACCACTTTCTTACACCATACATAACAATCAACTTAAAATGGATTAAAGACCTAAATATGAGACCTGAAACCGTAAAAATCCTAGAAGAGAGCACAGGCAGTAATTTCTCTGACATCAGCCATAGCAACATTTTTCTATATAAAAATCCTGAGACAAGGGAAACAAAATGAAAAATAAACTATCAGGATTACATCAAGATAAAAGGCCTCTGCATAATGAAGGAACTAATCAAAAAAACTAAAAGACAACCTATGGAATGGGATAAGATATTTTCAAATGACATATTTGGTAAAGGGTTAGTATCCAATATGTAAAGAACCTATACAACTCAACCATCCCAAAATGAATTATCCAATTAAAAATGGGCAAAAGCCAGGAACAGACAATTCTCAAAGAAGACATCCAGATGGCAACACATGGAAAGATGGTCAACATCACTGATCGTCAGGGAAATACATATCAACACTATGATGAGATATCACCTCACACATGTCAGGATGGCTAAAATCAAAACCACAAAAAACAGCAAGGGTTGGTGAGGATGTGGAGAAAAGGAACCTTCATGCACTGTTGGTGGAAATGCTAACTGGAGCAGCCACTCTGAAAAACAGTATGGAGATTCCACAAAAAGTTAAAAATAAAACCACCCTTCAATCAAAGAATTGCACTAATGGGTATTTACTCAAAGAATAAAAAAAACACTAATTCAAAGGGATACATATGCTCTCATGTTTATTGTAGCAGTATCTACAATAGCCAAATTATGAAAGCAATCTAAGTGCCCCTCAATAGACACAGAAGATGTGGTACATATATACAATGGAATATTGTTCAACCATAAAAAAACAATAAAATCTTGCCATTTGCAGCAACATGGATGGAACTACAGAGTATAATACTAAACAAAATAAGACAGCCGGAGAAAGACAAATACCATATGATTTTGCTCATGTATGGAATTTAAGAAACAAAACAAATGAACAAAGTTAAACAAAAAAGGGACAAGCCAAGAAACAGACTCTCAACTCCAAACACACTGATGGTTACCAGAGGGGAGCTGAGTAGAAGGATGAATGAAATAGGTGGTGGGAATTAAGAAGCGATCCATGGGTGAGTGATGCATGGAAGTACTGAATCACTATATTGTACACCTGTATAGTTAACTGTATGTTAACTATACTGAAATTGAGATAAAATACTTAAAAAATAAAATACTGAATTATATCACAAAGTAAAAAAAAATGAGTATCCATGGTGTATGCTGATGTCAAACAATATTTAAATAAATATGCAGAAGAGACAATGTTCAGTGCAGATAAATACCAAATAATTTATAGAGATACTCCATCCTCAAGGAGATGGAATATAACTCCTCACTCCTTAAGTGTGGGTTATGCATATTAACTTTCTTCCAAGGAGTACAGTATGGGAAAGCAAGAAAAAAGGTAAATTTACATTGGGAGAAAACTAACAAACACTTCAGTCAGGTGATCAAGGTTAACATCAACAACAAAAAGTCACATGGATAATAAGTATCATTGATATGATGTGATGAGAACAAGAACAATACTTCACCTCTGTGGTCTTCTTCCCCAAAACTCGTAACTTAGTCTAATGAGACAAATCTATATCCTGCAAAATACTAGGCCAGTACTCATCAAAACTGCCAAGGTGAGTATGAGAAACTGTCAAAGCCCAGAAAAGCCTAATGATATGAGACCAAAGATATCAATATATCTCATATGAAATCTTTAAATAGAAAATTAACACTAAATAAAAACTAAGGAAATCTGAATAGACTATACACAATAGTTAATAATGTATTGATATTGGTTCAATTATAACAAGTATAAATACTAATAGGGGAAATTGATGTGGGATAAATGAGAACTCTACTCTCTTCACCATTTTACTATAACTCTAAACTACTCTAAAATTTAAAATTTCAGGGGCACCTGGGTGGCTCAGTCAGTTGAGCGTAGGGCTTCGGATCAAGGCATGATCTCGCTGTTTGTGAGTTCGAGCCCCACCATGGGGCTCTGTGCTGTCAGCTCAGAGCCTGGAGCCTGCTTTGGATTCTGTGTCTCCCTCTCTCTCTGCCCATCCCCCACTCAAAAATAAATAAATGTTAAAAAATTTTAATTTCATTTAAAAACAAATACAGAAAAGAAAAAAGAGACAAGTCTCCCGAGAGTGCATAATTGCTAGAATGAAACAACACATTCTGTAAAGCTGGAAGGACAGGTGGTGGACAGAGAAGTTAGTATTTTAGAAGTGGTATGTTATTTGGGGAAGACAATATGAAGAATATGATCCAGGGAGGAGTACCTCATGCAGAGGCTACTGAGGAGCAGAAATATGGAAAAACTAAGAGGCTAAAAAAATAAAATCATTCTCATGAATATTAAATCTGTCTAGAATGATATCAGAAAAAATGGTGGCAAAGATTATGGGGCATCCTTGTTTTCCTGAAGAATGTTCTTAGAGAATCTCTGAGTGTAGCACAAAGAATTATATGAAGGTGAGCTCTTGTCCCCTGAAGTGCCAATTCCTAATTAAAAGTCATCCATACGTAATAGTGGATCTACTTTTAAATAACTTCAGTCAGCCTTCAAGGAAGTGGACACTATCTGATTTACCAGAGTAACAGATTATCAAAACTAGCAGTGAAGTCAGCTGGTTTTCTCCACATGGGATGCTTAAGCTGGATTATATGCCAGTGTTTGATACTCAATCAGCCTTCTGCAATATGGAAACAAATTCAAGCTCTAGTGGTCCAGGGAAAATAAGATTTTTTGTTTTTGATAATTGTTTACACAAGTAGAGTCACAGCAGTGAAAAGGTGATTTGAAGTAGTTTTCCTTCTAACTTTCTGCTTTGGATCCTGGAGAACACACACAGAGTAGCAGGAAAAAAAAATAGTGCCAGATTAAATTTATGCCAGCAAGTTCAACTATTATTTTATCTATTCTGATACATCTTAAATAACTTTTCAATGGTGCCCCAATTTTAACACACTTTACACTTTTCATGGGTTGGATATGAATACTTATCTGAGGTAGAAAGAATACGTATGATTATCCCAAGTTTACTAATGTGAAAACAAAAGCTGAGAAGAATTAATTAAATCCCTTTCTCAATGTCAGCACAGGTAGTAAGGCATAGATTCAGACATGGAATGCACATCCTCTGATTTTTTTTTCTTTCTTCTTTCCTTCCTTTCCTTTCTTCCATTTCTTCCTTTCCTTTCTTCCTTTTCTTTCTTTCTTTCTTTCTTTCTTTCTTTCTTTCTTTCTTTTTCTTTTTTCTCTTTCCCTTTCCTTTCCTTTCTTTCTTTCCTTTCTTTCCTTTTGTTTCTTTCCTTTCCTCCTTCCTTCTTTCCTTCCTTCCTTCCTTCCTTCCTTTTCTCTTTCTCTCCTCCTTTTCCTTTTTTCCTTCCTTTCTTTTCTTTCCTTTGTTTCCTTCCTTCCTTCCCTTCCTTCCTTCCTTCCTTCTTGCTAATTTATTGTAAAAGCATGTAACTACAAGGGCTGCCAGGGTGAAGGGGTGCATAGGGCAAGGTATGGGGAAAGGGTGAGGAGCTCTGCAGTGCACCACTCTCTCTATATCACTTATTCTCCAACCTGGTGCTCTCTGGACCCCATCCTTCTGGGCTTTTATGGAGGCTTCATTCTATTGGCACAGCTGATTAAAATTATTTACCATTGGTGACTGATCCAACCTCTAATCCCTCTCCCTTCCCTGGAGATTAGGGAGCGGACACTCAAAGTTCCAACCCTTTAATCATGTTTTCTGATTTTAATTCAGTGTTTTCTCCCCATTACACTATAGAATCCCTCATTACTCATTATAAATCTCTAACTTCATGAATATTAATTTGTTGTACCTTCATTAGTTCTTTTTTATATAAACTAAATAATAAAGGAAATTTTAATAAAATATTTGGAAATGTTTATAGGACTCTCATTTTAAAATCATCATTACTAGTCTATGTAGTCCTTAATATCAAGAACCCTATTTTGATTACTATTAAGTCTCCACAGTTGAGCCATGACCTTTACATGGCAAGAACTCAGTAAATACTGAACAGAAAAATAAATATATTTTCAAAGTAGTTAAAAAAACCTTTGAATATTCAACAACAGTAATTATGCCTTGAATATTCTGAGGCAATATTTCCTTTTTAAAAGTTTATTTATTTGAGAGAGAGAGAGAGAGAGCGCGCACACTTACATGAGAGTGGGGAGAGGCAGAGAGAGAATCCCAAGCAGACTCTGCGCTATCAGTACAGAGCCCAACATAGGGCTCTATCCCATAAACTGTGAGATCATGACCTGAGCTCTAATCAAGAGTCAGATGCTCAACAGACTGAGCCACCTACGTGGTCCTGAGGCAATATATTTCTATTGGAGAGAACATCGAGCTTAAGTGCAGACATAGATTCCATGTTTTATCAGCTTCCTCATCTGAAACATCTTTAATATCTTTGGCATTAAACTCTATGATATAATAAAATAAAATAGGTACCATATTATGATTTTATTAATGTTTTCGGTAGATTAGTTTGGTGGCCATGATATTTCACCCTTCCCTGTATCTGTACTCTTTGTTATTTAAGGTGGAAATACCTCCCAGAAAAGGCTCTTTGGTAATTGGGCTCAGCTGTATGACTTGCTTTGGCCAATAGAATGTAAGCAAACATGGTGCAAACAGGGTATTGACACTGGTTTGCACAGTAAAGCATGTCTTCTTGTGCATCTGCCATCCTCACAAGAACATCTCCTGGAGAGACTGCTGGTCCCAGGAGGAGAATGAACTAACAGGCTGCAATGTTTTACTAGTAACCTGTTCTAATCTGTCCAATAAAAATATCATTCTTGGTCAAAGCAACATTTTTCTAGATATGTCTCCTAAGCCAAGGGAAGCTAAAGCAAAAATAAAATATTTGGATTACACCCAAATGAAAAGCTTTTGCACAGCAAACCATCAACAAATGTAAAGGCAACCTACTGAATGAGAGAAGGTATTTGAAAATACATCTGATAAAGGGTTATTATCCAAAATATATAAGGAAAAGTCATACAAGTGAACACTAAAAAAAAAAAAAAAGAATCTGATTAAAAAATGGGCCAAGGACCCAAATAAGCATTTGTCCAAAAAGACACAGAGAAAGACAACAGACATGAAAAATATGCTAATTGTCACCAATAATCAGGGAAATGCAAATGTAAATCACAGTGAGATATCATTTCACATCTGTCAGAATGCCTAGTATTAAAAAGACAAGAGAGAGGAGGAGCCAAGATGGTGGAACAGTATGGAAGCTTTTTGTGTGTCATGAAATACAGCCAGACCAACACTAAACCATCCTACACACCTAGAAAACCAATTGGAAGATTAACACAACAATCTGCACAACGTGAACCACTGAATTCAGCAGGTATGTGATACAAAGGGCTGAACTTGGGGAGCAAGAAGCCCCGAAAGGTAGGGAACTGCTTTTGGCAGCAGAGAGAGGATGGAGACTGGGGAGGGGGAGAGAATATGGGAAAAGCAACCCTCCCCAAAAGCAGCTGGAGAGAAAGTGAAAAATTGGAAACAGCGCAGGGACTAAACTAAAAAGGCAGAAAAGAGAAAGGAGAGGGTTTAAATTCCATTAAGACTGTGAACAAGGGGAGCACAAAGGCTGCAACTCTGCACCTCGATACCTGGGGGTGCTCTGGTGGGAAGGGCGAATCCCCAGGAACAGAGTGGGGTCTGGGAGGTTCTCAGGCCACACAGGGAAAAGCGGTTCCACTGCTGGAAGGACATTTGGTAGAGACTGTTGAAGCCACCTGGTCCCAGCAGACCATGGAAGGCAGCCACATTCACTGGTCCTGGGGCAAGGTTGTTGAGGGTGAAGCCTGGTGCCAGATGTGTGTTGCGATTTTCCATGGTCCCTGAAATGCTGAGGCTACACTGTCTCACGATCATTTTGGGGTACGGGCTGGCACCTGGCCACAGTCTCGGGGCACCGGCAACAACAGGGTCCAGTGGGCATTCCTGGGTGCAGCCAACATTCGGCCATTGCTCATTCAGCCATCACTCAGTGAGACCCTCCCACAGAAGGGCAGAATGGGTCAAACCCAAGGTCCTTCAGAAGTAAGGGGCCAGGGAAAACAGCTGCATCTGAGACAAAACTCGGGAGAGAGGTACTGCCTGGGGCCGCACGGCGAGTGGAAAACTGGGGAGTGGACGAGAGCTGAAGATGGAGGACTGGTGTGCAACTGCTGATCTGGGAGAACAGACAAGGTGGCTGAGTGGCACCATTTTTCACTGCTCCCGCTCATGCATTCACATATGCACCAACCCCAGTAGGCTAGCAGCGCCATCTAGGTGAGAGCGGAGCTGTTACACCGAGCCCTGCCCAACTGGGCCAACTCCACTCTTCAACAACACAAATCTTACCGCAGGCTTAATCTATGCACAATAAAGAGCTACATGGACTGACCTCTAGGGGAAAACAAAACAATTTCAGTCCTACTTCAATCTGTTAGCAGGTTCATCTATTCAATTTTTTTTGTCTCTTTCTCCTTTTTCTCTTTTACAATTCTTTTCTTTACCTTGAATACAGAGAGAGAAAAAACTCATTTTTATTTTCAATTTTTATTAAAAGTATCTGTCTTAATTTTTTATTACTATATTTTTTACTTTTGTGTAAATTTTTTCAAAATCTACTTTACTTCCATCATTTTATTTTAGTCTACTTCAGTGTACTCACCTTTTCAAATTTTCAAACAATTTCTTTTTCTTTTTTCTTTTTCATTTATTTTCTTTTTCTTGAATGCAGAAAGAGAAAAACTTCATTTTTTTACTTTCAATTATTTTTAAAATATTTTTATTTATTTTTTATTACTACATTTTTTGCTTTTATGTAAATTTTTTCAAATTCTACCTTACTCCCATCATTTTATTTCAGCATACTACAGTGTATTCACTTTTTCAAATTTTCAAACGATTTATTTTTTTGTCTTTTCCTTTTATCTATTTTTATCTTTTTTCTCCTTTTCATTTCTTTTCTTATTTCTTAAATACAGAAACAAAAAATATATATTTATTTTTAATTTTTATTAAAAATATTTTTCTATAATTTTTTTCTACTATATTTTCTACTTTTGTGTATTTTAGTCTACTTTAGTGTATTAATTTTTTCAAATTCTCAAACGATTTCCTTTTTTTCTCTCCCCCCCACTTTTGTTTGTTTGTTTGTTTCTCTAATCTGTCAAACCACTTTCTACACCCAGACAAAACACACCTAGGATCTATCATCATCTATTCGATTTTTGTGTGTGTGTGTGTGTGTTTAATTTTAATATTTTTTTAATTTTAATTTTTTTAATTTCAATTTTTCTACCTCAGTAATTCCTTTTCTCCCTTCAAAATGACAAAACAAAGGAATTCACCCCGAAAGAAAGAGCATGAAGAAATGACAGCCACGGATTTAACCAACACAGACACAAGCAAGATGTCTGAACCAGAATTTGGAATCACAATAATAAGAATACTAGCTGGAGCCAAAAATAGATTAGAATCCCTTTCTGCAGAGATAAAAGAAGTAAAAAATAGCCAGAATGAAATTAAAAATGCTATAACTGAGCTGCAAGCATGGATGGATTCAGGGGCAGCAAGGATGGACGAGGCAAAACAGAGAATCAGCGATATAGAGGACAAACTTATAGAGAATAACAAAGCAGAGAAAAAGAGGGAGATTAAAGCAAAAGAGCACTATTTAATAATTAGAAAAATCAGTGACTCATTAAAAAAGGAACAACATTAGAATCATAGGGGTCCCAGAGGAGGAAGAAAGAGAAATAGGGGTAGAAGAGTTTTGTGAGCAAATCATAGCAGAAAACTTTCCTAACCTGGAGAAAGACATAGGCATCAAAATCCAGGAAGCAAAGAGGACTCCCATTAGATTCAACAAAAACAGACCATCAATAAGGCATATCATAGTCAAATTCACAAAATACTCAGGCAAGAAGAGAATCATGAAAGCAGCAAGAGAAAAAAATTCCCTAACCTACAAGGGAAGACAGATCAGGTTTGCAGCAGACCTATCCACAGAAACCTGGCAGGCCAGAAAGGAGTGATGGGATATATTCAGTGTGCTGAATCAGAAAAAATATGCAGCCAAGAATTCTTTATCCAGCAAGGCTGTCATTCAAAATAGAAGGAGAGATAAAAAGTTCCCAGACAAACAAAAATTAAAGGAGTTTTTGACCAGTAAACCAGCCCTGCAAGAAATATTAAGGGGGAATCTCTGAGGGGACTATATATATATATATATATATATATATATATATATATACAAGCATCATAATGGCAATAAATTCATATCTTTCAGAACTCACTGTAAACATCAATGGACTCAATGCTACAATCAAAAGACACAGCGTAACAGAATGGATAAGAAAACAAGACCCATCTATATGCTGTTCACAAGAGACCCACTTTAGACCTAAAGACACCTTCAGATTGAAAATAAGGGGATGGAGAACCATCTATCATGCTAATGGTCAACAAAAGAAAGCCGGAGTAGCCACACTTATATCAGACAATATAGACTTTAAAATAAAGACTGTAACAAGAGATGCAGAAGGCAATTATATCATAATCAAGGGGTCTATAGACCAAGAAGACCTAACAGTTTTAAACATTTATGCACCAAATGTGAAAAAACCCAAATATATAAATCAGTTAATCACAAATATAAAGAAACTCATCAATACTAATACCATCATAGTAGGAGACTTCAACACCCCATTCACAGCAATGGACAGATCATCTAATCAAAAAATCAACAAGCAAACAATGGCTTTGAATGACACATTGGACCAGATGGACTTAACAGATATATTCAGAACATTTCATTCTAAAGCAGCAGAATATACATTCTTCTCCAGTGCACATGGAATGTTCTCCAGAATAGACCATGTACTGGAACACAAATCAGCCCTAAGTAAGTACAAAAAGATCAAGATCATACCATGCATATTTTGAGACAACAATGCTATGAAACTCAAAATCAATCACAAGAAAAAAATTGGAAAGGTAACAAATACTTGGAGACTGAAGAACATCCTACTAAAGAATGAATGGGCTAACCAAGCAGTTAAAGATGAAATTAAAAAGTATATGGAAGTCAATGAAAATGATAGCACCACTACCCACAACCTCTGGGACGCAGCAAAGGCAGTCGTAAGAGGAAAGTATATAGCAATCCAGGCATTCCTAAAGAAGGAAGAAAGATCTCAGATACACAACCTAACCTTACACCTTAAAGAGCTGGAAAAAGAGCTGCAGATAAAACCCAAAACCAGCAGAAGACAGGAAATAATAAAGATTAGAGCACAAATTAACACTATTGAAACAAACAAACAAACAAACAAACAACCAGTAGAACAGATCAATGAAACCAGAAAGTGGTTCTTTGAAAGAATTAACAAAATTGATAAACCACTAGCCAGTTTGATCAAGAAGAAAAAGGAAAAGACCCAAATAAGTAAAATCAAGAATGAAAGAAGAGAAATCACAACCAACAAAACAGAAATAAAAACAATAATAAGAATATTATGAGCAATTATATGCCAATAAAATGGGCAATCTGGAAGAAACGGACAAATTCCTAGAAACATATACACTACCAAAACTGAAACAGGAAGAAATAGAAAATTTGAACAGACCCGTAACCAGTAAGAAAATTGAGTTAGTAATCAAAAATCTGCCAAGAAACAAGAGTCCAGGGCCAGATGGCTTTCCAGGGGAATTCTACGAAACATTTAAGGAAGAGTTAACACCTATTCTCTTGAAGTTGTTCCAAAAAATAGAAATGGAAGGAAAACTTCCACACTCTTCCTATGAAGCCAGCATTACCTTGATTCCAAAACCAGACAGAGACCCCACTAAAAAGGAGAACTATAGACCAATTTTCCTGATGAACATGGATGCAAAACTCCTCAACAAGATATTAGCCAACTGGATCCAACAATACATTAAAAAAATTATTCACCACGACCAAGTGGGATTTATACCTGGGATGCAGGGCTGGTTCAATATCTGCAAAACAATTAACGTGATTCATCACATCAATAAAAGAAAGGGCAAGAACGATATGATCCTCTCAATAGATTCAGAGAAAGCATTTGACAAAATACAGCATCCTTTCTTGATAAAAACCCTCAAGAAAGTAGGGATAGAAGGATCATACCTCAAGATCATAAAAGCCATATGTGAACGACCCAATGCTAATATCATTTTCAATGGGGAAAAACTGAGCGTTTTCCCCCTAAGGTCAGGGACAAGACAGGGATGTCCACTCTCGCCATTGTTATTCAACATACTATTGGAAGTCTTAGCCTCTGCAATCAGACAACCCAAAGAAATAAAGGCATCCAAATTGGCCAGAAGGAGGTCAAACTTTTACTCTCTCAGATGACATGATACTCTATATGGAAAACCCAAAAGATTCCACCAAAAAACTGCTAGAATTGATTCATGAATTCAGCAAACTGGCAGGATATAAAATTAATTCACAGAAATTGGTTGCATTCCTATTCACCAACAATGAAGCGACTGAAAGAGAAATCAAGGAATCAATCCCATTTACAGTTGCACCAAAAACCATAAAATACCTAGGAATAAATCTAACCAAAAAGATGAAAAATCTATACACTGAAAACTGTATAAAGCTTATGAAAGAAACTGAAGAAGACACAAAGAAATGGAAAAAGATTCCATGCTCCTGGATGGGAAAAACAAATATTGTTAAAATGTCGATACTACCCAAAGCAATCTACATATTCAATGCAATCCCTATCAAATTAACACCATCATTCTTCACAGAGATAGACCAAATAATCCTAAAATTTGTATGGAACCAGAAAAGACCCCAAATAGCCCAAGCATCTTGAAAAAGAAAACCAATGCAGGAGGCATCACAATCCCAGACTTCAAGCTATACTACAAAGCTGTAATCATCAAGACAGTATGGTACTGGTAGAAGAACAGACACTCAGATCACTGGAACAGAATAGAGAACCTAGATATGGATCCACAAATGTATGGGCAACTAATCTTTGACAAAGCAGGAAAGAATATCCAGTGGAATAAAGACAGTCTCTTCAGCAAGTGGTGCTGGGAACACTGGACAGCGACATGCAGAAGAATGAACCTGGACCACTTTCTTACACCATACACAAAAATAAACTCAAAGTTGATGAAAGACCTCAATATAAGACAGGAAGCCATCAAAATCCTCGAGGAGAAAGCAGGTAAAAACCTCTTTGACCTTGCCCACAGCAATTTCTTACTCAATACATCTCTAGAGGCAAGGGAAACAAAAGCAAAAATGAACTATTGGGACCTCATCAAAATAAAAAGCTGCACAGCGAAGAAAACAATCCGCAAAACTAAAAGGCAACCTACAGAATGGGAGAAGATATTTGCAAATGACATATCAGATAAAAGGTTAGTATCTAAAATCTATAAGGAACTTATCAAACTCAACACCCAAAAACAAATCATCCAGTGAAGAAATGGGCAAAAGACATGAATAGACACTTCTCCAAAGAAGACATCCGGATGGCCAACTGACACAGGAAAAAATGCTCAACATCATTCATCATCAGGGAAATACAAATAAAAACCACAATGAGATACCACCTGACACCTCTGAGAATGGCTAATATTAACAACTCAGGCAAGAAGAGATGTTGGCGAGGATGCAGAGAAAGAGGATCTCTTTTACATTGCTGGTGGGAATGCAAGCTGGTACAGTCATTCTGGAAAACAGTATGGAGGTTTATCAAAAAACTAAAAATAGAACTACCCTACGACCCAGCAGTTGCACACTAGGCATTTATCCATGGGATACAGGTGTTCCGTTTCGAAGGGACACATGCACCCCCATGTTAATAGCAGCAGTATCAACAATAGCCAAAGTATGGAAAGAGCCCAAATTTCCATCGATGGATGAATGGATAAAGAAAATGTGGTATATATATATACAATGGAGTGTTACTTAGCAATCAAAAAGAATGAAATCTTGCCATTTGCAACTACGTGGATGGAACTAGAGGGTGTTATGCTAAGTGAAATTAGTCAGAGAAAGACAAAAATCATATGACTTCACTCATATGAGGAGTTCAAGAGACAAAACAGATGAACATAAGGGAAGGGAAACAAAAAATAATATAAAAACAGGGAGGGGGACAAAACAGAAGAGACTCATAAATATGGAGAACAAACTGAGGGTTGCTGGAGGGATTGTGGGAGGGGGGATGGGCTAAATGGGTAAGGGACATTAAGGAATCTACTCAAATCATTACTTCACTATATACTAACTAATTTGGATGCAAATTTTAAAAAATTAAAAAGTTAAATAAAAAAAAAAGACAAGAAATAACAAATGTGTTCAAGGATGTGGAGAAAAAGGAACACTCATTACTGTTGGTGGGAATGTAAATTGGTGCAGCTACTATGAAAAAGAGTATGGAATTTCCTCAAGAAAAGTAAAAATAAAAATACCATATGATACAGTAATTCCACTATGGGTCTTTACCAAGAGAAAGTGAAAGGATATATACATCTCTAAATCTTTTGTAGCATTATTTACAATAGCCAAGATAATGAAGCAACCCAAGTGTCCATGGATTGATGAAAGGATAAAGATGTTGTATACATATACAAGAGAATATTACCCTGCCATAAAAAAGAATGAGATCTTGCTATTTGTGACAATATGGATAAATCTAGAGGATATTATGCTCTGTGAAATAAAACAGAGAAAGATAAATACCATAAAATTTTATTTATGTGTGGAATCTAAAAATCAAAACAAATGAACAGAAAAAAAAAGTAGAAATGGACCCATAAATAAATAATGACCAATTTTCTAAAAGAGAGCAAACTGAGGGTTGCCAGAGGGGAGGATGTAGGGCAGATGGCAAAAATGTGTTAAGACTTGTGGAAGTCCAGGCTTCTGGTTTTGGAATGAATAACTCATAGGGATGAAGGGTATAGCATAGGGAATACGGTCAATAATACTGTAATAGCATTGTAGGATGACAGACGGTAGCCACATTTGTGATGAGCACAGCATAAGGGATAAACTTGTCAAATTACTGTGTTGTACACCTGAAATTAATGTAACATTACGTGTCAACTATAAGAATAATTAAAAGACCATTCCCATTACAGGGATGTGAGTGGGGTAGGGAAAAAAGCTCAGAATGTTTTTACTTATTCAGACATTTTTTTAACTCCTGAGGGCATCGTTGATTTTTGTTGTAATTTTTATTTATTTTTTTCTAATTTACATCCAAGTTAGCATATAGTGCAACAATGATTTCAGTAGTAGATTCCTTTAATGTCCCTTACTCATTTAGCCCACTCCCCCTCCCACAACCCCTCCACTAACGCTCTGTTTGGTCTACTTATTTATGAGTCTCTTCACTCATATGAGGACTTTAAGATACAAAACAGATGAACATAAGTGAAGGGAAGCAAAAATAATACTTATTCAGATTTTTAACAGTATTGTATCTGTCCTAGGTACTTGATCTTTGGTTCATGAAAACTTCAGCAATCTTCAAACTTCATAGTTTTCTCACTATGTCCTTGGTTAAAATACCCTTTCTTCCACCTAATACCCAAACCCTTTGAAACTGTGAGTGCTTTGATGGTTCTTTATAAATCTTCTCTTTCCAATCTAGGACCCACTTTAAGAACTTCCCCTTTCTCCATATCTATCTTCCCTTTATAGATTTATGCTTTTCTATGACCCTTGTTATATTTGTTTTTCTGTCATCATGGACATCTGTTTCAAATTGTAGCTAATACAAGATTGACCTGAAAGAGTTTTCAAGTCCAGAATCTTGAGCCATCCATACCCATCAACTCTCTGGGAATGGGATCAGAAAATCTCTTGTTGAAAGTTACTCCTCAAAGGATTCTTGTAGAGCAATTTTTTTTTCTAGCAGTTTGGCCCAGTTTTCTTTTTCTTGGCTATCAAAACTAAAGAATAAAATGACCCCTTCCCCCACCCCTTCCAATATTTCCTTCATTTCCACTTTATTAACTGGTTCTTTCTTGTTTATCATAAAAGAGACTAGTTAAGGACATTTCTGTCTCTAATTTTGACAGAATAGAATTTCCAGTAAATATGTATTCATGTCTTTCATCATTGTTGTAATTTCATTGTGAGATGTTTTTATTTATTTTTATGTTGTATTAGAAAAGCATTATCCAGGAAGATGGCGGCGTAGGAGGATGCTGGGCTCACGGTGTGTCCTGATGATCACTTAGATTCCACCTTCACCTGCCTAAATAACCCAGAAAACCGCCAGAAGACTAGCAGAATGGAGTTTCTGGAGCCAAGCACAGACAAGAGGCCCAGGGAAGACGGTAGGAAGGGCAGAGAGGTGGTGCGCGCTCCAGGGACTGACGGGAGGGAGCGGGGGTGGAGGGGTGGCCCTCTGGCCAAGCAGAGCCCCCGAGTCTGGCTTGCAAAAGCGGAGGGGCCTAATGGAGTGTGTTCCGACAGCAAGCGGGACTTGACATCTGGAAGGTTATAAGCTAACAGCTCTGCTCGGGGAACAGAGGGTTGGAGGACAACGGGAAGGAGAGTTGTTGAGCCCTGGATGACAGAGCTCAGCTTGGCAGGGAACAAAAGCGCTCACCAGCAACATCTCCCTCACCCATCCCCCAGCCAAAATCCCAAAGGGAACCAGTTCCTGCCAGGGAACTTGCTTGCACCACGCAAACATCCAAGGCTGTGCTTCTGTGGATCCATCCCTCCGGCGGGTCTGACTCCCTCCCGGTGCCACAGGGCCCCTCCAGAAGCGGATCTCCAAAGGAAAAGTGAGCTGAGCCTGCCCCTCCCACCCCTGTGCACCTTGCCGATCCAGCCCAGTTAATACGCCAGATCCCCAGCACCACAAGCCTGGCAGTGTGCAAGTAGCCCAGACGGGCCACGCCACCCCACAGTGAATCCCACCCATAGGAGAAGGGAACAGAAAGCACACACCAGTCTGACTGTGGCCCCAGCGGTGGGCTGGGGGCAGACATCAGGTCTGACTGTGGCCCCGCCCACCAATGCAAGTTATTCAAGACAGCACAGGGGACGTGCCCCGCAGTCTGGCACCACTCCAGGGACTATCCAAAATGACAAAAAGGAAGAATTCCCCTCAGAAAAACGTCCAGGAAATAACAACAGCTAACGAACTGATCAAAAATGATTTAAACAATATAAGAGAAAGTGAATTTAGAATAATAGTCATAAAATTAATCACTGGGCTTGAAAACAGTATAAAGGACAGCAGAGAATCTCTTGCTACAGAGATCAAGGGACTAAGGAACAGCAAGGAGGAGTTAATAAATGCTATCAATGAGCTGCAAAATAAAATGGAGACAACTATGGCTCGGATTGAAGAGGCAGAGGAGAGAATAGGTGAAATAGAAGATAAAATTATGGAAAAAGAAGAAGCTGAGAAAAAGAGAGAAAAAAATCCAGGAGTATGAGGGGAAAATTAGAGAACTAAGTGATGCACTAAAGAAAAATAATATACGCATAATTGGTATTCCAGAAGAGGAAGAGAGAGGGAAAGGTGCTGAAGGTGTACTTGAAGAAACAATAGCTGAGAACTTCCCGGATCTGGGGAAGGAAAAAGGCATTGAAATCCAAGAGACACAGAGAACTCCCTTCAGACGTAACTTGAATCGATCTTCTGCATGACATATCATAGTGAAACTGGCAAAATACAAGGATAAAGAGAAAATTCTGAAAGCAGCTAGAGATAAACATGCTCTAACATATAAAGGGAGACCTATAAGACTTGTGACCGATCTCTCTACTGAAACTTGGCAAGCCAGAAAGGAATGGCAGGAGATCTTCAATGTGATGAACAGAAAAAATATGCAGCCGAGAATCCTTTATCCAGCAAGTCTGTCATTTAGAGTAGAAGGAGAGATAAAGGTCTTCCTAAACAAACAAAAACTGAAGGAATTCATCACCACTAAACCAGTCCTACAAGAGATCCTAAGGGGGATCCTGTGAGACAAAGTACCAGAGGCATCGATACAAGCATGAAACCTATGGACATCACAATGACTCTAAACCCATATCTTTCTATAATCACATGGAATGTAAATGGACTAAATGCGCCAACCAAAAGACATAGGGTATCAGAATGGATAAAATACAAGACCCATCTATTTCCTGTCAACAAGAGACTCATTTTAGACCTGAGGACACCTTCAGATTGAGAGTGAGGGGATGGAGAACTATTTATCATGCCACTGGAAGTCAAAAGAAAGCTGGAGTAGCCATACTTGTATCAGACAAACTAGACTTTAAATTAAAAGCTGTAACAAGAGATGAAGAAGGCATTATATAATAATCACAGGGTCTATCCATCAGGAAGAGCTAACAATTATAAATGTCTATGTGCCGAATACAGGAGCCCCCAAATATATAAAATAATTACTCACAAACATAAGTAACCTTATTGATAAGAATGTGGTAATTGCAGGGGACTTTAACACTCCACTTACAGAAATGGATAGATCATCTAGACACACGGTCAATAAGAAACAAGGGCCCTGAATGATACATTGGATCAGATAGACTTGACAGATATATTTAGAACTCTGCATCCCAAAGCAACAGAATATACTTTCTTCTCAAGCGCACATGTAACATTCTCCAAGATAGATCACATACTGGGTCACAAAACAGCCCTTCATAAGTATACAAGAATTGAAATCGTACCATGCATACTTTCAGACCACCATGCTATGAAGCTTGAAATCAACCACAGGAAAAAGTCTGGAAAACCTCCCAAAGCATGGAGGTTAAAGAAGACCCTACTAAAGAATGAATGGGTCAACCAGGCAATTAGAGAAGAAATTTAAAAATATATGGAAACAAATGAAAATGAAAATACAACAATCCAAAGAATCCATCACTGTGGGATACAGCGAAGGCAGTCCTGAGAGGAAAATACATTGCAATCCAGGCCTATCTCAAGAAACAAGAAAAATCCCAAATATAAAATCTAACAGCACACCAAAAGGAACTAGAAGCAGAACAGCAAAGACAGCCTAAATCCAGCAGAAGAAGAGAAATAATAAAGATCAGAGCAGAAATAAACAATATAAAATCTAAAAAAACTGTAGAGTAGATCAACGAAACCAAGAGTTGGTTTTTTGAAAAAATAAACAAAATTGATAAACCTCTAGCCAGGCTTCTCAAAAAGAAAAGGGAGATGATCCAAATAGATAAAATCATGAATGAAAATGGAATGATTACAACCAGTCCCTCAGAGATACAAGCAATTATCAGGGAATACTATGAAAAATTATATGTCAACAAAGTGGACAACCTGGAAGAAATGGACAAATTCCTAAACACCCACACGCTTCCAAAACTCAATCAGGAGGAAAGAGAAAGCTTGAACAGACCCATAACCAGCGAAGAAATTGAATCGGTTATCAAAAATCTCCCAACAAATAAGAGTCCAGGACCAGATGGCTTCCCAGGGGAGTTCCACCAGATGTTTAAAGCAGAGATAATACCTATCCTTCTCAAGCTATTCCAAAAAATAGAAAGGGAAGGAAAACTTCCAGACTCATTCTATGAAGCCAGCATTACTTTGATTCCTAAACCAGACAGAGATCCAGTAAAAAAAGAGAACTACAGGCCAATATTCCTGATGAATATGGATGCAAAAATTCTCAAAAAGATACTAGCAAATTGAATTCAACAGCATATAAAAAGAATTATTCACCATGATCAAGTGGGATTCATTCCTGGAATACAGGGCTGGTTCAACATTCACAAATCAATCAATGTGATACATCACATTAATAAAAGAAAAGAGAAGAACCATATGATCCTGTCAATCGATGCAGAAAAGGCCTTTGACAAAATTCAGCAATGTTTCTTAATAAAAACCCTCAAGAAAGTCGGGGTAGAAGGAACATACTTAAAGATCATAAAAGCCATTTATGAGAAGCCCACAGCTAACATCATCCTCAACGGGGAAAAACTGAAAGCTTTTTCCCTGAGATCAGGAACATGACAGGGATGTCCACTCTCACCAAGTTGTTTAACATAGTGTTGGAAGTTCTAGCATCAGCAATCAGACAACAAAAGGAAATCAAAGGCATCAAAATTGGCAAAGATGAAGTTAAGCTTTCACTTTTTGCGGATGACATGATATTATACTTGGAAAATCTGATAGACTCCACCAGAAGTCTGCTAGAACTGATGAATGAACTCAGAAAAGTTGCAGGATACAAAACCAATGTACAGAAATCAGTTGCATTCTTATACACTAATAATGAAGCAACAGAAAGACAAATAAAGAAACTGATCCCATTCACAATTGCACCAAGAAGCATAAAATACCTAGGAATCAATCTAACCAAAGATGTAAAAGATCTGTATGCTGAAAACTCTAACAAGCTTATGAAGGAAATTGAAGAAGATATAAAGAAATGGAAAAAACATTCCGTGCTCATGGATTGGAAGAATAAATATTGTCAAAATGTCAATACTACCCAAACCTATCTACACATTCAATGCAATCCCAATCAAAATTGCACCAGCATTCTTCTCGAAACTAGAACAAGCAATCCTAAAATTCATATGGAACCACAAAAGGCCCCGAATAGCCAAAGTAATTTTGAAGAAAAAGACCAAAGCAGGAGGTATCACAATCCCAGACTTTAGCCTCTACTACAAAGCTGTCATCATCAAGACAGCATGGTATTGGCACAAAAACAGACACATAGACCAATGGAATAGAATAGAAACCCCAGAACTAGACCCACAAACATATGGCCAACTCATCTTTGACAAAGCAGGAAAGAATATCCAATGGAAAAAAGACAGTCTCTTTAACAAATGGTGCTGGGAGAACTGAACAGCAACATGCAGAAGACTGAAACTAGATCACTTTCTCACACCATTCACAAAAATGAACTCAAAATGGATAAAGTACATGAATGTGAGACAAGAAACCATGAAAACCCTAGCGGAGAAAGCAGGAAAAGACCTCTCTGACCTCAGCCATAGCAATTTATTACTTGACACATCTCCAAAGGCAAGGGAATTAAAAGCAAAAGTGAACTACTGGGACCTCATGAAGATAAAAAGCTTCTGCACAGCAAAGGAAACAACCAACAAAACTAAAAGGCAACCAACAGAATGGGAAAAGATATTTGCAAATGACATATCGGACAAAGGGCTAGTATCCAAAATCTATAAAGAACTCACCAAACTCCACATCCGGAAAACAAATAACCCAGTGAATAAATGGGCAGAAAACATGAATAGACACTTCTCTAAAGAAGACATCCAGATGGCCAACAGGCACATGAAAAGATGCTCAACGTCGCTCCTCATCAGGGAAATACAAATCAAAACCACACTCAGATATCACCTCACGCCAGTCAGAGTGGCTAAAATGAACAAATCAGGAGACTATAGATGCTGGAGAGGATGTGGAGAAACAGGAACCCTCTTGCACTGTTGGTGGGAATGCATACTGGGGCAGCCACTGTGGAAAGCAGTGTGGAGGTTCCTCAAAAAATTAAAAATAGACCTACCCTATGACCCAGGAATAGCACTGCTAGGAATTTACCCAAGGGATACAGGAGTACTGATGCATAGGGGCACTTGTACCCCAATGTTTATAGCAGCACTCTCAACAATAGCCAAATTATGGAAAGAGCCTAAATGCCCAGCAACTGATGAATGGATAAAGAAATTGTGGTTTATATACACAATGGAGTACTATGTGGCAATGAGAAAGAATGAAATAAGGCCCTTTGTAGCAACATGGATGGAACTGGAGAGTGTGATGTTAAGTGAAATAAGCCATACAGAGAAAGACAGATACCATATGGTTTCACTCTTATGTGGATCCTGAGAAACGTAACAGAAACCCATGGGGGAGGGGAAGAAAAAAAAAAAAAGGTTAGAGTGGAAGAGAGCCAAAGCATAAGAGACTCTTAAAAACTGAGAACAAACTGAGGGTTGATGGGGGGTGGGAGGGAGGGGAGGGTGGGTGATGGGTATTGAGGAGGGCACCTTCTGGGATGAACACTGGATGTTGTATGGAAACCAATTCGACAATAAACTTCATATATTGAAAAAAAAAAAAAAAAAGAAAAGCATTATCCATACTGTCTCTTCAGTCAGGCATTCATATATCTTTCTTGGATTCTTTTAATGTCTATTGTTTTTATGCTATAGTTCATGCGTTTATTCTCCTCTCCAAAAAATGAGTCCCAAGTCTTTTTATGAATTTATGGATTCAGTCAATCTTTTAAAATATATAATGAAATACAGGGGAATTAACTCAAATTTGCAGATGAGGACAATACGACTGATTGGTATCCACTTGTTCCACAGTGTGCCATTTATAATCAGAAAAACCACATTTAAATCAAGCCCTGTTTTATTCCAAAAGACCATGATCTTTCTACCATGTCTATATGCTAAGTCAAGTTAAATTGAAATTACACTTGAATTCACTTGTTTCCAAGACAACTTGTTTGATTCTAAATATATATGAAATAAAATTTCTTTCTATATATATTCTGAAAGTTTTATTTTACATATACATTTATATATGCTATAAAAATTCCTTGATTGCTAAAAAAGATAATAGGATCTTCCAGCTAAAATATACAAAGGAACAGTTTGAAAAGAGCAGTATGCAAATAAAGGCTGTTAATATCAAAATCCCCCAATTAGCTGATACTTTATATATTCCTTCTACCTTTTCATCACCAAAAATTTAATTACTGCCACACAGCCTCAGTTTATTTGCCAATTTGACATGGTTTCTATTTGTAACATTCCAGATGAATGGCCAGTGGACCTAAATGTAGCAAAAACGATATCCTTGAAAATTTCAAGCTCCTGCTTTCTCTAGTAGGTCCTCAGGTTCTAACATTTAGAAAATATCACATTTAATCATTAAGGAAATTGGTTATTGACAGGGAAAATGACCTATGACAAGTTTTCTAAAATTGCAAGGACCATGTTCTCTTGGCTTCTTCTTTTTGAAAGAGCAGCAGTGACCCCGTTAAAAATATTCATTGCTTAGAAATATGCCCAGTACTCATTGATTTAGTCTAGGCATTAAAATTCTGGTGGATTTTATGTTTTCCAAACTATTCATGCGTCTAGTTTCTCTTTCTGCCTGATTCTCTCTCCCTTTGGTTCATTACCCACCTCATTAAAATTTCCATCAAGGAGAGGACACCTAATTCAATCCTGTCACTTGTTAACTGCTCTTCCAGCAGCTGCATGTGTTGGCAAATTAAAAGCAATGGCTAATGTGTATGTGTAGCCCAGCTTCTGTTTTCATGTTTTCATTATAAGCTAAGAAGCAGTAGATGCTCTTATAGTGAACATTGTGTTCAACGTGGTCCATTAAGAAAAACTGAATTTCCAGATTTCTCTGTCCATAAGGAGCTTGTGATAAAGAATGAGGAGGCTGGGTTTTATGCATAGGGAGCTCAAAAGGGCAAAGGTATAACAGATGTACTTATACGCATACATTTGAACATGGGCTCTGAACGCAAATAACTGCCCTTAGGCTTAAGGTATAGGCATACAGATAGATGTACTGAAGAGAATCCCTGTAGTACTAGCAATATAAATGGAATGATATGGTAATCCTGTCAAAGCAAAGATCAGACAAGGAAGAGATAAGGAATAAAGAAGAGCACCCTGTAAAAGGCTTGAAAACTGCAGCCAGCCAACAATTGCCTTGAGATCATTGGGTCAATGAAGAGAACCCAGCAAAAGGGGTTGAAAACAACACATTCCTGTGGCTGATTTCACCCTTTGTGCCCACAGCTCCTTTTCTCAGGGCCTTTAAACACATTTGATAATGTCTGGGGGCAAAGGTAAGTAAATTAATCACCAAAATAAATCATTCCTTTAAAAAACAAAACAAAACAAAACATAGTATCTGAAATTAGTAAGGAATCTAGAAATTATCTGGTTTCAAATCCTAAAAATTAGGAGAACAATACGTCGGGAGAGGAAGAAACTTGCTAAACCTACCCCTGAGGTTCTCATTTCTTCATGTCACCCCTCACGAGATCACTGAAGACTTTTGCAACTGGGATTGCAGAAAATTTTAATAATCTGTGAAATATCACTAGAAATGATGGAGGATCCAGAGACTGAAGACTGATTGTTTCCCACCAGGGAATTTGATGTTGATCAATGTTTCATCAGTTCTAAAAGTAAAGACCCAACATAAGAGGATCAAAGATGAATTCACTAAGTGTAATTCAATTCCAACTAAACTTTTCTTACTTCAAATTTATATTATGTTATCAAAGAGCCTATCAAAAAAAAGAATACAAGTCTCTTATTAGGTATGTCATTTACAAATTTTTTCTTTCAATCTGTTGCTTGTATTTCATTATCTTGACAGTGTCTTTTGGAAGAGCAGTATTTCTTTATTTTGATGGAATCTAATTTGTCAATTTTTTTTTTCATAGATTGTTCTTTTGTGTGGAATTTATGAAATCTTTCCTTCACCCAGGGTTACAAATTTTTCCTTTTATGTTTACTTCTAGAAGTTTTATAGTTTTAGATTTCACATTGAAGTCTATAATACACTGTAAGTACTTTTTGAATAGGATATGAGATACAGACATAGACATGTTTTTTTAACAAAAAGGGACAGGCCATTGCTTCTGCACCACATGTTGAAAACACTATCCTTTCTTTATAAAATTGCTTTTGCATCTTGACCAAAACTTAGTTGACCATATATTAGACTGACCATAGTCTGCTCAGGCTGCTGTAACAAAATACCTTAGACTGGTATTTTAACCAACAAAAATGTACTCTCTCTAAGTCCTGGAGGCTAAGAGTCAAAGATCAAGGTCCAGGTGATTTGGTTTCTGTGAGAGCTCTCTTTCTGGCTTGCAGATAGTTGTCTTTGAGCTCTCTTCTTCTAAGGACACTAATTCTATGGGATTAGGGTCCCATCTATATGGCCTCATTTAACCTTACTTATGTCTTTGTAGGCCCTGTCTCAAAATACAGCCACACTGGGCTGTATTTTGTTTGTTAGGGCTTCAACACATAAATTTCAGGGGGACACATTCAGTCCATAACATATGTGTTCATCTACTTCTGGCCTATTTATTCCTTTCATCTATTGTCTATCTTGATGCCAACACCAACTGTCTTGATTATAGTAGCTTTATAATAAATTTTGAACCAGGGCTCAGTTCTGTAATTTCTCCACATCTGTGCTTTTATAAGTTGTTTTACATTTCCATATGAATCAACTTTGAATTTCTACAAAAAAACCTGCTCAAATTTTATTGATTTGCATTGAATCTGTAGATAAATTCAGTAGAGTCGAAATTTTAACAATGTTGAGTTTTCAAATCCACAAACACCTTCAGTCTTCATTAATTTCTATCTCCAATGTTTTATAGTTTTCAGGTCTTGCGCACCTTTTGTTAAATACATCTGTAAGAATTTTATATTTTGATGTTATTGTAAATGAGTGTTTTAAATTGCTAGTATATACATATACACATTTTTTGTATTAATTTTATCTTGCAATGTTGCTATACTCACTTATTAGTTCTGATATCTTTTTCCGTAGATTCCAGAGGGTCTTCTATGTAAACAAACAAGTCATCTGTGAATGAACAATTTTATATCTTTCCTTTCAACCTGCATGCACTGGTTAGAGCTTCCAGTACAATATTGAAAAGCATTGACAAGAACGGGTATTAAATCCTGATTTTAGGAGGAAAGCAGTTAGTATAACATCATTAAATATGATATTACTTTATATTTGTCATAAAAATTCCCTTCTACTCCATTTATGCTAAATTATTTTATCATAAGTTGATGTTAAATATTAAAGCTTGTCAAACACTTTCTCACAGTCTATTGTGGTGATCATAGTTTTTTTTCTTTTTGGGACTGTTATAATTAATTAAATTGATTTTTAAATAATCAACCTTGATTTTTGGAAGTAAATCATGCTTGGTTATGATGTATTATTCTGTTTTTACTTTTGAATTTCAAGAGTTATAATTTTGGTAAGAATTTTTTATCTGTACTCATGATAGATGTTGGCTTATTGGATTTTTTTCTTTTAATGTTTTTGTCTTGTTTTTGGAATCAGAATAATGCAGATCCTATTGAATTAATTGGAAAAAAATTAACATCTTTCCAATTTCTTGGAAAAATGTGTATAATTGGTATTATTATTTTTTTTAATGTCTGGTAGAATTGTCAGATATGTCTGGTCCTGGAATTTACTTTGCATAAAAGTATTTAGGTATAAATTCAGTTGTTAGTAGATACAGGACTATTCAGGTTATTTAATTCATTTGGAATGAGCTTTAATAGCTTATGTTTTTGTTTTGTTTTGTTTTGTTTTCTATTCCTTCAAGTTATTTAGTTTATTGATAACATTTGTTAATAATTCCTTAGTAACCTTTTAAAAATATTTGTAGCATCTATAATGATATCACCTCTATCATTCCTGATATTAGAATTATTTTTGAGATCAGTGAAGCTAAAAAATTAATAATTTATAGTGAACTTCTCAAAGAACCAACTTCTGGTTTTATCAATTTTCTCTTTTTCTTTTTTTTCCAATTTTATAATGTTTATTTATTTATTTTGAGAGAAGGGGAGAGAGAGAAAAGGGAGAGACAGAACAAGAACATGAAGGGGGGAGGGACAGAGGCAGAAGGAGAGAGAGGATCCCAAGCAGGTTTCACACTTAGCACAGAGCCCATTGGAGGTCTCGATCCCATGAACAGTGAGATCATGACCTGAGCCAAAACCAAGAGTTGGACACTTAACTGACTAAACCAACCAGATGACCCTAAGTCTATTTTGAGTTAATTTTTATGCACAGTGTAAGATAGTGGTCCAATTTCATTCTTTTAGATGTGCCTTATCCGTGTTCCCAATACCATTAATTGGGACTGTCCTTTCCACAGTCTTATATTCTCATATTAATTCATCATATGTGCATGGATTTATTTCTGGGCTCTCTATTCTGTTCCATTGATATATATGTTTGTATTTATGGGAGAACCACACTGTTTTAATTACTATAGTTTTATAAATCAGGGAACATGATGCCTCCAGCTTTGTTGTTCTTTCTCCAGATTGCTTTGGGCATTCATGGTCTTTTATACTTTCATACAAATGTTAGTACTGTTTGTTCTAGTTCTATTAAAAAATGTCACCAGAATTTTGATAGAGATTGTACTGAATCTGTAAATTGCTTTGGGCAATATAGACATTTTAATACTATTCTTTCAACCCATGAACACAGAATATCTTTCCATTTATTTGGGTAGTCTTCAATTTCTTTCACCAATGTCTTGACGTTTCCAAAAAACAGGTCTTTCACTTCCTTGATTCAATTTATTCCTAGGTATTTCATTCCTTTTAATGAATTTATAAATGTGATTGCCTAATTTCTCTGATAGTTCGTTATTAGTGTATAGAAATAGAACAGATTTTTTTAGAAACGCAACAGTTTTGTGTATTGACTTTGTAGCCTGCAACTTGACTAAATCCATTTATTAGTTCTCGGTTTTCTGAAGGATTCTATAGGGTTTTCTATGTGTAACATCAGGCCAGCTACAAATAATGACAATTTTCCTTCTTCATATCCAATGTATGTGTTTTATTTCTTTTTCTTGCTTAATTCTACAACTTCTAATACAATGTTGAATACAAGTGGTAAGAGTAGCATCATTGTCTTGTTCCTTATTTTAGAGCAAAAGTTCTCAGCTTTTCACCTTTCAGTATGATGTTAGCTGTGGGCTTGTCATATAGAATATTTATTATGCTGATGTACGTTTCCTCTGTACTCACTTTGTTAAAACGTTTTAATCATAAATGGATAATTAATTTTGTCAAATACTTTTTATTCATCTATGGAGATGATCACATAATTTTTATTCTATATTTTGTTAATGTGTGTAGTACATTGATTGATTTGTGGATGTCAAACCATCCTTGAATTCCTGAAATAAATCCTACTTGGGCAATTATATATACTCCTTTTAATTTATTGATGAACTCAGTTTACTAATATCTTGTTGAGGATTTTTCCATCTATGTTTATCAGGGATGGGGCGCCTGGGTGGCTCAGTCAGTTGAGCATCTGACTTCGGCTCAGGTCATGATCTCACGGTTTGTGAGTTCCAGCCCTGCGTCAGGCTCTGTGCTGACAGCACAGGGCCTAGACCCTGCTTCAGATTCTGTGTCTCCCTCTCTTTCTACTCCTCCCCTTCTCACACTCTGTCTCTCTCTCAAAAATAAATTTTAAAAAAAATTTAAGATGTCATTGTTCATGGTAGTCTTTTATGACTCCTCCCACCCCTGATGTGGTATCATATGTAACATCTCTTACATTTCTGATTTATCTCAATCTTCTTTTTTTCTTGGTGAGTCTAGCCAAAGATTTATCTATTTTGTTTACCTTTTCAAAGAACAAACTCTTACTTTAGCTGATTTTCTCTATTGTCTTTTTAGTCTTTGTTTCTTCTTTCATCTTTGTTATTTCCTTTGTTCCATTATATATGGGATTTGTTCTTCTAGGTACCTAAGGTGAAATGTTTGGTTTTTCATTTTAGACTTTTATTGTTGCTTGAGATAGGCATCTATTGCTATGAACCTCTCACTTAGAGCTGTTTTCGATGCATTTCACAGATTTTGGTATGTAATACTGCAACATCCATTTGTCTCAGGGTATTTTTTTATTTCTCTTTTGGCTTCTTTCTGACCCACTGATTCTTCAGTAACATGTTTAATCTCCATATATTTTTTAATTTCCTAGTTTTTATTGTGTAATTAATTTCTAGTTCCATGCCATGGTGGTCAGAAAGATTCGTGATATGATTTCAAACCTCTTAAATTTATTAAGGCTTGTTTTCTGGCCTAATTTCAATATTGTTCATGTTGAACTATATGAAAATTTTTATTGTGTACATCAGAAGCATGTGTATTATTGCTTTTATATGGAATATTCTGTAAATATATGTTAATTTCATCTGGTTTTACGTGTTTTTTAAGTCCAGTGTTTCATTATTGATTTTCTATCTGGATGATCTATCCACTGATGTAACTGAAATATTAAAGTCCCCTACTATTCTTGTATTGTGGTCTATTTCTCCTCTTAGATCTGCTAATATTTTCTTTATATAATTAGTTATTTCTAGGTTGGGTGTAAAAATATTTACAAATGTTTTATCTTCTGAATGGACTTACACTTTTATGTGTGTATCTTTCTCTTTATCTCCTACTACTTTCATTGTTTTTAAGTCTATTTTGTCTGATATGTGTATAGGTACTCCAGCTTACTTTTGGTTTCCATTTGCATGGAATATCTGTTTTGATCTCTTCACTTTCAGCCTGTGTGTGTCCTTACACTAAAGTGAACCTAGTGTAGGAAGCACATAGATGGGTCTTTTTCTAATGCACTCATCCACTTCATGTCTTTTATTTCAATAATTTAGTTCATTTACATTTAAACTAATTATTGATTAGCTTATTATCATTCGGTTATTCTTTTCTGGCTGTTTCTGTAGTAACTCACTGTTTTTCTTCTTCTCTTTGGGTTTGATAATTTTCTTTATTGGTTTTCTTATATTCCTTCTCTTTATCTTTTGTCTCTTTACTGTAGGATTTGCTTTGTGGTTACCATGAGGATTAGATATAACAACTTATATCAATAACAGTCTATTTTAAGCTGATGACAGCTTATGTTTAATCCTCTTGTGAAGCATAATGTTATTACCTCCTACCCAACATTTTATGTTTCTGATGTCACATTTTACATCTATTCGTTTTGTGTATCCTTTAAGTAATTATTGTAATCATAGTTATTTTTACTACTTTTGGTTTTTTAACTTTCACATCTCTCCAAACGCCACAGTCTCATAGGATTTAGGAATATAAGTCTCCCCAGACCACCAAAGCCAGTTGATCAAGGGGCATCCCCTAGGTGGAAAATTCAAGGGCACCAGGATCACCTGAGTGACTCAGTTGGTTAAGGGTCTGACTCTTGATCTCAGCTCAGGTCTTGATCTCAGGGTCATGAGTTCAAGCCTTGCAAAGGGCTTCATGCCCAGCATGAAATAAGATAACAATAGTGCCCATCTTTCAAGGTCTTAAGAATAGATTTTAGCCAGCCTCAATATGTATGTGTAATTAGAAACTGCCTCTCAGGCTGCAGTCATGATGATTAGCTAATAAGCCTCCTTCATAGAAAGACCAAACTCCTAGGTCAGTTGCCTCTTACTGTGCCTTGGGATAGATATCTTTTAAGAATTCTGTCTCCATTAGTTAAGTCCTGTGGAACCCACCTATGTAAGCCCCACTGGCAACCACAGCCAGAGAATGTAGCAGTGTGCTTGAGTCACAAAAACTGAGGTGTCATACAGGGTTATGAGCTCCTTTTTGGGTGACAACAGTTATTCCTGTACTATGGGACCAGAAATATAAGCTTCCTTAGTCTCCAGAGCCAGGTGATCAAGATGTTAGCCCCAATAGTCAGGGCATCAGACCTGTATAAAAGCTCTCTTTAAGAAGATACTGGTGCTGTGAAGCATAGCAAAGTGAGATCATGAATGTGGCATCTGCCAGTCTGATCCCCAGAGTGTTTTAGCAAGCTTCTAGATATCTGTGTTCATGCATTTTGAAGCTGTGCTATTAGGTACATAAAATTTAAAAATTTTTATGCTCTTTTGATGAATTGACCACTTTATCTTTATGAAATGACTCTCTTTAATCTTAATCATTTTCTTTTGTTTTCTGAAGTCTACTGTATTAATTTTTGACTGCAGCTGTTACAATTACAACAAACTTAGTGGGTGTAACAATATAAGTTTATTATATTACAGTTCTGGATATCAGAAGTCAAAACTAAGTCTTACTGAGCTAAAATCAATGTATCAGGGGAGACCACGGGAAGATGGCAGAGTAGGAGGACCTGAAACTCACCTCCTTAGATGGACACACCAAGATAACAGTGACATCTATGCAAAACACTCTCAAAATGACCTGAAGACTGGTAAAACAGACCTTACACAGTTAACCAGAGAGAGGAGGCCATGTTGAAAAGGGTAGTAGTGATAGAGGTGCAGTTGGGAACCAAATCCCAGGTGAGACTAACCACAGATGGGAGGGATATCAGAAGCATGGAGAAGAAAATGATTGGATTCCTCCTACTAGGCATTCCTGGCACTGGGATCCTGCCCTGGGAAGACAAGCACCCATAACATATGGCTTTGAAAAACAGCAAGGATTAACTTTAAGAGCATTTAAAATCAGTAGGGCTTAACTTGGAAGAGACAGAAGGTGGAAAGAAAGGGTCCCTGCCCATAAGGGACCAGCATAAAAACTTGGCCTAAAACACGGCAAAGAAAAAATAATTTGAGAAGTATCTGGAGTATAATCTTAGTGTGTGTCCTGTAGAGGCAGTGATTTTCATATTTCTCTGGGAACAAAAGTGCTGGCAGGCTCCGCTTCTCTTCCCCTCCCCAGCCTAGAAAACCAAATACTTGCAGAAGCCAGTGTTAGCACTTTGTCTCCACCTTGCTAGCACTGCATGTTCTGCCCCTACCTCTCTCTCTGCTATCAGCTCACCCACCTCAGCAGGAATCTCTCCAAAGTGCCTCCTTCCTCACCATACTATGCAAGCAGCCCTGGCAGAGACTGTTGCCATCCCAAAATGTCTCCTTCCCTTGATGGCTAGGGGTATCTAGCCACAGAAGAGCATGCCTGAAGTTTCAGCAACCTGGCCTCTCATTTGGCCATGCAGGAAGAAAGCCCTGCTCTTTGCTGTGCCTCTAACTGTGGCACTGAGCATAACTGCAGACATCTGACTTGACTGCTGGCCCCATTTACTGAGGAGCCCAATGATGGCCTCAGACAAGCCTCTCGAAAACATGGGGACCAAAATCTGCTTACTGTGCCCACAGCAGTCAAAGCAGGTGATATAAGCAGGCTGGGTTGGAGGCAATCACATCTCAGTCACAACAATAAGGCACACACAGCCCACACAAGGGGCATCCCTGGAGGGTCTTGTTCTGGCGACCAGGGAGCACTGTGCTATAGGGCAAGAGAGAACCTCTTCTACACAAGGCCACTACTTCCAAGACTAGGAGACAGAGCTGATCTACTTAATACATTAAAAAAACCCCAGAGAGAATTAGAAAAAAAATGAGGAGACAGAAATATGTAACACATTAAAAGCCAAGACAAAAATCATAATAAAAGAGCTAAGTGAGGTAGAGATAAGAGGTATGCTTGATAAACAACTTAAAATAATGGTCATAAAGATAATTACTGGACTCAAGAAAAGAGTGGGTGATCTCAGTGAAAACTTCTACAAAGAGATAGAAAATATCAAAAAATAACTATTTAGTAAATTAAGTGAAAAATACACTAGAGGGAATCTATAGTAGGTTAGAGGGTACAGAACAGATAAGCAATTTGGAAGACAAGGTAAAGGAAAGAGACCAAGCCAAATGTCTAATAATAATAGGAGTAGGAATAGTACTAGTAGTACTAGTACTGTTACTAGGAGTAGAACTACTCCTATTCCTACTAAATAATCATAATTAATGAGAATGAATTAAGGGAATCCAGTGACACGATCAAATGTAGTAATATTCACATTACAAGGATCTAAGAAGGAAAAGAGAGAGGAGGCAGCAAACATATTTGATAAAATAATAGCTGAAAATTTCTAAATCTGAGGAAGGGAACCGAAATCGAAGTCCAGGAGGTACAGAGAGCTCCCCAACAAGATGAACCAAAAGAGGTCCCCACCATGACACATAATAAGAAATGTAAAAAAGTAATAATAGAGACTTTCAAAAGCAGCTATAGAAAAGAAAACAGTTACATAAAAAGGAAATTCCATAAGATAATAAGTTGCTTTATGATCAGAAGTTTGCTGAAAAGAAAGTGGCATGATATAGTCAAAGTTCTACAAAGAAAAAAACTAACAATGAAGAATACCTGGGAAAGTTTTCATTCAGAGTAGGAGAGATAGTTTACCCAGAAAAACAAAAGTTAAAAGAGTTCATCACCACTAAACCAGCCTTACAAGAAATGTTCAAGGAAAATGTTTAAGTGGAAAGAAAAGACCATGACTAGAATAAAATTATGAAAGAAGATAATTTCACAGGTAAAACCAAACATATAGTAAAGGTAGCAGAATAATCACTTATAAAGCCAGTATAAAGGTTAAAACACAAAACTTCTAAAATCTAGAATATCCACAAAAGTTAGTGAAGGGTACACAATGCAAAAAATATTTAAAATATGACATGATATACATAAAATACGGAGCAGGAAGGAGTAAAAATTTACTGGTTTGAGAAGCTAGTGTTTGAATCTAAGTGACCATCAACTTAATGTGGACTGCTATACATACACGACGTTATTTACGAACCCAATGGTTACCACAAATCAGAAACCTATGATAGATACACACAAAAACAAAGAGAAAGTAATCCAAGCACAACATTAAAGAAACCCATCAAATCCTGAGGGAACAGAGCAGAGAACTACAAAAACAACCAGAAAACAATGAACAAACAGTAATAAGTACACACCTATCAATAATTACTTTAACTGTAAATGAGTAAAAAGCTCTAATCAAAAACATAAAGGGACTTAAGGTAAACAAACAAACAAACAAAAAACACACATACAAGGCCCTTCTCTATGCTGCTTACAAGAGACTCAGTTCAGACCTAAAGATAAATACAGACTAAAAGTGCATGGATGGAAAAGCATATGTGTAAATATAAGTGAAAAAAAGCTAGGATAGCAACACTTATGTCAGAAAAAAATATACTTTAAAGCAAAGAATGTTGTATGAGACAAGGAAGGGCACAATATAATGAAAACGAGAGCAATACAACAAAAGAATTTAACAATTGTAAATACCTATGCATACAACATTGGAGCACCTAAATGCATAAAACAAATATTAACAGAAATAAAGGGAGAAATGAAAACAATAATAGTACAGGATTTTAACATTTCACTTACATCAATAGATAATCTATACAGAAAAATCACCATCAGCAACAACAACAACAACAAACCCAGGGACTTTGAACAACTCAGACCAAATGGACCTCACAAATATGTATAGAACGTTCCCTCCCCAAACAGCTAAATACACATTTTTTTCCAAGTGCACAAAGAACACCTTTCAGGATAGAAAATGTTAGTCCACAAAACAATTCTAAATAAGTTTAAGAAGACTGAAATCATATCAAGCATCTTTTCCAACCACAATTGTAGGAAACTAAAAATTAATCTCTCTCTCTCTCTCTCTCTCTCTCTCTCTCTCACACACACACACACACACACACACACATCTGGAAGAAAAACAAACACGTGGAGGCTAAACAACATGCTAATAAACAGTGAATAGATCAACCAACAAATCAAAGAAACTAAACTAAAAAATAAATTAAAATGACAATGAAAACACAATGGTTGAAAATTCTTGGCATGCAACAAAAGTTCTAAGACAGAAATTTATAATGATACAGGCCTACCTCAAGAAGTAAAAAAATCTCCAATACCCTAACCTTACACCTAAACAAATTAGAAAAAGAAGAACAAACAAAACCCAAAGTAAGTACAAGGAAGGAATTAAGATTATAGCAGAAATAAATGGAATAGAGACTTAAAAAAATGACAATACTAGGAAAGATCAACCAAGAGCTAGTTCTTTGAAAAGATGAACAAAAATGACAAACTTTTAGCCAGACTCATTACGAAAAAAAGGGAAAGGACTCAAATAAATAAAATCAAAAAAGGAGGAGGAGAAATAGCAACTGACATCACGGTACTAAAAAGGATGAGAATATTATGAAAAATTATATGCAAATAAATTAGAAAACATAGAGATGTATAAATCCTTAAAACATACAATCTTCCAAAAATGAATCAGGTAAAAACAAAAAATTAGTAATTAAACTGAAATAAAAAAACTCCCAACAAATAAAAGTCAGGACCAGATGGCTTCACAGGTGAATTCTACCAAAAACTTAAGGGTAGTTAATACCTATTCTTCTGAAACTATTCCAAGATCACAAGAGGAAGAAAAGCTTACAAATCCATTCTATGAAGCCAGCATTACCCTAAAGCTAAAACTGAAGACACATGCACACAGCAAACTCAAAACCACACACATACATACACACTACAGGCCAATATCTCTGATGAACATAGATGCAAAAATCCTCAACAAAATATTAGAAAACTGAATTCAACAGCACATTAAAAATTTTATTGAGCACAATCAAGTGGAGTTTATTCCAGGGATCCAAGAGTGGTAAATAATCACAAATCAAAGGGATACATCACATTAACGAGAAGACGAATAAAAATTTTGTATAATCATTTTAATGGATGCAGAAAAAGCATTTGACAAAATATCCATTCATGATAGTTACTCTCAACAAAATGGGTTTAAAGGGAACATACCTCAATAAGAATAAATAAACTTTAAAAATAGAAGAAATGAAGAAAGAAAGAAAGAAAGAAAGACCAGCCATGTATGGAAAAACTTACAGCTAACCTCATACTCAATGGTGAAATACTGAAAGGTATCCCTCTAAGATCAGAAACAAAACAAGGATGTCCACTTTCACCACTTTTATTCAACATAGTACCAAAAGTCCCAGCTGCAGCAATCAGACAAAAAATAAAAGGCATCCAAATTGGTAAGGAAGATGTAACACTGTCACTGTTTTTTCAGATGACATGATACTATAAATAGAAAACCCTAAAGATACCACCAAAAAAAAAAAAATTAAAACTAACAAATGAATTCAGTAATGTAGGATAAAAAATTAAAATACAGAAATCTATTGAATATCTACACACTACTAACGAAGTAGTATAAAGAGAAATTGAGAAAAGAATCCCACTTAAAATTTCATTAAAAATAATAAAATATAGAAGAATAAATTTAACAAAGTAGATGAAATACCTGAACTCTGAAAAATGTAAGGCAATGATGAAAGAAATTAAAGATGAAATAAAGACATGGAATTATTTATCATCATCTTGGATTGGAAGTATTAATATCGTTAAAATATCTGCACTACCAAAAGAAATATACAGATTCAATGTAATCTCTATGAAAATGCTAACAGCATTCTTTTTACAGAGCTAGAAAAAATAATTCTAAAATTTGTGTGGAACCAAAGAAGACCCCAAACAGTCAAAGCAATCTGGTGAAGGAAGAAGAGAGCTGGAGGTGTCACAATCCCAGATTTCATGATATAGGAATCAAAACAAAATAGTACTGGTATAAAAATAGGCATAGAGACCAATGGAAAAGGATGGAGAGCCCAGAAATAAGCTCACACTTATACGGTCAATTAATCTATGACAAGGCAGGCAAGTATATACAATGGGGAAAAGATAGTCTTTTCAATAAACAGTGCTGGGAAAACTGGACTGATACATGCAAAAGAATGAAACTGTATCACTGTCTTATACCACACACACTCAAAAAGAATTAAAGACCTAAATATGAGATCTGAAACCATGAAACTCCTAGAAGAAAATATAGTCACTAATATCTTAGACAGTGTCCTTAGTAACATATTTATAGATATGATTCCTTAGGCAAAGGAAACAAAAGTAAAAAATAAGTTATTGAGACTACATCAAAATAAAAAGCTTTTGCACAACCAAGGAAAACATGAACAAAAGTAAAAGGCAACCTACTGAATAGGAGAATATATTTGCAAATGACATATCCAATAAGGACTTAACATCTAAAATACGTAAAGAATGTACACAACACTAAAAAAGAAAAAAAAAATGAAAAAATGGGCAGAGGACCTGAGCAGACATTTTTCCAAATAAGTCATACAATTGGTCCACAGACACATGAAAAGATGTTCAACCTTCCTGATCATGCAAATCAAAATCGTAATGAGATATCGCTTCACAGTAGTCAGAATGGCTCACTTCAAAAAATCAAGAAATAACAAGCAGTGGAAGGATGTAGAGAAAAGGAATCCTTACACACTGTTGGTGGGAATAAAAATTGATGTAACCACTGTGGAAAAAAGTATACAGGTTCCTTAAAAATTTTGAAAACAGAAATACTATATGATCTTGTAATTCCACTGTTGGGTATTTACCCAAAGGGAAAGAAAACACTAACTCTAAAAGATATATCCACCCCTCTACTTATGAAAGCATTATTTGCAATAGTCAAGATACAAAGACAATTCTAGGGTCCATTGGTAGATGAATGGATAAAGAAGATATGGTATTCATATATAATGAAATACTATTCAGCCATAAAAATGGATGAGATCTTGTCATTCGTCGCAACATGGATGGATGTAGAGAATATTATGCTAAATGAAATAAGTCATTACACAAAGACAAATACCATATGATTTCACTTATAGATGGAATGTAAGAAACAAAACAAATGCCAAACAACAAAAACAAAAGGAAAAAGACCCTTAAATACAGAGATTTGGTCATCGCCACAAGGGAGGTGGGTGGTGGAATGGGAAAAACAGACAAAGGGAATTTAAAGGTATGTACTTCTAGTTATAAAATACATAAATCGTGGAGATGAAAAGTACAGCATAGAGAACATAATCATTAATGTCGTAATCATGCTGTATGCTAAGAGATGGTGAGTGCAATTATTGTGATGAGCATTGAGTGATGTATGAACTGATCAATCAGTATGATGTACTCTTGAAACTAATATAGCATTCTATGCTAATTATGCTTCAATTTTTTTAAATATCAAGGTATCAGCAGGGCTGTGTTAATTTCTGGAGACTCTAAGGGAGAATCCATTTCCTTCCCTTTTCCAGGCTCTAGAGGCCACCCAGACTCCTTGACTGATGGCCCTTACTGTACAAATCAAAGCTAGCATTGTCTGATCTTTTATACTCTCTCTCCCTTTTTCCCCCCTTCCAATTTTAAGGAAATAATGATTCCACTGGTCCTGCCAAGATGTAACCAGTTCAGGTGATTATCAACATTACTTTTATCAGCAAACTTAATTCTCCTTTGCCATGTAATGTAACTTACAATACAAGCATCTCTGGAAAGCATTATTCTGCCTGTCACATCTACACTGTCTAATAAAGTATGACCAATCTAGCTTCCTTCTGGTTCACATTTGTATGTTTTATCTTTTCTTTCCTTTAAATTTTACCTGTTTGTGTTTTTATGTTTAAAGTGGGTTTCTTCAACGGATGTTGGCAAGGATGCAAAGAAAGGGGAATCCTCTTACACTGTTGCTGGGAGTGGAAACTGGTACAGCCACTTTGGGAAATGGTATGGGGGTTCCTCAAAAAGTTAAAAATAGAACAACCCTATGATCCAGCAATCACACTACTTGGCATTTACCCAAAGGATATAAAAATACAGATTTGAAAGGGGTACATGCACCCCAATGTTCATAGCAGCATTATCTACAATAGCTAAACTATGGAAAGAGCCCAAGTGTCCATCAACATATATATGGGTAAAGATGTGGGGTGTGTGTATACATGTTTGTGTGTTGTATACAATAGAATATTAGTCAGTAAAAAATAATAAAGTCTTGCCATTTGCAATGATGTAGATGGAGCTAGAGTGTATTAGGCTAAGCAAAATAAGTCAGAGATTGACAAATACCATATGATTTCATTCATGTGTGGAATTTAGGAAACAAAATGTATGAATATACGGCTATGCAAAAAAGAGGGAAGGAAATCATAAGAGACACCTAAGGACAGAAAACAAACTGACAGTTGATGAGGACAGGGAGATGGGCTAAATGGGTGATGGGTATTAAGGAGGGCACTTGTTACAATGAGCACTGGGTGTTATATGTAAGTGATGAATCACTAAATTCTATTCCTGAAACCAATATTACACTATATGTTAACTAACTAGAATTTAAATAAAAACATGGAAAATAATAAAATCAAATAAAATTAAATAAAATTGAATAAAATTAAATTAAATGATAGGTTTCTTGTGGGCACCATCTACTTGGGGCTTGCGTTTTATATTCAATCTGAAAATCTTAATTTAATTTAATTTTTATTTATTTTGAGAGAGATAGCATGTGGGGGGGGAGGGACAAAGAGAAAGAGAGTAAGAGAGAGAAAGAGAGAGAGAGAGAGAGAGAGAGAGAGAGAGAGAGAGAGAAACCCAAGCAGGCTCTATTCCATCAGTGCAGAACTGGATGGACATGGGCTTGATCCCATGAACTGTGAGATCATGACCTGAGCCAAAATCAAGAGTCAGACACTTAATGATTTAGCCACCCAGGCACTCAAAAACAGCCATATAAAAATTATTACAATACTATAATATAAAATAATTAAGAATACAAAATATAAAGAAAATAAACAAATTACCCTTCACTTACCTTTGAAAACCTTCATTACTGGTGTGAGGGAGACAAAAGAGAGGAGGGTTACTGTATAGGATGATTTTGTTATCACTAATGGAATCACTCCTATCTATTGGCTCAATGGAATCTTTCTTCTTGCAACTTTAACAAGGAACCTATCCAATGACCTAGAATGAAACAAAGCATTCCTAAGCTCACTCTTGTAGGGAAAAGCAAAGGACCATCCATAGGTGCTTTGAAGTGACAAAAAGACACTAGTGCCAGTTGGAGGCACCTTCCAACATTCTGAAAAATCACTGATTTCTGCCAAACGCCATAGCCTGAGACTGAGCATCTGAGCATGGGAGATGATCAGAGAGAAGGAAAGGGAGGGAGAACAAATGGCTCAGTTGTGATCATGTGACATTTGGCATCATGTACTACTCATACTGCAAGACATCACTCACTTATCAAGTTAAAATTTAATAGAAATCTTTGCTCATCTCGTGGAACATTTGCAGAACAAGTTACTTGTATTTACACTTAGTGCGACAATTGATGTTTTAATAATACTATCCTGCTTGAAATGATTAATTTTATGTGTCAGTTGGATTGGCCCATGGGATACCCAGATATTTGGTTAAATACCCTTTCTGTGTGCATCTGTGAAGGTGTTTCTGGATGAGATGAACATTTGAATCAGTAGACTGAGTAAAGAAGATTGGCCTCCTCATTGTGGCTGTACCTTATTGAATCCATTGAAGGACTGAACAGACTAGAAGTCTAAATAAGAAAGAATTTACTCTAATTGTCTTCAGCTGGGACATCAGTCTTCTCCTGACTTTGGACTTGTTCTAGAACTTAGATTCCTGGCTCTTCTGATTATCTAGCCTTCAGATTCAAACTAGAATTTAAACTGGAAGCTTTCCTGCTCCTCAGGTCTTGGGACGATACCATCAACTCTCCTGGGTCTGGATTTCCCAGCTTCCACAATTGCATGAGCCAATTATACACACACTACACACACAGAGATACTGATTAATACTCTGTTATATGTTTTCTATTTGTTATTCATTCTTTTTCCTTTTTTCTGCAGTTATTTTTATTATTATAATTTCACTTTTTTTCTCCATTGCTATATTTGCTATAACTATTTTTTGTGTATTTTAGTGCTTTTTTTAAAGGTTAAAGTATAGATCTTTAATTCAGCTTAAATGATAGCATTCTACCTCATATGTAGTTTAAAATCTTCAAAATAGTGTATTTCCAGGGCACCTGGATGGTTCATTTGGTTGAGTGTCAGACTTTGGCTCATGAGTTCAAACTCTACATCAGACTTGCTATTGTCACAGAGCCTGCTTTGGATCCTCTGCTCCCCTTCTCTCTCTGTCCCTCCCACATTTTAACTGTCTCAAAAATAAACATTAAGAGAAAACAGTGTATTTCCAATCTTCCCTTTCAGCCTCTGTAGTTTTGTCATACTTGTACATAATTATAAGTTTACAAATATGTTATTATTCTTATTTTGAAAAGTTAATTTTGTTTTAAAGAGACTTACATACAAAATAGTCTTTGTATTTACATAAGTAATTATCATTTTTGGCACATGGGGACCAGCTGTTGATCCTTTTAATGCTTCTTGAATGGTCTTCCCTTGTCTTGAGTGATTTTCTCATACATATGCACTGACTCAACTGAATACTCAAGGGAAATTACCTGCAGATGTCCAGAGTTTTCTTTCTGTGTAGCTCTCTCCTCTCTGGGACTTTGCAATGTGAACTCTAGCTTCCTTGGCTTTCCTGGACACACAAATCCTCAACTCAAGAACAGGCCAGGCTCTGACTCTATTACCCTCCCTGTTCTGTGGCCTGGTAGCTTTCACCAAACAGTAAGTTTAGGCAAGTGTATTTTCAAATCACAGGCTTCATTATCTTCTGTTGTCTAGTGGTCAATGTCTTGTCTGCATTTTTTGGTATTTGTTTCGTTTGTTTCATATGTTTCATTTGTTTCATATATTTTGTCTGCATTTTTGGTATTTTATGCTGGAGGGTAAATATATTCCTTTTTATTTGTGGTACTTTAAGGCTTTAAAGTATCAAAAAAACAAGCAAAGACTGGGAATAATCATTTCAGCAATATTCCTCTTGAATAAATCCTCAAGTATTTCTTGTTCCCAAATCATATTGTGTATTTCTTTCTAAAAGAGTACTCCAACTCTGGACATAATTTATGGAGCTCTAACAGCCACAACAAAGAAAGTAATGTCCTAGTGTATTTCACCCTAGTAAGATCATATCTGGAGATTTATGTTCTAGGAAGTCTAGTTTTATTGTATTTTTTAATTGTTTTAAATGTTTATTTATATTTTAGAGGGAGAGTGGGGGGGGGGCAGAAAGAGAGAGAGACATAGAATCTGAAGCAGATTCCAGGCTCTGAGCTGTCAAACAGTGCCCAATGCGGGGCTGGAACCCACCACCCACAAGATCATGACCAGAGCCGACCAGGTGCCCCAGGAAGTGGGGGCAATGATAGCAGGAGAAATTCTGGGGAAGATCTGCTGAAATGGGGAGTGGTTTATAAAACTATCTTTGTGGGATGAATGAAACAATATTTGGTTTTGATAAGAGAGGAGTTTAAAAAATCATAATATCATATCAAGAAGGGCTGTGGAAAAAGGAATGGCTTAGTGTGTACCAAAAAACAGATGTAACTGCTTTTGCTCAGCATAAGCAAAAATACACTAGCAGATTTGGTCACAAACATAGGTGAAAAACATTATGGCTCTGGAAATATTCGCACAGACTTTTATATGACCATACATCAAGGAAGTTATGGAGAGCATTGTGAAAATGTGAAGAAGCTAGCTAGAATGCCCTATCAATTTTCTCTTATCTTAGTTTCTGAGATTCAGTGTTTTCTGATTTGTGCTCCTCAACCTAGGAGTTATTCTGAGTGCTTTCTGAGACAGCTATAAGGGCCAGAGAATGGTCAAGGGGACTTTCCCACCCTCACCTCCCACCTCAACTTGAGTCAGGGAAGCACAGCTTTTCATTGCTTTATGTGTTGATTTTCTCATGAAGAACTGGAGAAATATTTTGAAGAAAGAAGTACACGGATACAAAGATCTGGAAATCCAGAGACAAAGTTATATGAATTTGCCTTCTGATCATTTAGTTTGCAATAATTCTAAAAAGTGTTAGAATGACAAAACGTTGCAAAACCAGAAAGCTCATTTATTTTGTGGTCACTTCCAGATTGGCGCTAAATAAAAATGTCACATCATTTAAAAGCATAAAAGGTGCAATTCACACAGTACAATGAATTCAATTCTATGGTGGCCTTTCCAAGAATAATTCTTTTGTCCTCAATTCAAATAGGAAGTGAAGGATAATTTTACCACTTCACCTCCACTAGAGAATATGTGTTTTAAAGCCACACACACACAAATGTCTATGATAAAAGGAAATAGAATTTACTCAGGTGAATTCAGAGCTTGTGCAGGGAAAATCTCAAAGAAGGAATACAACCCACTGGTTGTCAAGATGAAAACCAATGTTCTCTTCCTAACAAGACTGTAAGCAGAGGTCCAACACTCATCACACATTCTGTTTCTCTGCAAGTTATTTGTGCTATAAGAGTTCTTTTCAGCACAAAAGCTTCCATTTGTCTAGTCAATGAGGTGTTTTATCTAACACACAATTTCCATCACAGTCAAAACATGTTTGAAACTATACTACAGAAGTGAAAATACAGTAAATGGATGCAAGGTCCAGCTTATGGATGACATCATGCTTCTCTCGATGTGGCTGCATCAGAAACGGTCACATACTGATTTAGCATATATAGTGCAACACTCGTTACTGGCTTTTTTCATGGCTTCTGCTTTTCAAATGTATCCGTTACGTTCTGTGGGTAACAAAGGCTTTCTAACATTCACCAAGAGATGAATAATAATTAAAGTATCTTATAATGAATGCTTCAAAAAATGGGAAAAAATGATTTGCCACTTATGTGGATTTGGGGATTACCATTTTACTTATATAAAGGTCTGTTTCCTAATCAATGAAAGTTTTGATATTTAAATGGATATAAATAACTAGAATATAATAAATGCTCCATGATTTCTAGTATGTTTGTTTATAGTAATAGTTTATTCTATTGTTCCTGTTTGTCTAAAATTCAAGAAATCTTTCTTTTTGAATGTTTTAATCTTTGTAGACTTATACTTGCTTCTTGGATAGCGAATATACTTTGTTTTTGTTTTCTAGTGGCCAATTTTGGATACCTTCAAATATAAACAGTACACTATTAAGTTCAAAATTACAAAATTATAAGAAAATATGTATATCTACTTTATTTTCAGATGATTCACTTTTCCATTTCAGGTAGTCTTACAAGACCCCAGCATGCACTGAAGTAATATTTAGTCCACAGGCATGACCTATTACTCCAACTATTTCATTTCATCTCCTTTGTTGTTTTTTTTTTTAAGTGTGAGATGATGACATTAATGAGGAAGAATACATGTAAATTGATACAACTGAAGTATGCAGAATGCTGTTATTGTTACATATACTACCTGTTAACATATTTCAACAGAATTAAAATGACATGTTATTGGTTTATGATATTATCTTTTCATAACTATCTAGATACTTATAGAAAACTTCCAAGAGTCAATATACATACATTTTGTAAGATACATTGAATTATAGAAATACACACATACAAACCAGGCTCCTTTCTTTAAAATCAAATTGTATGTAGTGAGAAGCAACAGCTGTGCTATGTCTCTTATTCAAGGGACAGAGTCCTGGAAAAGTCTGAGATCTTCTCAAGTATCAAGTGTAGTGATTGACACAGGAGATGATGGTGAAGAGGTATGCAGGGAAAAACCACTGAAGAGCACTGAACACTAAAGTGCATGGCTTGAATTTCATACCAAAGACAACAGGAACCATTGAAAGATTTCCAGAAGGAATGGAACAACAATTTCCACTGTTGAAATCTCACCTCAATAGTAGTGTAGAAGACAAAGTATACACAGGAAACAGTTAAAGCCAAGAACCAAAATAGTGAGAATGTCTTCTATGAAAGAAGCAGAGGGTGTTTGCAAGAGGCAATCAATTAAATGATTGCTCAGAAAGTAACTTGAGATGAGCATCTAACTTTGGCTCAGGTCATGATCTCACAGTTCGTAGGTTCGAGTTCCGCGTTGGCCCTGTGCTGACAGCTCAGAGCCTGAGACATGCTTTGGATTCTGTGTCTACCTCTCTCTCTCTATCCCTCCCCCACTCGTGCTCTGTCTCTGTCTCTCTCTCAGAAATAAACACATATTAAAGAAAAATGAAAGTAGCTTGAGAGGCCTTAACAGGTTGGAAATAATATAGAATGAAAAATATTGGATTACCATGTGTTGTAATTCACTTAAATAAGAAATATAGGACAAGAAAGACTTTTTAAATTTTTTAAAAAATATTTGTTTACTTTTGAGAGAGAGAGAGACAGAGACAGAGGGAGACACAGAATCCCAAGCAGGGACCAGGCTCTGAGCTGTCAGCACAGAGCCTTATGCAGAGCTCGAACTCACGAACTGTGAGATCATGACTTGAACTGAAGTCAGATGTTCAACCAACTGAACTATCTAGGCACCCCCATGACAAGAAAGAATTTTTGAAGTACTGAAGGAAAGGATGAGTTTAGGTTTGAACAAGTTGAGCTTCAGATTTTTCTGGGCATCCTAAATTAAGAATATCCAATAGGCATTTGGATACATGGATCTGGCATTTATATGAGGATTTTGGAGTCATCAGTATATGGCTAATACGAATAGCATAGCTCAGGAAGTGAGTAGTGTGAAAAAGGCCTATTCATGTTCAGCTGAAGGTCCTCCTACCCCCCATGCCAACTCTGAGCCAGAAACATGATTGAGGGCACTGTGTGGCCAGTTCTGGGAAAACCAATTCTTATCATTTTTTCCCAGTCCTTGGCAATGTCAAATAGAAAATGCCAAAAACACTCCAAAGCACTTGTTCCTTTGTATAATTTGAGGAGAAGGTTACAAATGTAGAATATGCATTTTCTGGTGTAATCTGCAAAAGGCATGATTTTCATAAAAGTATCAGTTCCTGTTAAATGTCTTCTACCATTATAATTCTTTGGGAGTGTGGAGGGAGGGACAAAATCAAAATACTCCATGGACAAAAGTTCCATGGTTTCTCATTTGTAATTTGTTGTTCTCTTCAGAAATAACCTATGTCAAGCAAGATATTTTTGGTTGCTAAGAACACAAATCCAATTCAAAATAGCTTTATCACAGTATATGACGTAGATTATACAACCAAGAACAGGTAGGAGGTTGTTTGTTTTTAGAGATATTTGGATCCAGATACTAGGAACCTGCCCAACACACACTTCTATTTCTCTCAGTTTACTGGCTTTGCTGTATTCAACTTTAAGTGTACTTTCTCCATAACTTGATGAGATGACCTTAAGTTACTCTGCTTGCCAGGAATATAGGTTTTGTCTCCATCCAATCAAATTGAGGGAAAGTCTCAAAGTTGCCCCATGTGGGCTTAGTTCATGTTCCATCTAGGTGGTGGTACTTGAAGGGTCTGTTGCCATACAAGGGAACACAGACAAGGCCACTTAGAGAAGCCTCATCAGTGACAGACCAATCTCTATTTGTGCGTAGTCCAGGAACTAACACCAATACATGTACCAGTATTAACAGAGAATGTAGCCCTCTTTTTTTAAGATAAAGGAAACATGTATAAAAATAAAAATAATTGCTCATAAAGCAGATGTCTTACATTAAGTGACTAGTGAGAAGAAAGACAAAGGCAACCTGGCTAGTGAAAAAGAGCCTCTGATATGGATTCAGAGGAACCAGGGCTTTGTGCTAACTTCCTTTGTGATGGTGAGCAAATTATTTAATTCCTCTACATCTTAGTGCTCTCAGAGATAACAATTATGCATTAAATACTCAATTACTAACTTTTTTTTAAACTAAGCAAATTAATGAATGTAAAGTTTCTTGACAGAATCCTGGCCATACATATGCTCCAGATAGCTCCTTTCTCTTTCTGACATATCCCCTCTGGGCCAAAACAGAATCTAAACATGTCCTGGGTCACATTTTCACATAGTTTTGCTATGATTATCCCACTAATACAATCAATCTTTTTAACCTGTTCTAGAGGCAGGTGCTTAATAAATTCATACTGCCTTTACTAAATGTATGTGGATATGACACTGTTCAGCTTTGACCCTGATTTTAATCTCATCATGTTACCATCTTTCTCATTAGGAAGAGCTGTTCCTGCTTTCCTTGCAGGCAGTGAAGCAGAGAAAAGCAAGGAGGAGAGGAAGCTTTCCATAGAGAGGGAATTAGGCTTTCCATGAGATGTCTGAATGTGATGGGCTCCATTAACTTGTGTCATTACAGAATCCGAGACCACAGGATAAACACTTAATATCTATATCTTGGAAGGATGGATAAATAAAGTTGAATAGCACACACTTTTGAATTTTTCTGCTACAGATTTAATACCTTACTCTCTGACTATTACCAACCAGGTGACCTTGGGAAAGTTGCTATTTTGAGACCCAGGGTCCACATTTGTCAAAATGGATATAATAATAACCACCTCAGAAGAGAGGGAAACAATAAAGAGGGGCTAAAATAGAATATATGTATGACTTCTGAACCAGATTCTAGCAGAAATCACCAAGTTTAACCCCTGTGGAACACAGGGAACCAAAATCCAAAAAGACCAATAGGTAATGAACAGAGCCAGGCTTATAGGACCATGACTTCTGTCCCATGTTTGGGCACTGAAAATTTTTCCTGGGGCTGTGGCCTTCACCACACTTCTGTACAAGTTGTGAAAGAGAAGGAGAGATAGCTGTTCAGGCAAGATGTACATCAAGCTGCTGCTGGTTAAGAACATGAATTTGTGGTAACGTAAAAGAAGAAAGCCTCCAAACACCAATATAATGCTTGATTCTGAGCTAGGGACAGTATCTAAACAAAGGTAACCATCAAATCAATAGATACAAAAGGAAATTAGAAAAAAGAAAAAAAAATCCCTTCACTCAAGGCTCACAAAGAAAATCAACAACAAGCACAACAGCCAACAAAGTCAACACTTGGGAAGCTTTACTGAATTCTGGTTAAGAACATGATCTTTGGGTACAGACTGTTTAGTTTTACTTCTCATATGTAAAATTCACCTAAGTCCTTAAGAGCACATTAGTTAACTTCCTTGTACCTGAGTTTTCTCATCTATAAAATAGATATAAAGTAGCATCTACTTGACAGAGGTGCTGCATTAAAAGAGTTAATATGAGTGAAATACTTAAAATAGTGCCTTGTTCACACTAGACACTACTGTAAAAGTTAGCACATTGTTATAATTTGGATGGTAAAACAAAGTCAGAAAATAAAGTATGTAATTATTTATTATTAATACAAAAGAAGGAAGGATATGTATTTACTATTAATACAAAAGACAGGAAAAACAGAAAACAAATAGTAAGAGGATAGATTTAAACCTAACAATATCAGTAAGAACATAAATCTAAATGGTCTAAAACCTAAATAAAAACAGATATTGTCTAACTAGAATGTGTAAAAAGATCCAATTTGATCATGCTGACAAGAGACCCATTATAAATATAAAAACAGAAATAGGTTACAAGTAAAAGGAAGGTGAATGATATACCAAATGTATTGGACTGAATTGTGGCACCCAAAATATATGTCCCTCCGGAACTTCAGAATATGAATTATCTGGAGTAAGGCGTGTGCAGACGCAATTAATGTAAAGATGTGGAAATGACATCATCCTGAAGTAGTGTGAGTCCTAAATGCAATGATAAGTCCTTATAAGAGAGGAGAAGCAGCAGCAAAACAAGACACAAAGAAGGGAAGTCCCTGTGAACATAGAAATTGGAGTAATATGTCTACAAGCCAAGGAAGGCTAAGAATTGTTAGTGGCAACGAGAAGCTAGGAGAGACACAAGGAATGGATTCTCCCTCAAAGCCTAGAGAAAAAAGCCAACCCTGATATAAACCTTTATTTTGGACTTGTGCCCTCTAGAACTGTTAACAAAGTACATTTCTCTTATTTTAGGCCATCCAGTGTGTGTAATTTGTTACCGAATTCCTAGGAAATTAATATACCACATTAGTACAAATCAAGAAAAAGTTGGTGTGGCCATATATTGTAAGACAAAGTGGATTTCAGACCAAAGAATATAAACAGGGATAATAAAGTCCATTTCATAAGGACCTAACAATCCTACAAATTTATGTATCTTATTATTTTTTTAAACTTTTTTTACATTTATTTATTTTTGAGAAACAGAGTGAGACAAAGCATGAGTGGGGGAGGGGCACAGAGAGAAGGAGACACAGAATCTGAAGCAAGCTCCACGCTTTGAGCAAGCGGTCAGCACAGAGCTTGATGTGGGGCTCGAACCCACAAACTGTGAGATCATGACCTGAGCCGAAGTCGGATGCTCAACCAACTGAACCACCCAGGCGCCCCCAAATTTATGCATCTTATAACATAGCTCCAAAATTCATGAAAGAAAAGTTGATACAAATGCAAGGAGACATAGGTAAATCTACTATAAAAGTCAGAGATTTCATTACACTTATCTCAAAAATGGACAAAGCAAGTAGACACAAATCATCAGCATGCACAGGACTTGAAAAATACAATCAATAACTTGACCTAAATGACATTTATAGAATACTTCATAAAAAAAAAAAATAGCATTTATAGACTATTTCTACAAACTCAGAATATCTACCAAGGCAAACCATATCTTGGGCTAAAAAGAATTCAAGTCAAACAAAGTATGTCATCTGTATATAATGGAATTAAAATTAGATATCTCTATCAGAAAGATTTTTGGAAAATCTTCAGATAGGAGCTAAATAATACACATCAAAAACAAACAAACAAACAAACAAACAAAACAAGCAAACAAAAAAATCCTAAAGGTCAACAAATTAACCTAAAGGAACATTAAAAAGTAATTTAAACTCAATGAAAATGAAAATACAATATACCAAGATTTGTTGGAACTCCTAAAGCAGGAACTGAGAGAAAATTTAGAGCACTAAATGCCTATATTGGAAAAGAAGGAATCAACCAATCATCTCAGCTTCCTCCTTAGGAAACCAAGGAAGTTTCAAATGAAACTCAAAGTAAGTAGAAGAAAGAAAACAGGAAAGATCTGAATAGAAATCAATGAAACATAAGAATAGAGAAAATCAAGGAAAACAAAAATGGTTTCTTTAAGATTAGATAAGATACGATAAACTCATGTCATAGAGATGAGGGAAAAAGAAAAAGCAAGTTACTAATATCAGGAAGAGAAAGTGACATTATTACAAATGTTGAAAGGATAGTATTATGAGCAAGTTTATGTCAATAATTCCAACAAATTTAGGTGAAATGATTTCCTGCAAGAAACTACCAGAGCTCCTTCAGGAAGAAATAAATAACCCAAATAGTTCTCTATCTATTGAGAGAATTGAATATGTAGTTAAAACCATTTCCACACACACACAAAAAAGTGGTTTGAGGTTCAGGTTGAGATGGATTCACTTGTCATTAGCAGACATTTCAGAAATAAATTATACAAATTCTCAAGAAACTTGCCCAGAAACTGAGGAAATCAGCATTAACCTGATACCAAAATCTGACCAGAAATATTACAAGAACAGAAAACTACCTATCAATATCCCTCATGGACATATGCAAAAATTTAACAAAAATTTAACCAATAGATTCAATGTATAGAAAGGCTAATCCATCATGAACAAGTAAGGTTGTTTTTTTTTTTTTCTTGCAAATACAAGATTGGTTTAAAATTCAAAAATCAATCAAGGCAATTCACCAGAAGAAAGAAAGAAAAAAAGAAAGAAAGAAAGAAAGAGCTAATGATAATTCACAAGAGAAGCCACAGCACTTTCAACAAAAGCAAGCCTTTTCCTGAAAACCAAACAAACAAGCAAAAAACAAAAAACAAAACAAAAACCACAGCAACCTAGGAATAGAAAGGACAGTCCTAGAACAAATAACAGGTGTTCATACACAAGTCTCCACTTATTATATTTAATTGTGAAATACTGAATGCTTTCCTCCAAAGATTAACAGCAAGAAAAAACTGTTTGCCCCCACCACTACAATACTGACTGGCAGTCCTAACCAGGGAAATAAGGCAAAACGAACAAATCAAATGCATCCAGATTAGAAAGGAAGAATTAACCTGTCTTTATTTGTAGATGAAATGACCATCTATGTGGAAAATCCAATGGACTTACAAAAACATTATAAGAACTAGTAAGTGAATTTAGCTAAGCTGTAGGGTATGATATCAATAAAAAAATCAACTGTATTTCTATATAGTTGCAATGAGCAATCAGAAATTGAAACAGAAATTATACTTACACAGAATAATGAACAAAAAATACTTAAGGATAAATCTGACCAAACACACGGAAGAACTATACACTGAAAAGTACAAAACAATGCTAAAAGAAATTAAAAACTCAACAAAAGTAGATATATAACGCATTAATGGATTTGAAAGTCTACTATTAACATATCCATTCTACCCAAATTGAACTATAAATAAAATGCTATCTAAATAAAATATCCCAGCAATATGTTTTATAAATATCTGCCTGCTAATTCCAAGGTTTGTATAAAAATGCAAAAGACCTGATGGTTAAAACCATTTTCAACAAAATAACTGTATTAGAGGGCTTAGACCAACTTTTCTTCAAGATGTATTTAGAAGCCATAGTTACCAAGACAGATACTGGAATAACAATAGTCATCAAACTATGGAACAGAAGAGTCCACATACATATGGCCCTCTGACTTTTCAACATAGCAGTCCATATAATTCAATGGATAAAGGAAAGTTTATTTCAAGTAGAGTTAGAGCAACTGTATATCCATATTGTGAGCAAATAATCTCAACCTTTCCCTCAGAAGACAGGCAAAACTCATTTTAAATGGATTATTGACCTATTCATAAAAATTCTAGAAGAAAACAGAAAATAAAATTGGTAGCCTGGAATAGGAAATATTTCACAGAACTCAAAAGCATGAAACATAAAAAAATAAATTGATAAAATGGACATATCAAATAATATATGTTATATACTCTTTGTAGAATAGTGCCAAGAAAATGAAAACAGGTTAGAGACAGGGGAAAATAGTAGAAACTCATATATCTGACATAGAAGAGTTACCTAGAATACAGGGAGAGTTCTCATAAGTCAATGAGAGGACAACCCAATATACAAAGAATACAAAAAAAAAAAATTGAACAGACATTTCACAAATGGAATTATAGCAACTGTCAATGATCTGACACATAAAAATGCTGAACATCATTACTAATATATAAACAAAAATCAAAATTGCATCAAGACACCATTTTTTAACCCATGAGAATGACTAAAGCTAGAAAGACAAGCAATTCCAGGAGTTGGTAGTGACTTAGAACAACTGGAAGGCTCATACATTGCTGGAGAGAGTGTAAAGGGTACAACCACCTTGGGAAGCTATTTGGCAGAGCTTCTTACAAAGCTAAATAACACATACAGTATGTAACCCAGCAAATTCCACATCTTGAAACTTAAACAAGAGAAATGAAAACATTCATCCATAGAAATAATAGTATGACTTCTATGGGAAGATGGCAGCGTAGGAGGACGCTGGGCTCACCGCGCGTCCGGCTGATCACTTAGATTCCACCTACACCTGCCTAAATAACCCAGAAAACTGCCAGAGGATTAGCAGAACGGAGTCTCCAGAGCCAAGCGCAGACGAGAGGCCCACGGTGCACGCTCCACGGACTGGCGGGAGGGAGCCGGGGCGGAGGGGCGGCTCGCCAGCCAAGCAGAGCCCCCGAGTTTGGCAGGCAAAAGCGGAGGGGCCTGATGGACTGTGTTCCAACAGCAAGCGTGACTTAGCATCCGGGAGGTCATAAGTTAAGAGCTCTGCTCGGAAAGCGGGAAGGCTGGAGGACAAAGGGAGGGAGAGCTACCGAGCCCCCGGATGACAGAGATCAGTTTGGTGGGGAACAAAGGCGCTCACCAGCACCATCTCCCCCGCCCATCCCCAGCCAAAATCCCAAAGGGAACCAGTTCCTGCCAGGGAACTTGCTCGCTCTGCGCAAACACCCAAATCTGTGCTTCTGCGGAGCCAAACCTCTGGCAGCGGATCTGACTCCCTCCCGCTGCCACAGGGCCCCTCCTGAAGTGGATCACCTAAGGAGAAGTGAGCTAAGCCTGCCCCTCCTGCCCCCGTGCACCTTGCCTACCCACCCCAGCTAATACGCCAGATCCCCAGCACCACAAGCCTGGCAGTGTACAAGTAGCCCAGACGGGCCACGCCACCCCACAGTGAATCCCGCCCCTAGGAGAGGGGAAGAGAAGGCACACACCAGTCTGACTGTGGCCCCAGTGGTGGGTGGGGGCAGACATCAGGTTGGACTGCGGCCCCGCCCACCAACTCCAGTTATACACCACAGCACAGGGGAAGGGCCCTGCAGGTCCTCACCACACCAGGGACTATCCAAAATGACCAAACGGAAGAATTCCCCTCAGAAGAATCTCCAGGAAATAACAACAGCTAATGAACTGATCAAAAAGGATTTAAATAATATAACAGAAAGTGAATTTAGAATAATAGTCATAAAATTAATCGCTGGGCTTGAAAACAGTATAGAGGACAGCAGAGAATCTCTTGCTACAGAGATCAAGGGACTAAGGAACAGTCACGAGGAGCTGAAAAGCGCTTTAAACGAAATGCAAAACAAAATGGAAACCACGACAGCTCGAATTGAAGAGGCAGAGGAGAGAATAGGTGAACTAGAAGATAAAGTTATGGAAAAAGAGGAAGCTGAGAAAAAGAGAGATAAAAAAATCCAGGAGTATGAGGGGAAAATTAGAGAACTAAGTGATACACTAAAAAGAAATAATATACGCATAATTGGTATCCCAGAGGAGGAAGAGAGAGGGAAAGGTGCTGAAGGGGTACTTGAAGAAATTATAGCTGAGAACTTCCCTGACCTGGGGAAGGAAAAAGGCATTGAAATCCAAGAGGCACAGAGAACTCCCTTCAGACGTAACTTGAATCGATCTTCTGCACGACATATCATAGTGAAACTGGCAAAATACAAGGATAAAGAGAAAATTCTGAAAGCAGCAAGAGATAAACGTGCCCTCGCATATAAAGAGAGACCTATAAGACTCGTGACTGATCTCTCTTTTGAAACTTGGCAGGCCAGAAAGGATTGGCACGATATCTTTAGTGTGCTAAACAGAAAAAATATGCAGCCGAGAATCCTTTATCCAGCAAGTCTGTCATTCAGAATAGAAGGAGAGATAAAGGTCTTCCCAAACAAACAAAAACTGAAGGAATTTGTCACCACGAAACCAGCCCTACAAGAGATCCTAAGGGGGATGCTGTGAGACAAAGTACCAGAGACATCACTACAAGCATAAAACATACAGACATCACAATGACTCTAAACCCGTATCTTTCTATAATAACACTGAACGTAAATGGATTAAATGCACCAACCAAAATACACAGGGTATCAGAATGGATAAAAAAACAAGACCCATCTATTTGCTGTCTACAAGAGACTCATTTTAGATCTGAGGACACCTTTAGATTGAGAGTGAGGGGATGGAGAACTATTTATCATGCGACTGGAAGCCAAAAGAAAGCTGGAGTAGCCATACTTATATCAGACAAATTAGACTTTAAATTAAAGGCTGTAAGAAGAGATGAAGAAGGGCATTATATAATAATTACAGGGTCTATCCATCAGGAAGAGCTAACAATTAAAAATGTCTATGCACTGAATACAGGAGCCCCCAAATATATAAAACAATTACTCGTAAACATAAGCAACCTTATTGATAAGAATGTGGTCATTGCAGGGGACTTTAACACCCCACTTACAGAAATGGATAGATCATCTAGACACATGGTCAATAAAGAAACAAGGGCCCTGAATGATACATTGGATCAGATGGACTTGACAGATATATTTAGAACTCTACATCCCAAAGCAATAGAATATACTTTCTTCTCGAGTGCACATGGAACATTCTCCAAGATAGATCATATACTGGGTCACAAAACAGCCCTTCATAAGTTTACAAGAATTGAAATTATACCATGCATACTTTCAGACCACAATGCTATGAAGCTTGAAATCAACCACAGGAAAAAGTCTGGAAAACCTCCAGAAGCATGGAGGTTAAAGAACACCCTACTAACGAATGAGTGGGTCAACCAGGCAATTAGAGAAGAAATTAAAAAATATATGGAAACAAACGAAAATGAAAATACAACAATCCAAATGCTTTGGGACGCAGCGAAGGCAGTCCTGAGAGGAAAATACATTGCAATCCAGGCCTATCTCAAGAAACAAGAAAAATCCCAAATACAAAATCTAACAGCACACCTAAAGGAAATAGAAGCAGAACAGCAAAGGCAGCCTAAACCCAGCAGAAGAAGAGAAATCATAAAGATCAGAGCAGAAATAAACAATATAGAATCTAAAAAAACGGTAGAGCAGATCAACGAAACCAAGAGTTGGTTTTTTGAAAAAATAAACAAAATTGACAAACCTCTAGCCAGGCTTCTCAAAAAGAAAAGGGAGATGACCCAAATAGATAAAATCATGAATGAAAATGGAATGATTACAACCAATCCCTCAGAGATACAACCAATTATCAGGGAATACTATGAAAAATTATATGCCAACAAATTGGACAACCTGGAAGAAATGGACAAATTCCTAAACACCCACACTCTTCCAAAACTCAATCAGGAGGAAAGAGAAAGCTTGAACAGACCCATAACCAGCGAAGAAATTGAATCGGTTATCAAAAATCTCCCAACAAATAAGAGTCCAGGACCAGATGGCTTCCCAGGGGAGTTCTACCAGACGTTTAAAGCAGAGATAATACCTATCCTTCTCAAGCTATTCCAAGAAATAGAAAGGGAAGGAAAACTTCCAGACTCATTCTATGAAGCCAGTATTACTTTGATTCCTAAACCAGACAGAGACCCAGTAAAAAAAGAGAACTACAGGCCAATATCCCTGATGAATATGGATGCAAAAATTCTCAAAAAGATACTAGCAAATCGAATTCAACAGCATATAAAAAGAATTATTCACCATGATCAAGTGGGATTCATTCCTGGGATGCAGGGCTGGTTCAACATTCGCAAATCAATCAACGTGATACATCACATTAACAAAAAAAAAAAAAAAGATAAGAACCATAAGATCCTGTCAATCAATGCAGAAAAGGCCTTTGACAAAATCCAGCACCCTTTCTTAATAAAAACCCTTGAGAAAGTCGGGATAGAAGGAACATACTTAAAGATCATAAAAGCCATTTATGAAAAGCCCACAGCTAACATCATCCTCAACGGGGAAAAACTGAGAGCTTTTTCCCTGAGATCAGGAACACGACAGGGATGCCCACTCTCACCGCTGTTGTTTAATATAGTGCTGGAAGTTCTAGCATTAGCAATCAGACAACAAAAGGAAATCGAAGGCATCAAAATTGGCAAAGATGAAGTCAAGCTTTCGCTTTTTGCAGATGACATGATATTATACATGGAAAATCCGATAGACTCCACCAAAAGTCTGCTAGAACTGATACATGAATTCAGCAAAGTTGCAGGATACAAAATCAATGTACAGAAATCAGTTGCATTCTTATACACTAACAATGAAGCAGCAGAAAGACAAATAAAGAAACTGATCCCATTCACAATTGCACCAAGAAGCATAAAATACCTAGGAATAAATCTAACCAAATATGTAAAAGATCTGTATGCTGAAAACTATAGAAAGCTTATGCAGGTAATTGAAGAAGATATAAAGAAATGGAAAGACATTCCCTGCTCATGGATTGGAAGAATAAATATTGTCAAAATGTCAATACTACCCAAAGCTATCTACACATTCAATGCAATCCCAATCAAAATTGCACCAGCATTCTTCTCGAAACTAGAACAAGCAATCCTAAAATTCATATGGAACCACAAAAGGCCCCGAATAGCCAAAGTAATTTTGAAGAAGAAGACCAAAGCAGGAGGCATCACAATCCCAGACTTTAGCCTCTACTACAAAGCTGTCATCATCAAGACAGCATGGTATTGGCACAAAAACAGACACATAGACCAATGGAATAGAATAGAAACCCCAGAACTAGACCCACAAACGTATGGCCAACTCATCTTTGACAAAGCAGGAAAGAACATCCAATGGAAAAAAAGACATCTCTTTAACAAATGGTTCTGGGAGAACTGGACAGCAACATGCGGAAGGTTGAAACTAGACCACTTTCTCACACCATTCACAAAAATAAACTCAAAATGGATAAAGGACCTGAATGTGAGACAGGAAACCATCAAATCTTAGAGGAGAAAGCAGGAAAAGACCTCTCTGACCTCAGCCGTAGCAATCTCTTACTCGACACATCCCCAAAGGCAAGGGAATTAAAAGCAAAAGTGAATTACTGGGACCTTATGAAGATAAAAAGCTTCTGCACAGCAAAGGAAACAACCAACAAAACTAAAAGGCAACCAACAGAATGGGAAAAGATATTTGCAAATGACATATCGGACAAAGGGCTAGTATCCAAAATCTATAAAGAGCTCACCAAACTCCACACCTGAAAAACAAATAACCCAGTGAAGAAATGGGCAGAAAACATGAATAGACACTTCTCTAAAGAAGACATCCGGATGGCCAACAGGCACATGAAAAGATGTTCAACGTCGCTCCTTATCAGGGAAATACAAATCAAAACCACACTCAGATATCACCTCATGCCTGTCAGAGTGGCAAAAATAAACAAATCAGGAGACTATAGATGCTGGCGAGGATGTGGAGAAACGGGAACCCTCTTGCACTGTTGGTGGGAATGCAAATTGGTGCAGCCGCTCTGGAAAGCAGTGTGGAGGTTCCTCAGAAAATTAAAAATAGACCTACCCTATGACCCAGCAATAGCACTGCTAGGAATTTACCCAAGGGATACAGGAGTACTGATGCATAGGGGCACTTGTACCCCAATGTTTATAGCAGCACTCTCAACAATAGCCAAATTATGGAAAGAGCCTAAATGTCCATCAGCTGATGAATGGATCAAGAAATTGTGGTTTATATACACAATGGAATACTACGTGGCAATGAGAAAAAATGAAATATGGCCTTTTGTAGCAACGTGGATGGAACTGGAGAGTGTGATGCTAAGTGAGATAAGCCATACAGAGAAAGACAGATACCATATGGTTTCACTCTTATGTGGATCCTGAGAAACTTAACAGAAACCTATGGGGGAGGGGAAGGAAAAAAAAAGAAAGAGGCTAGAGTGGGAGAGAGCCAAAGCATAAGAGACTGTTAAAAACTGAGAACAAACTGAGAGTTGATGGGGGGTGGGAGGGAGGGGAGGGTGGGTGATGGGTATTGAGGAGGGCACCTTTTGGGATGAGCACTGGGTGTTGTATGGAAACCAATTTGACAATAAATTTCATATATTAAACAACAACAACAACAACAACAACAATAACAACAAAAGAAATAATGGTATGTAACTGCTCAGAGCAGTTTTATTCAAAATAGTTCCAAATTAAGGAAAAAAAAAACTCCATTAGCAAATAATACATTCATATATATATATTAATATATTATATATTGTATGTATATCATATATATTATATATATTATGCATTGTATATATTCAAATATACATTCATATGATAAGAGACTATTCAGCATTGAAAATGAGCACATGTCTGCTTCACACAATATGGTTGAATCTTACACACATTATACTGAGAAGAAGCCATTTTTTGACATTTTGGGCACACACATCTTACTGGTTAGAGTACAAATTAGATCAGTGTTGTCTATAGTAGGGGGTAGGGAGTGTGATTACAAAAAGGAGTGACCAAACCTTCTGAGCAGATGTAAAAGGTCTATAATAAGATTAAAGAGATAATTAGGTTAATATATGCATTTACCAAAAATCACTGACCTGTGCATTTAAAAGGTGCAATTATATTGTATGTAATGCATGCCTTAATAAAGTTAATTTTTAAAATACACTAGAAAAAAAGGATAATAAACTCAAGAATTTAGAATAAAGTGTGCCTTGTGGCAAAGGAGGCATGTAGTAAGATGTACATTACTTTCAAGAGCCTATGTTGAGATACTTGATTCAGAAAAGCTGATATACCACAAAAAAACAATGAACACAGAAATAAAATGTTTGGACCATATTTAAAAGTGTGATGAACAAAGGCTTATAATGATACTATTCTGCTCAATTAAGGTCCAGTAAAATTAACAGATTAAAATGTTAGATACCTATACAATATCAATCATGATATTGTAATCATGTAATCATGATACAAAAACAAATTACAGTAAAATATTTTTACAAACTTATTAATCTATTGGAAGAAATATAATAATCATTTTATGAACTTGTGGGTGCAAATAACTTGTTAAATAATATGCACAATACAAATATACAAAGAACGAGTTGTTATTTGATTATACTATATCTTAAAACATCTGTAGGATGGAAAACTATTAACAGGGTTTAAAGGCAACAGACAGCAGAAAATAATTTGGAAAAGAATATATTATACAATTTTTAAAAAAGATATAAAAAAAACCAAGAAGGGGAAGAGAACGTGAGGTGATAAATTTATAATGGTGGATAGTACCTCAATATCTATGATATGCAAACATACTATAATTTTACAGAAGGCATCAAATACAAATTGAAATAAAAATGAGTTATTTTTCAACTTCCAGGTAAAAAAAGTTGAAGATAATAAAATCGATATTGACACGAAGTGAGAAAAGAGACATTGCTTCATATTTCTAGAAGGTATGTAAATTGGTACAGCCACTTTGGAGAATTATATTCATACCGTATGAATAATCAACTCCGTTTTTTGAAACCTACCCTAGAGAAACAAGCATGCAATGAGGTACATTAAATATTATTTGTAGTAGCTGAAAAAAATGAAAATGATTTCCAAGTCAATCAATGAGAGATTTGTTAAACAAACTATGATCAGGGTGCCTGTGTGGTTTACTTTCTTGAGCTACTGACTCTTGATTTTGGCTCAGGTCTGTGATTTCATCGTTCATGGGGCTGAGCCCCGCACCGGGCTCTGTGCTTACAGTGCAGAGCCTGCTTGGGATTCTCTCCCTCTCCCTCTCTGCCCCTGCCCTGTTTGTGCTCTCTCTCTCTCTCTCTCTCTCTCTCACACACAATAAACAAACATTAAAATATATATATATTTTACCCATCTTTTCCATGGATACTATGTAGCAGTTTTTAAAAAGGTGGTAAGGAGGTAAATCCATATGTGCTAACCTGAAAATTGCTAATATGGAAGCAAGTTGCAGTAACACATGATGCAATTTATTAAAATAGTGAATGCATATGTGTATAAATGTATACACATGTTTATATGTACCTGTGTGTGCATATATTTGCATGTATCTGCATATATATATATATATATATATACACACACACACACACACATATGTATATACACATGTATACATAGCTCAATTTGTAATGGAATATTTTCTTTAAATTTCTCAGTTCTGGTTTTCTTCCCATTCCTACAAAGAATTCATAGAACTTCACCTTGGTGTCTATTCTACAACTTTCTCCATGTGTATATAATGATGTATCATATATGAATATCAGCTTTAAATTTTTTAATTAAAATTGGATGTTATATAAATTTTATACAATAAAATTTTTTCATTTAAAATAAACTAATGGAATTTTTCCAGTATGTGATTGATACATACCATATATTCAGGTAAGTGTATAAATTGTAAGCCTATATTTGTTTCTTTTAACAAATGTGTATACCTGATCAAATGAAGATATGAAATATTTCTCGTTCAAAGGCTTTCTCAAAAATAAATAAAACTGGTGAAAAGCAGAGTCAACCATTAAGCTTAATATTTCAACTATCAACTTTATGCTCCCTAGGGTTATTCAGTAATTTAATAAACAGACAAGTGATAATAGCTTGGGATCAAAATGACCAAATAAGTACTATATCAAAGCAATTTCCTCATTGTTTGAACATAGTTAAAATAGGTGCTTATTGGTATCTTTAATCCATAGGATCATTCCAGTAGTTTTATTCCCTTCATTATGATAAATCTTTAGAAAGAGGAAATGCCCCTTCTCTACTTTATCTCCTTTCCCCTTTGCAATGTGTATTTATCAGTTGGCAGATTTGAAATTTCATGGTCTATTTAATTCAGTGTTGCTGTTTGTGATTCCACACTGCTCATCACTGTACATTCCAGGCACATCCACATGACCTAGTTAATGAATGCCCTGAATGCTCTGAGCAGATTATGCTGGTGATATGCTGTGCTCAGGCCAGAGCACAGAATGAGGCCCAAGAAGGGCTCATTTTCTCTTGGCTACTGCTTTTCTATGTAAACTTCAATATTATATTGAATCTTCTAAACCTAAACTCTTCCCAGACACAAGGCTAATAATAATAGTGTATTTGATGGTGAAGTACTTTGGCAACCTTGTTAGAAAAGCATTGGGAATGCACATATGTATTATTTATAAGGGCTAAGAAATATTTAATGGAAACTGTTTTGTTATTCTACAAAAAGTATTCCCATAGAAATGGAACAACCAATACTGAACTTAATATAGAAAACCCACTGAAAAAACTTAAAAATAGTATCACCTTGGTGATTACCTTCAGCATTATTTTTAACCTATTATTCATACACCATGTTCATTTCATGTCACCAGTGATTTATTCAGAATCCATCCAGATAACTGTCCATGTCTAATTAATAGTGAGCATGAGGTAAAACAAAACAAAATATCAAAATGTCAATTGTATTAAACTATCTTAACAACAAATGCAACAGATGAATACTTATATGTTTAGTTGTTAATGTTGATTAGATTCATATTGGAAAAATGATTTATTACCAGCAATCACTTGACTATCTTGCATAACAGGTCATATTCAAAGTTTTATCTTCTTGTCCAAACAGATTGTCATACCCAAAACACCAAATATTCTATGAAGGTACTCCTCTCTTAGTTGTCTCAGCTCATATCGACACAGTAACACTAAAAATGTTGGCACTATTCAATAAAAATTTAAGCAAACTGTTAATTTGTATATTTCTCTAGGGAATTGGAGATGTCATTGGAAAATCTACAGAACCTATCATGGGGACTTTCATCACCATGGCCTGAGTTGAAAAGTCAAGTCTCCTCTTTGTCTTCACACATATAGAATGGTAGATAAAATAAACTTCATTTTATAAGATGCATTAGCAGAATTAAAAGTAAGAACCATATTTTAAAAGGTAACTTATAAGGGTGAGAAGAAGGTACAGTTCAATGGCTCAGGATTAACCAAACCAGGTATAGAGAGATTGGATTCATGGTTTTGATGACCACATGGAATTGATGAACACTGGGGTATAGGTCTTATGCTCAGACGAGAGTCTGGAACTAGCAACATGCAAGTCTGGGAATAGTTGTCCCATCCGTTAAGAGCAACTTGGAAACCTTAGCTCTCTAGTCCAAGAGTATGGCAAAAAAGGTGAACTGTTTGTTTGGGGTTCTGGTAATAACAGAAATGGCAATTTACTCAGAATGCAAGTTTTGAACCATATGTCTTGCTTAAAATGTGGGCAATGCTGGAACCTAACGCAAAATATTTATATTTAAAAATAAACTAGAGACAATAATTCTCAAAGAGTATTAGTAGCACAATCCACATGAAACCATGCCACAGGAATATTGCTGTTAAATCCAAGGCTTACAAAAAGCCCCTAAAGAATGTATTTTTCAATCAAGATGAGCCCCCAGACAAAATTACAAAGTATGCAGGAAATACCTTGCCAGGGAATATAGACACCTGATCTGAAAGTCAAACCCATGAAACTATAGGATAATAGAGCCAATGGAAAGAGACTGTGATAAAAGTATTTCAAAATAATAAGAAAAAAATAAAAGTAATGAGGCAAAAATAGCATATTTGAAGCAAAGCAAAATGGAAGCCTAGAAATGAAAAATGCAAAAGTTGAAATTTAAAAAAAATGCTGGTTCTTTAAACAATATAGTTGATACAACTAAAGAGAGAATTATTGACTTAGAAAATATGGCTGAGTACATACCCAGAAAAAAATAGAGATTTTTTTTTCTTTTTTTGAAAATATAAAAAAGTAGTAATGAGGCATGGAGAATAGAATAGAATCACCAAGTTACATCTAATACTATTTCAGAAGTAAAGGCAATATTCAAAGAATTAACCATGGAGAAATGTGAAGAAACACAGAATCCTTGGAGGAAGATTCCATGACTGACTGACATACATACATACATACATACATACATACAATATATAACAAGCCCAAAGTCACACACAATGATTTTCTAACTTAAAAACAAAACAAAACAAAACAGAAAATCTTTTTTTTTAAAAAACTTCTGGAATAAAGCAGACAAAACAGTGACAAAGGAAGGCATATTTCTCATAAAAAATAGTGACATAAAATGATGTTGTATTATCTTGAAAATACTCAATAAATTATTATTATACACTCAAATAATTATTATTAAGTGGAAGTAATGGGAAACCAAAGACTTTTTCAAGAAAATAAGAATGAAAGCTTTTATTGCTGAAAGACCATGAGAGAACAAGTCCTTAATAATGTTCTACAGCAAGAAAGAAAGTAAACACAAAGAGAAAGATTTCAGGAGGAATTAATAAGAGTCTACAAGTACATATATATTTTCCCCTTAAAATGTCATCAATTCATCTGTTTTTAGTGAGAATGAAGTGTGTTTATTTTTTATTAAATTTTTATTCTCTGTTTTATAACTTTTACTCTCAACATATAATATTTTGTAATTAGAACACGGTACAAATTTTCTTAACAGTTAAGAGTTTATCACTGGTAGTTTTCAGCCTCTGCCTCAGGCCTAACACCTTAGAAATTCTACCAGTTTTCTGAGATGTGGTGACCTAGTACCACTGGAGCTGCTTCGGTGGTAGAATCACAATTGATACATGGATAAATTTCAAAAGAATCTATCATGAAGGTAAAAAAGGAGTAATGATCACAGAGAAGTTAGTTATTCAAATGTCATAGGATGGAGATAGCTCTTCAGTAAAAGACAAAATACCGGGATAAAGTATACCACTGACTTCACAGGAGACTGAAAAGATATTCAAGACAATGTCCTTCTTATGTCCTGGGACATTGCAATGCTAACTGGTCATGACAGTGAAGTCATATTTGATGGAACTGTGGTGGTACTGAGGAGTTCCTGGATCACAATCCATCATGAAGTCAACCAGGCCTTTTCACACCAGAACAAGAGCCCTAAGTCCTGTTTCCTTCTATAGTTTTGGTGGAGGTACAAAACTGGGCAGACAAGGTGCACCTGCTTACATCATATTTTCATATTATCAGTCAAAAAACAATGCAAGGAAGTACTGTAGAGAAGCACATTTAGGGCACCTATTCTATTAGGGCAAATATCAAGAGTTGACAACTTTTTGCTTGGCATTAGAGTCATAGCCATCCACAGGAGTGATCTTTACCAAGGGTGGAATAGCAGAATGGACATTTATGCCCTGTTCTCTTCAGCTTTTGGCAAAAAATAACAGAAACCATAGGGTAACTTAAGCAAAAACTAATAAGTGTATTATAAGGATTGTTGTAAAAACAAAGGCAAATTCACAGAGAACACACCAACTTGAAACAGCAGTATTCAATGGAAAAAGTTCTTGGACACAGAATGGCAACCAGTGAGCCACCTCCCTGCTGCCCATGACATTCTAGGTCAGGGCAGAGATTCAGAACAGACTCAACAGATAGACTCCAAGGAAGAGACTTCAGTCCTTTGGCTGTGTTTCCTTATCCTGCCAGCTCAATACTCATGTTAGGGTGAACAGTGGCCTCTTCTCTAATGTGACCACAGAATGAGTGGGTCCATGCCTTTTGGTTGCAGCCAGGCAACAATGGCGGTCTAGCCACTGGGTTTTCACAGTGATGAGTATTGGAAAGTACCCTTCTCCCAGTGTAATCAAGGACTGAGTCCAAGCCTTGCTCATGACTACAGTTAACTAAGCACTAGACCATAATAGATTTTCATGGAGTTCTATATGAGGCCAACTTCTTTTCTGAATCCAGATTGCAAAGAATCAATCAAATTAACCCTTACCTCTCAAAGATCTAATATGCATTTCAAAAACTATGAATAGAAAGAAAAGCCAGGCACAGCAGTGGTTCAAAGTCAAGAAAGAGAAGCTGCCAGACACCAAGGCAGCCCCCTTCTCCCTCCCCAACCTTATTTTCTCTGTTTCCCTGTGTATATCCATCTCTTCTCACTCTGAGGACAAGTTTTCTTTGTTTCTCCCTGCAAACAGCAGGATGATGACACCACATGTATGAATTTAAATGTTCTTAGTTACAGCAATAAGTACAGTCTGAGTGCAAATATCACACAGAAAGAATATCATTGGCTTTGAGTCAAGAGTTCATCCCTGTTCAATAAACTATGGCCCAGGGAGGGAGGGTAACAAACGACAAGTATGACTTCCTAGAGTAGGAAAGAATAGTGTTTACAGAAAGAACATAGCTCTAATCCATATGGCCCCCATAAACCTGTCCCCACCTTTGCGTCTTAACTCAATGAATTTTTATCAATTTCAGCCCAAGCCAGACCCATGAACATGATTTCTATTCCTCTTTTATTTGTATCCTCTCTATATAATCAATCACTAAATCCTATCAATGTTTTATCTTTAATATTTTTCAACTTCTTATGGTGTAAGAAAAATTCAAACAATAATTAAGTGGGAAACAAAGAAAATCTTTGCTTAACCAAGGCATGTCTTTTCATCCACCTCTACAGGCCAGGGTCTTTACAATATAACCACTAAGGAAACAAAGCTAAGATATCCAAATCAATTATGAGAGAAGCTTTTCATTTTTTTTCTTAAATTTTTTTTTTTTTGGTTTACCCACACAACTCCCTGTTCTAGATTTTTGTGGCACTACATCACACAGTGCATAGAAGTATGGTAGCATAAACATCATTAGACATGAAATTAGTCTTAAATTCAAGAACTTTCATTGTGACATGGAAAATTCACATATATTCTCTAGGCTACCTTCTTCATTCAAATTCAACTTCTTCTCCAGTATTCCCAAAAAGCAAACTTTGAAAACGTCACTTTTCTGTCAGGTAATTCCTATCTGTAACTTGTGCAGTTATGGCTTTGGTTGAAAAGTGACAGAAATCCCACCAAATGAGTTCATGGAACTTTGGAAGGGTTAAACAAACAAAAGAGCTTCCAGGTTTCACCTCATACAGCTTCTACCACAGAGAGGAACTAATTCTGTTCCAATTCAAAAGATCTTAAGTGAGGCACATCCTCTAAGCCAGCAGAGGTCTGGCTTGACGTCCTATGAAATCAGCAGGTTCAAATCTAGTTGGAGGATGTCCTGCAAAATCAGTAGGTTCAGGAATAATTATGTGGACAATGGGTCATTCCAGAGGGATCAAGAATGTGTCTTGGGGCAGATGCATTCCACATCGTAAGGTCCACAAAAGAACTCCATCTATTTAACTTGGGATTCAGGTGTGGGGAAAGGGAAACAGCTATAATTTATTCCTTATGCTCTACTTTCATACATGTTTCAAAAATAATATATATGTGACACTTATAATACTATGAGAAAGACAGGATCATTTCCTCTCTCTAAATGAGAAAACTGAAAATTATATAAGCAAAATATAGTCACCTAGCTTGTATTTTGGATCTAGGCTGGTCTCAATTCAAAGTCCATGCTCTTTTTACTATAGTATACTTTCCCTTATCTTGTTCCAGGAATTCCCGGAAACTCAAATGCTTTAATGTTGGTGGAGATGAGACAGATATTTTTGTTCCTATGTTATAAAATGAAATATAATTTGCATAAGCAGTGGCAGTCAGGTCACGCAGACAGCCACATGTGGCCATGCACAATTCCAGCAGACAGCTTGAGCAGACATTTATGCCTATGGGGATGAGGCTGCAGAATTTACAGAGAAAGACCTCAGGAAATATCTGCTGAATGACCATCAAATAACCTATCGGCAGCTAGGACTGTCTGCTCCATAGTCAGGTATATGTCATTTCACTGGCAGTCCCAAGCAAGGAGGCATTGGCCTTCTTGAAATTTATTCAATACTCTTTGAGCTAAGGAGACCCTAATGCGAAATTTCACTTCATCGATATTAGTATTTCTCATACTAAGGCACCATGATGAAATAAAATAAAGTCCAGTGATGATAAATAGCTCACTGAAGCTACAGTGGAACTAAAATTATTCTTATGGTATGAAATCTATCTATTGATATAGATGGTGACATTGTATGTTAAACAACTGATAAATTTACTTCTGCACTCATAAATTACTTCTGAAACATGTAATTAAAATGTCAATCACTACACCTTCAATTAATAAAAATGTGATCAATGAGTAAAAGTTCATAATTTATGATGATGTGGTCCTAACATGTTTCATTTGGAAAATGATTCACAATGTGTACAAAATTTATTTCCCAAAAGGCATGTGCATATTTTATTTAACCTCAACTTTTTTGCTTATATGATGCTGCTGATATAAGATGAAAATATTACAGGATTATTTCTTATTCAACATTTTCATTTAACAAATAGTCATGTAAGTGACTTATAAGGCACTGAACACTAAAGGTTACACAGGCTATGTTTCAGTGCTTTGATTTCATTTTTTTTTATTCAGCAAATATACTGTATATATATTATATGCTCAGTATATAATACTGAGATCCAGGTGACTATTAAAATATATTTAATTGAGTCTTAATATTAGTCTTTTTTACTGTGTAAATACATACATTTTGACAATCTCATATAGTTCCACAAGAACTACAATCATGACCAAAGTACTAAACATTCTTATTAGTCAAAAATTCCTTTATGACCCTATCCCAACCAACCTTTGGAAACCACTTATAAGCTTTTTCTTTGTATAAATATATCTATTCCACAAGGTAGTATAAATGGAATCACACAGCATGTAACCTTTGATTCAGGCTAGCGTGTCTCAGCATAAAGCTCCTGAGATTCATCCACACTGCTGCACGTATCAGAAACTCATTCCTTTTATTGCTGAGTAGTATTCCATGGCATTATTTTTTCTTAGCTATTTGCTAGTTAATAAACATTTGGATTGTTTTCAGTTTTGGAGAGTTATGCATAAAGCTTTTGTGAACGTTTGTGTACAAGTGTTTGTATCAACATATGTTTTCATTTCACTTGAGCAAATACCCACAAGTAGGAATGCTGGATCATATGCCAGTACAAGTACATATTTAATTTTATAAGAAATTGCACTGATATTCAAAGTTGCTGTACCGGTTTGCATTCTCAAAACAATGAATGAGAGTTCAAGGTGTTCCATAAATTCACCAGTTTGGTTTTAAGCCATTTCAAGGTCATCTAAGTTCTAACAGATATTGATAATAGTTTTAATTTGCATTTCTTAATATCTAATGATAATGAAATTGTTTTCATATGGTTGTTTGTCATCTCTGTATCTTCTTTGGTGAAGTGTCTGTTCAAATCTTTTTTTTCCTATTTTGTATAGGTTTGATTTCTTGTTATTGAACTTTAAAAGTTCTTTATTTTTGAGGTACCTGGGTGGCTCAGTCGGTTAAACATCCTACTTCAACACAGGTCATAATCTCACAGTTGTGGGTCTGAGCCCCCACAGCAGGTTCTGTGCTTACAGCTTGGAGTCTGGAGCCTGCTTCAGTTTCTGGGTCTCCTTCTTTCTCTCCCCCTCCTTGCTCATGCACTGTCTCTTTCTCTCTCAAAAGTAAATAAATATTAAAAAATAAATTTAAAATAGTTCTTTATTTTTGATAAAGACACCTTACCAGGTAGATGTTTTGCAATTATTTTCTTTTAGTCTGTTATTTGGTTTTTCATTCTCTCAACTGTGTTTTGAGAAGCAAAAGTTTTTAATTCTGAAAACATCCAAATTTTATCATTTTTAATGGATTGTGCATTTTGTGTTTTGCCTAAGACATCTTTGTCTAATTCAAAGTGACAAAGTTTTCCCTATATTTTCCTTAACAAGTTTCAAGGTTGTATGTTTTGCATTTAGGTGGTGGTACATTCTGAAATATTTTTTGTATGTGATGTGATGTGTATATGATGTGAGTATATGATTGGGACTGACTTTTATAAGCATATTCCAGCATCCATTACTACAGAGAATATTCTTTCTGCATTGATTTGCATTTACATCTTTATGAAAATCAATTAGCCATTTATGTGGATCTATTTCTAGTTTGTGTTATTCTTCATTCATGTATGTATCTTTCCTTTTGCCAACACTGTCTTGATTACCATAGCTTAATCAAAGCCTGAAATCAATAGTATGAATTTCTCAACTTGCTCTTTTAAGAAATTTATTTAGCTCTTTTATATTCTTTCTTTTGAAATATGAATTTTACAATCAGCTTTTTGATTTCCATTAAAAATCCTGCTGAGATTTGATTGGGTTTGCATTAAATCTATAGATCAGTTTAATATCTTAACAATATTCAGTCTCCCAATCCATGAGCATTGTATATTGCTCTATTTACTTAGGTATTAGACCTTTTCATCTGTTTTATAGTTGTGAACATACAGATCTTGCACATACAAATACTTATGTTTAGATTTCCATTTCTGTGTAGGTAGAGAGATGTACTTTTCCCTGTTCATCTCACTTAAGCACAACCAAAAACCATGGACATTATGGAAAACTACCATATAAAGACTTTGAAAAGCAGAGAGAAAAAAGAAGACAAGCTAGGGAGCTTAGGACGCAAGGAGCAAGATGGTGGTGAGTTCCATGGGTTTTGTTTGTTTGTTTGTTTGTTTGTTTGTTTCATTTATGTATCCTAGATACTAAAGAATCTAGCAAACCAGAAACACAAATGACAGGGAAAAAAGCCCAAACAAAGCCTTCTCTGTCTAAAGGACCAGGAGAGAGAGGCAGCCTAGCAAGATAGAAAGCTTTGAGATAGCAACTGCTGCATGCCATCCAAACACTATGAGGGGTGGGGTGGGACTGTGGGCCACACCCAGCCAAGCCAACAAAAGTAGTGTTAGGAGGGAAAAAGAGAAAAAGACACAAGTTACCAGTATCAGGAAGTAGAGGATATCAATATAGACCTGACAGATCTATAGAAGATATTAAGGAAACACTATAGACGACTCTACACACATAAATTTGACAACTCAAATGTAATGGACACATTTCTTGAAAGGGCAAAAGACAGAACATGAAAAAAAAAAACAATTTTAATAACCTGATAACTAATAAGGAAATTGAAGTCATAATTTAAAAACTCCTAACAAAATCTCTAGGTTGAGATGGTTTCATTGGAAAATTCTACTACATTAAAAAAAAAGAACGTACAGTAATTCTACACAGTCTCTTCAAGAAAATTGAAGAGACACTTTCCAATTCATTTCATAAAACTAGAATTACCCGGATATCAAAACCAGACTAGCACAGTACAAAAAAACTACAGACCACTAACCCTCACAAATATGCAAATATTCTATAAAATAGAATTCTGCAATATATAAAAAGAATTACAGGCAACAACTAAAATGCATTTATTTCAGTGATGGAAGGCTTTACAATATTTGAAAATAAATCACTTCATCCTACCATAAGAAGCAACTATAGAAGAAAAGTCACATGATCATATCAGCTGATGCAAACACACACCCACACAAAGCATTTGAAAAAATTCAACATATGTTTATAAAATCTCTCAGAAAACCAGGTTATAGACAAACTTCAGTTTGGTTTAAAACAACACCAACTGATAGATAACATCATACTAACAGGTGAAAGATTGAAAGCTTCCCCCCTAAGACTTAGTTCAGTGCTGCAAGTTCTAGCCAGCACAAGGATTTAGGAAAAGGAAAAAAAAAAAGCATACAGGTTGGAACAGAAGAAAAAAATTCCTATGCAAAAATGACATGGTTGTCTATGTAGACACCAAAAATAATGTTTGCAAAGAGATTTTAAATTTTACTGGAAGGGTTTAATAATTTAACCTTAAGTGAAATGAGGACATTTTCTCATGTACGTACACATGTACACAAATGTGACCTTACCTTTGTTAAAAACATATTAAAACACTTTGTATATGCCAAAATAAACATGTCATGTTTGCCTTGTAGTTGGATGGATCACTGGTAAATATGTTTAGTCTTCTTGACATTTAGACTTCTTCTTGACATTTTCTGGAACTTTCTAATATTTTTTTTACAACTAGGAAAAAAACTATTAAAACGCATGAATATTCTAGTCACTGTTTTATTTTTTTCTTCCTAATTTTGTTTCTTTGGGATCCTCATCAAATAATAAGTATCTTCATCACAGTTGTGCTAAGCAGTGGTAGGATAAGACCAATTTAGAGACAGTAACTAGTCACCTAGACACATTTATTACAACAAGCTTATTATGGATATCGGTCATTGTAATATGTCCTGGGAAATAAAAAACAAGTAAGATATGGAAACTGCTCTTGAGAAGCTCACTGTATATTAGGGAAATAAATACTCTGTTACATGCCAGACTGTAATTCAGTTTCAGAGTAATAAAGGTTTAAACAAAGTGCTAAGCAAAGTTGAGGAGAGAGATGTAAATTCTAACTGCAAAGATTGGAGATTTCAAAAAGGACAAATGGAGAAATCTACACCTTTCTACATGAACAGTATTTGGGAGGTGGAGATCTGATATGATGAGCAGTGGGGTGGTGTCTAACATTAGGGGCAGACTGTGATGTGGACACTATGTGTTTTAAACATAGGTTATCTCATTTAATTTTCAGAATGGCTTTATGGAGTAGATACTATTATTATTTTGGTTTTACTTATGAGGAAACTAAACTTTAGGAACACCAAGCAAGCTGTCATAGGCTTTACAGCTTGCACAGAGTTGGGCAAGGATTCAGATCACATCTAACGGATTCCAGGGTGGGTATCTAAACCATTATGCAATTGGCATGGACACAAATGTATGAAAAAAGACTTGCAGAAATCTCTACGACATATGGATCAATTAGATCCATGCATTAGCTGTAAATAAAGGAGAACCCCATATCACAACCCATGAAGACCCAGCTGTGGTCATTTCACTTGCTCAATCTTGTCTCCCAGCACTCATATTAAGGACAGGAGATGTGAGGTATAGCATACAAGAAGAATTTCATATTGTAAACTCACTAGCATTTTAAAGTGGTCCTATTATGTGTGATCACAAATTCTAATCCTTCCTCTGCTGAGTTAAGACTCTCCACAAAAATGAAATCTGTTCTAAGTCTGAGGATCTTGGGAAATCAGCCCCAACACTGACCAGTTGAAACTAACACAGATCTCCTACTTCTCAGCTTTTTCCAAATTGAGTGATTAATCAATACTGAAAGACGTTGAAGTCTTCAACATGATTGATAATTTTTGTTCGAAAAGGGACTGATAGGGGCATCTGGGCAGCTCAGTCCATTAAACATCTGAGGTCATGATTTCATGAGCCTGAGTGCCTCAGATCACGATTTCATGGTTCATGGGTTCAACTTCCCTGTCAGGCTCTATGCTGATAGTTGGGAGCCTTCTTGGGATTCTCACTCCCTCTCTCTCTGCCCCTCTCTTTCTCATTGTGTCCCCAAAATAAAATAAACATTAGAAAAAAGAGAGGGACTGATAATCCGATACTAAGTTTAAGACTTTACCTCCAGGATATTAAATATTTAAACAAGCAGGCATTTAATTTCATATGCCTCATTTTTTCTTAGATTACAAATTCTCAGATATTCACTGTGTACTCAGTCATTCATACAAAGATGTATCTGTTTTACAGAGAAAAGTTGGATCAGAAGTCTGCTGAGCTGAACCATTCCTAAAACAGACTCCTCATTTATTCCTTGTGCTGTCAGTGTATCTCCCAAACTGATGTGTGAAGTTCTTGAGGGAAGTCTAAGGCTTGGTCATGCCCTGTTCACTGTGCATGTGCTGCCTGCAGAACTGGGCCCTTGCTCCATTTCAACTGTTACCTATTTTCACTCTCGCTTCCTCTGGCTGTTAATAGTTAGGGCCCTGGAAGATTTCTTCTAGTATACTTTCATTAGATTATCAGGAAAAAAAAAATGACCCAGTAACTTTCTGAACTTCTAGTTGAGTAGGAAATGGCTAACCTTCCATCACTCCCCACTCTGTGAGCTATGCCTTTACTGCTAAGGAGGATGATGACTCACCAGTGTTAGCTAGTCCCAGCTGCAGGCTTGTTATAAATAGGCTACTGGCTATGTTAAATTGGAATGATTTCTTTAAATATTTGCCAAAAAGAGTAAACAGAAATAAGCAAAACTTAGAAAATGTAAAATGAAAGAAAAACACAAGAGGCCTTTCTTTTCACTTATATGGATGGCTTTGTCCTGCTGCTGGGATGGGCCACACAGTCAGCCACGCATCTCTGCCCCCTGGGCGCGTCACCCACAGGTTTATGCCATACTTAGGGCAGGAGAACAGGCTCTGGCCGTAACCAAGTGCACTGTTAGCCCAGTGATTCTCAAACTGCTTTAAGATTACTAGGAGCTTTTTTTTTTTTAATTTTTTTTAATGTTTTTTATTTATTTTTGAGACAGAGAGAGACAGAGCATGAACGGGGGAGGGGCAGAGAGAGAGGGAACTAGGAACTTTTAAAAATATGCCAGCATCCATCTTGAGTGTCTCTGGGCCTCCATTCTCAAGTTGTAAGGGGCTGGTAAGAGGGTTAGTATGAGAAATTCAATGGGCCATGAAGTTCATGTAAACAAGCAGAATTGTTCAGAAATTTGTATTTTCTCTCATATTTCTGTAAACATGCAGCTGTCTTCAGCTATCTTTTAAAGTTTTTTTTTTTTCAGGTATAGAATTCAGTGATTCATCACTTATATACAACACCCGGTGCTCATCACAACAAATGCCTTCCTTAATGTCCATCACCCATCTAGCCCATCTCCCTCCCATCTCCCTCTATCAACCCTCAGTTTGTTCTCAATCATTAAGTATCTGTTTACTGATTTGGCTCTCTTTTTCCCCCGTTATGCTCATCTGCTTTGTTTCTTAAATTCAACATATGAGTGAGATCATATGGTGTTTGTCTTTCTCTGACTTACTTCAGTTAGCATAATATACCCTAGCTCCACTCACATCATTGCAAATGGCAACATTTCATTCTTTTTGATGGCTGAGTAATATTCCATTGTATATATACCACATCTTCTTTATCCATTCATTAGTTGATGGACACTTAGACTGAATCCGTATTTTGGCTATCATTGATAATTCTGCTATAAACATCGGGGTGTGTGTATCCTTTCAAATCAGTATTTTTGTATCCTTTGGGTAGATAGCTAGTAGTGTAATTGCTGGATTGTAGGGAGTTCTATTTTTAACTTTTAGAGGAAGCTCCATACTGTTTTACAGCATTGCCACACCAATTGGCATTCCCTACCTTTTAGTTTTTAGTTGTTTTTTTTAACATTAGGAAAACCTGAATACAAAACAATGACCACTTTCTAATTCTATCTGAAGCAGAACTGTAAGGCAAGCACTCATTATTAATGCCAACTGACATCTTGCCTCAGTGTTAGTAATGCAGTGAGAAATAATGGGAATTATGGTAAACAGGAGAGTACAAGTTATAAACTTTACACTGTATTATCCTATATGTGTTGGCCCATTCTGAAACTAAAACCCAACTGAGTTGTTTTTCTGCAAAAACAAAACAAAACCGACAAAATAAAGAAGGTCATAGCTCACAATTTTCCAAAAGGAGCTACAAATTCAAGAATATGTGTGAAGTAAACTGATTTTAAAGTGTTGGCAATTATTTGACAAATAAGATGAAAATTTTATGTGTGGCCATGTAAGGTCAGTAAAATATGCGTTTTAGGCCTTCTTGTGGCCTGTGGACACCAGTTAAGCTTCAAGGAACCTGCTGACCATATATTGTCAAGTCAGACCTGAGTCCAAATGCCAGTTCTAGCATCTAGTGGTCAATGCCTGACATATAGTAAATGATCAATAAATGTGACTACTTTAATATTCTATAATCTTTCTTCTCTAACAATTGAAGTCCCTATATATATATTTTAATGTTATTTATTCTGAAAGAAAATGAGTGCATGAGCGAGAGCCAGGGAGGGGCAGAAGGAGAGAGAAAATCCCAAGTAGGGTCCATACTGTCAGCACACAGCCCAACACAGGGCTTGAACCTATGAATGGTGAGATCGTGACCTGAGCCGAAATCAAGAGTTGGATGCTTAACCTACTGAGCCACCAAGTGCCCCAAGTCCCTATTTTACTTAATTTTTTCACTTTAGGATTTTCTTAGTACTTACGTGGACTGTTAGCAATTGGACAGTGCAAAGAATCAGGTAGGTCTTTATATTTTATATATTCCACACATTTATTTTTTATGAAAAGAGATGGGTAATAGGGATTTGTTCATACAGTGTCTCTCATTTCTTGATGTCCAAAATCTTGAGAAGTAATGTTTATATAGTTACTGTTGCCTCTTAATATACTTAAGCACATCAATTCAAAATGGTAAATAATGTTAAATACTTTAGCATTAAATGTACTCACTGTGCTCTAATAGAGCAACATTAAAGTTTCTCTATTGCTAAATATTTGGTTCCAAAAGCAGATGGCCCCCAAAATTTACGGGTAACTAAAAACTTACACATTTCATTTCTAGTGAGAAAAAAGGACAGTTTTTCTGTAAGTTTCTCTGAAGAAGAAGGCACAGCACAAAATGTCTTATGCATCAGGCTTCTTTCCTTCCTAAGCCCAATGTGATATTTAAGAATAGATCCAAGAAAAACAGTGAAGCCACTCCAAAATTTTCTTCTACTTTCTGGTTGAGGCCTGAAGACACAGGAGCAATCAGTATTGAGAGACCCTGATCCTTACAATGAAAAGAACAGCCCCGACCCAAAGTGGGGCAGGGGAGACTCCTCCTGTGTGGTTTCACTTACCCCCTTCAATAACCAAGCACCTCAATGTCTCTCCACCACCCCCCACATCACCCTTCTCCACTTCTTGCCTCGGTTTCTTAATCAACCTCTTAACTTACATCTCTGAGCCCCCTCTTTCTAATTATTTGCTATACTATAGGCAGAGTAACCTTTTTCCTTTGAAAATGCTTTGAAATCCTTCAGGATCTCCATCTCCATCTCACAATAAAATTTAAACTCCTTCAATTTCTGGCTCCAACATAACTTCCCCACCCCATCTTCTACCATGCCCTACCTCACACAGTGAGCTTCACCCAGGTCTACAATTTGTCTTTCTCAAAATCTCTATGGTCTCTCCTGTGTTCACTCCTGGACTTTAAAAACCCTTCTTCTCTTAAACCATTCTTTCTCTAACCTTTAACCTCATTATTCCTATTTCAGATCTTGAATGATACCTATTGCCTTCAAAAATGTTTCCCAGCCCCTTTCCTGGAGGACCTGGTACTTTTCTTGGTACTATCCCTGATGGCACTTCCTGCATGGATTTGCTATTCCTAGCTTGTATTCTCCACTGGACTGGCAACTCTGTAGACACATAGTCCATCTTATTCCTCCTGTGTCATTTCTTCAGCCTGGAACATAGAAATATTTGATGTATGTTTTTTGACTAAACATATAATTCTGACTTTCTCAGTGACCAGGACCATGTAAGAATGATGGATTTGTGTATGCTAGATCCTCAGTTCACAGGTTTTTGTTTATATGTTATGGACCTTAATATCTAAATTATATTCTAAAAATAAATCCTTTTATGGATAAAGAGCTTTATAGTTTTCTGAGTGCTTTCCATGACATTCATTTCTCACAGAAACTCTGAGAGCAACTTAGGGCAGTTGCTGTTATCTGCACATAATAGGTAAGGAAATGGAGGCTCAAAAAGGCCATGTGACTTAATTAAGGGAACACAAGCTAAGGAGCAAGGTCTCAAACTCTGATCTTTTGTTTCTGAGAAAAAAAGCCTTTTTTTCCTCATGGTAATGCATGGAATTTTCCCTGCTCATTATTTGTGTTTGTTTTGGGGATATGTGCATCTGTACCCATAGCAGCTCATTTCCCTTCTCAATTATGTCTGGCTTAACTGATATTAAAATGAGAGTTCGGAGAGCACATATCGAATCAGAGCTAGGCAAGGCAATCAAGACCTGTTCTATGTGGTGGCAGGAGGTGTTCTGGAATCTAAAGCTAGCTAGAGGAAATCCACAAAATAAATAAGCCACATGAAGAAAATCAGGAAATGACTCTCATCTCCATAAAAATTCTGTGTATCCACAAACTACCTTTCCACCATGATTCTATATGTAATGTAGTTTTATAAGCACATTCTGGAGGTATAAGTCTATGTCAGGCTCATCCATCCATCCATCCATCCATCCATCCAATTAGTTCATTCTCCAGTTCTGGAGAAATAGATAAATGAGGTAATTTCTGCCTTTGGAAAGGCAAATTCATATTCTAGTGGGGGGGATGGACTATTGATAAAATCATTATAGAAGGCAATACCTATTACATGATCAGTAGAAAGGGTGTAGTGCAGAATAGGGTGAAGACATTGTTCAGATGGAAGGCTTCTCTTCCTGGGGACAATTTAGGCTGAAACCTGGCAGATGTAAGAATTTGGGTGGAAAAGATAAGAAACCCAGAGAAGTGGAAGAGCAAGTGAAGGGCTCTGATGCAGAAAAGGCACCTTAGCTTTTCTTTGTACATCACAGTGTTGGTTCAGGTTCTGGGAAGAGCAGGAGAGAAAGACCTTTCCCACTTCCAATCTGGAAGAAAGTTATTTTGATGCTGTGTATGGGAATAGAGACTCCAGGGATCCCTGTGATTTACTTCCTATTTCATTTCATTTACCTGTGAGCCACCAGATTATGTTCTTTGGTAAGGTAGTCAATACTGATCCACTCTTTCAGACACACAGGAAACAACAGTTACTTAATTTTGAGCTATAAAATACACAGGCACCCTTGAAAATAACTGGGTGCTCCCCATATTTTTCACAAATTGCATTCAGCTTCAAAAACCAAGAGGAAACTGGCCCTTGGAAAGAGTAAAAGAAAAACAAATACTCTTCTACATTAAAACAACTCCATGATGCATCTGTTCAGTTAAATTGTCTTTTATTAGGTTCCTTTAAGAGCATTAAAATTCTTTCAGAGTCTTGACCCTCTTATCTTTAATGGCATGCATGTCAAGACATCCCAGGAGATAGTTTTCCTCTGGAGTCAGTTTCCTGGCACATGGAACATTAAAACAACTGGGAAATTCACAAATATAATCTCCTTACAGTTAAGTTTGGACAAGATTTCCTATGTTAAGCCAAAAGAAGCATACAAGTATTTCAAAGTTCATTTTTAAAAGTGTTATATGCATGGTTCACAAGATACCATTATTTGACTCATTTACTCAACTACATTTCATTTCTAAATAATGGGAAAATAGAAGAAAACTAGAAACTATAAATCTCAGTGTTGAACTTGATTACAAAAAGGTGCCATTTTAAACTTCTGCTTCCTGAAGAGACTTATTCTATTTAGTTTCATTATTTATCTACTGGGCCTTTTGTAACACTTCAGCCTTGCCTGACCAGGAAGGCCATTCTAATGGTTATATATCCAAACTTAGGAGAGTCAGTGATCTGTCACCATCCTGCTGAGTTTAATCATATTCACTTCAGGAAACTATTTGCCTTGGGACTGTTCAGTCTGCTGTGGTGCTATAATTTATTATTTGAGGGAAAGTACCCATTTATATACTGCCAGCAAATCTTCCAGGAAAAAAAAATTTATAAATATCACATTGTTTCCAAGCTGAAATCAACATTTTTGTCATTTAAACAGGTCAAATCTCTGTAATATACAAGACAAAGCAAAAAAAAAAAATAGCAAACCCTAGGTATAAAACATAAATTTTAATGTATTTAACATATTACCAAAAACACTTGGTTCTGTTCACTTGATCCTTACAATGATCTTGCAAAGTAGGTATTGTTATTCCCATCTTATAGGGAGAAAACCAGGCTAGGAAATCCAAGTGTATTGTTAAGATTACCCTAGGAGAAGAAGCCTATATGTGTTTCCATTATTCTGAATAGTTTTAATGCAAATAGGGAAGAACATGGAGAAAAGTTACAAAGCATACATAAAAACACTATTAACTAGTGTAGGAACAATGTTGGATAAGAGCAAGAATTCACATTATCATCACAGATATTCATTGAATCCCATCTGCATCTCCCTGTACCAGTGTGAGGAAGTTTGACCAAGTTTTGGTTCTCTGGGAAACCCAACTATTAATAGGCCCATGGGGAAAGTCTCTTGGTAAGTTTTACTCCCAGGGCTGGTGCTATATTTTCCCCACAGAAGATACCTGATCACTGGAGACTCTGCCTTGTGGCACAAGGTCCGTATGAGGCATTTTATTTATCTAATGCTATCCAGCACCCAAATTAACACTGTGAAAGAGCACCCATGCCATTATTTCTCATCGTCTTTGGGTTGACTAGCTTCAGCTAGATGGTTCTTCTGCTCCATGTGATTTTGCCACTGGTCCATAAACATCTGGGGACTTGTTCCGTTGGAATGTCAAGCGGACTGAGAGTTGATGCTGGCTATTAGCTGGGAATTCATGTGAGATGTCAACTGGAGTAACAAGTTTTCTCCATATAACTTGGGTTTTTCATATTAGGGAGACTAGGTTCTAAGAGGCAGCACTGTGAGAAGAAGCACTTCAAAAGGAAGCTGCATTAATTCTCCCATGAGCCACTTCCCCTGCTTTTTGTTGGCTAGTTTAAAATTTAGAGAGAAGAAACTAGTCTCTATCTCTTTATGTGACCATCAGCATGAACATAAAGAGGGCAATAATTGTCCAAGGCCATCTTTGCAATCAAACTCCCATAAAAGTCAAAAGTCTGGTAGGTAGGGAAGCCATAGATATGACCAATTTAAGAGTGCCCTCCCAAAGACCCTTCCATTATGTAAATGTCATATACACTGAATTGCAAATTACCCTGTTAATATACAATCAAAAATTACTAGAACAAGGCCAAAATTGTGGGAGACTTTTTGGATGAGGTAATGTTTTGAACCTCTTCTGACTAAGATGATAAACAGACTGAAAAACTTTAGTGAGACAATAGTCAGCTTATGTTTATATAATACAAGTAAACTGGACAGTAATCCATAATAGTGATATTTGCCTGAGTTTATGTTTTGAGCATAGAAAAAGCAGCCTATGTGCATGCGTTTGTGTGAGTTTTATTGTAAAGACAAGCTGGAGCAAATCAGACAGACTATATTTTAAGGTCCTGTTCTAGGGTTGATTCTTATAAAGCCCTATGAATCAATCTGGATAAAAGCTTTAATGATAACCAAGTAACATATTTGTGACAGATGGTGGACCAGATGACTGAATATGCATTACGTTGGTTCCTTGCCAAACAACTTTTAAATACACAGCCTGTCGAGTGATTGAAAATGAGTCATGGATTTATAAAACACGTTATATTCATAATAAGATAAAACTAAGAAAAATCTATAGAGGCTAAAAGAGCATCTTCTGTGGGGAAAAAATCTGAACAATGCAAAATAGTATGCATCCTTATAACAGTTCCATACAGTTATTTAAAAGCCATGGCCAGAGGCTGCAGTGAGCACTGTGTTAGCATTCTGATAAGATGGAACAGAGCTAGAATACCAAAGAGCTGTGAGGCAAGCCTGGTCTCAGAAACAGTCGGATATGAGGGTCAAGAAAAGGGGGGGAGGATAAACAAGGAAATGATTAAAATTACCCAGAGTGGATACTCTCAAGGAGATTCAATCTCAAAACTGCTTTAAGAACAGGTAAGAACAGAAAGCATAAGAAATCTCTACTTATTTAGTTGTTCCAAATACAATTAGTATTTTTAAAGCAGCTATTTAAAAAGCCCAACAAAATAGAGATTATAGCTAGAATGATTACTGTTCTGTGAAAGATGAAGTAGGTCTAGAGAGTAACAAATGATACTGGGTGGTAAGAGCACCTGATTAGTTTTATGGCTTTCAATGTAATTCAGATGATTATATATACACATTTATTCACATATTACATACCAGGGAGAGGAGGTGGGGGGTCAGTAATTTATCTACAGAGAACTCCTACACAAGACTGATCCCTCCAGGTTTCCCTGGTGAGGTCCATCCACCTCCTCTAGAACATAAGACCACAAGATAATGACACTCCCACCCACGAGCTCCATCCTCCTGGCAAAGTGTTGTGCAAGCTGGGAGCAGTCTGTCTCTGTGGCTAAGGCACACAATGGTTTGGCTATAGAGAGCTCAGGTGTGACTGGGCACATTGTATGGACAGCTGTGCTATAATACTTGAGATTTGTGAGTGGTGCTGTTTCTTCCCCAACACAAGTTAGATGCTCTTAAATACCATATGTGTCTCAAGGAAAATGAGGGATGAACCCTTCCTCCCTCCAGCAATACCAGTCATTTGCTAGCCACTCAGCTCACAGCTCTGTACAAATTCCCTGTCTAGTGGGTGCTATAAAGCCATGGTTTTATCAACCCTCTCTTTGTGGAACTGCAGGCCTATTACACTCATAAAAAGACAGAGAAAAAGGTTTGTGAGTTTTTCAAGATATAGTCTAGTCACCTGGGCTGCTGCCATCTACACATTGCAGACAGAAGCCCAAAATCAAGGTCATCTCACTGCTGGACTTGTAGTACTAAGAATGGCTTTATGACCACATGACCTTTAAGTCTGCTATTTATGGGGATGAGAGGGGAAAAGGCTCAGTTTTAACAAGAAAAAAAACATTAAAAAAAAACCTTTATATGAAAAATGCCTTTCTTTTTACTCCTCCTGCTGCAGAGCTTCAACAGAGCAAACTCTACCCCAGTTCTCCTTCTACCCAAGCACCAGGCATATTCTGCCAATAAAGGAGGCTGCCAGCTCACTCCAGCACCTGAGTCCTCTGTGAGGGACTCCTCAGGACTGAACATTCCCCAGGTCCCCACTGGAGGACACCAGCCAGAGTAAAGCAGCTTTCAGGGAGGAAGCAGGGGCAGAGAAGAAGGCAGTGATCCTAAGGTTGAGTGCTTACCACCCGGAATTAGCATTTGGTTCTGATTTTAATTTCAGACTGGGTGAACCAGAAACTCCAGAACTCATGCTTACATAGACAGATCCCTCTGGATGGTCCTCCAAAAGCTGACTGGTCAGAAAACTGCTCCCAAGTAATGCCACACAGGAGGGTAGAACTTGTAGTGAATAAGCCCAGGTTCCAGGCACTCCATTCCCACACAAGAAAACCTGAGATTCTGAGTGACTCCACTCTCAGGAGTCCCCTCTCACAAGGAGGTAACGTCAGTATTCCCTCTGGCAGTTGAGAAGGGATTAGAAGAGGGAGAGTTAACAAGAGTTGTTACAGAGATCAGACCTCAGAGTTTCAAGATCTCTAGTTACAGTCTGACTCCTCAAAAAGGTCTCCTGACTCTGCAATTGAGAATAACCCCCTCCCTATAATCTACAATAACACCCTATAATTTTCTTCAATGCATTGTCACTATCTGATATATTCTTTAAAAAACATTTTTTTAATGTTTTATTTTTTTTAGAGAGAGACAGAGTGTGAGTGGGGGAAGGGCAGAGAGCCAAGGAGACAGAGAATCTGAAGCAGGCTCCAGGCTCTATGCTGACAGCTCAGACAGCTGTCAGGCTGTCCGTCAGTCTCCTCAGACAGAGCTCCAGGCTCTGAGCTGTCAGCATAGAGCCTGACACGGGGCTTGAACCCACAAACCATGAGATCATGACCTGAGACAAAGCCAAATGCTTAAGTGACTGAGCCACCAAGGCTTTTATCTAATATATTCTTATTTTCATTTATTATTTCCTTTCACTAAATGTCAGAGAATGGTGCCCTTATCTGTCCTTCTCACTGATTTTGCTCAGTTCCTCAAACAGGGCCTGGAACAAAACATTTAGCAAACATTTTTGTGTGTGTTTTCCTTTTATTTTTCCTCTGCATAAATATGTATATATATTTGCAATTATCTTGTATATATAATTTTTACCTTCTTTTCTATTAAGTATTATATGCATTGATTCACGTAGCCACACAACCTTCATAACGGTAACTTTAAATGACTCCTTAGTATTCAGAGTGGCGTGAACATACTGCTATTTCTAGGTACCTAATTTACTTCCACTTTGTATATTATTACACCAAAATTTATAATAAACATAATTTAGCATCTTTTGCATATGTTTTCATATTCTTTTGAACTATTTATTTAGAATAAATAAGAAGACTAAATAAATGGATTTAAATCTTTTTATGTTTGATTCTTAGCAACCAATTCCTTTCCAAAAGTGTTGTAGCAATTTAACAGACTCAAGACATGGTGCAATGAACTTTCTCATGAAGAATTCCTAACTCAGCAGCTGCTTTTCTTTCTTCACTGTTCATGTCCTCTCAATGATCTCCAATGGTGAGGGCAGAGAAATGTCTACTTCATTCCTCTATGTGGTAGGTGACCATGGAGCCACATCTGCCACTGAGAAAGTCACACCTGAGAAAGGACCTTCATTTACTTAACCACATTTAGGCCTGCACATTGACTGCAAGAAGATTTAGAGCTTTTAACACATGGTAGGGAAATCATGTGGGGCCACATTTCCACAGGTCCAAAATGGCCACCAGATGACAGAAGATTACTTTTGTAAAGATAACCTCCTGCCTTGAGCCACCCCATATAACTACATAACTTGGAGAACATTTCCAAGCATTGCAAGAGATTTTCTAAGAGTTTCATGATGGATGTTTTCACTTTTATTACCCTACAGTCCGTGACTTTCCTTAATCCTGACTGGTATCCCAAGAGGACACCTCACTTGCCTTCCAAATCAAGAGTTAACCAAACAAGGGGTGAATGTTTCAATTTACCATGAGCTGAAGGCTTGAAGTTGTCCTGTGAAAGTAATTTACATTACCGTTCCCCTGAGAGCCATAAAGGGCTTCTTAGATATTGGTTTGTTTGTCCCTCATGTAACAGGGGGTAGAAAAGCATAATTATCTCCATTTTTCACATTAGTTGAGGTGAACTTAGAGAGCCAAAAAAAAAAAAAGTCAGCTAGTTTCTATTCTTGAGTTCCAATACAGGATGTATTTTATTCCACTTCATTTATTAATTTTATTATAAGATCATTGGTCCTCAAAATTTCCTATTTCTAAACTTCATCACTCTTGTTTAATTGCTTTCCTTTGGAGGAAAACAGTGAGTACAACAGTGTATTCTAATACTCAGGCATTTTGAACAATGCTGAATATTGAATAAACTACAAGTCTCTTCAGTTTCATAAGAAATAATTCAGATGGAGCTGATTTCTCAGCGTAACAATTAAGTATGGTTTTGCTTGAATTCCATGCACTTATACTTTTGTCTTTTCACTGATTTTCTTTTGTCCTCCGAGAATATGTCTGATTTTCTAATTTAATGTTGATTAAAGTTTAGTCAACATGAAAATACATCTTCTCCAGTCTGCTGGAAACTGAAGCCCTACTCTTTCCTCATTTTTCTCTCCTAAGTGTGAATCATTTATCAGTCCCTCCTTCAGGTCATATAGTAATCATTTAGATAGGATTCAGTATTGGGCAACAGAGACAGAAAATCCTGAGCAGTCTTATCTTCTATACTTAGTGGCTCTCAAAATTACAGACTATCAGATGGAAGTGTCTTTAACTTCTATTCCTTTTTGTTTATTTTTCCAGGATAGGTTTCAGATATTGACATTGATAAAGGATAATAATGCTCTAAAGTACCAAGAAAAATATTAAAATATTGGCTTATTACCACTTACACATCTTCTGCTACTTAAGCCACATGCTGATAAGTTCTAATTAAATTTATTTGAGGCACGTCACACACACACACACACACACACACACACACATCTCCATTAGTATAGAGTGCCCTTGATTATTGGGGTAAAGCCTGCTTTGACAGAGCAAAATCAGCTAGTTAAAAAAGAAATGCTTTTGCTTAAAGTAGTTTTTACTGGTTTTCAAAACCATTACTTCTCTTCCTTTCTTCTTTACTTTCCTTACACCTGTTTAGAGATTCATAAATTACTGGCTAAATGATTTTCTAGTCATTAAATGACTTTCTACTCATAAGTTGAGTAGGATAAAACTCATTGTTTCCACATGAAAAAATATCAGTTTAGTTTTCAAGGAGTCTAAATTAACTCTCAACTCTCAGGGAAGAGCTCACTCTTCCTTAACCATACCTTTAAGTCAGGGACAAATATGCCCAAACAACATCATCCAAACAAGAGCTCAGTGAAAAGGAAAAGATCTGAGAACAATGAGTGGACTCTGGAAAGGGTGGAGAATAGCCAGTATTTCCATCCTTTTCCTTGATTTTGGTTCTGCTAAAGGTGGTCTGACAGATCCTAAGGATTGTTGGGTGTCCAGAAGAAAAAACAGGAGAATTTTTAAAATTATTCCTTCTTTTGGTCTAATGGGAACCTAATGGCAGTGTGAATAGTAGTGAACAAGCAATTTTTAAGACCACTGAGCTAGAATATTCTATTTTCCTCAGCAGCTACACAGAATCAGTTCTAGAAAATAATGAATCTAAAGCCAAATGTAGTCAAAAGACACATTTCTAGGAAAAGTATGCAACTACTGTTTCTTAACTTTCATCCCTAGGTATTGGCATTTCATATCACCGCTACAAACACGTCTGGGAAATAATTCTAGTTTTGGAGTTAGTTAGGGCCAGCTGTTTTGCACTTGGGCTACCATTAACTTCTTCATAGCATTCATCAACACTGCATTCCCATGATTGTTTGATGAGTCACCGCCTCTCTAGACTCTAAGATCTTTAGGCAGAGGAACCATGTTTTATCATATCCACTGCCTCATCTCCAGTTCTGAGCACCAGTAGGCAATCCATAAATATTTTTGAATGGATGAATGGAAAACTGAATAAATGAATAAATGAATAAGTATATAGTTGAAAGGTCAGCCCAAGTCTGAAAGATTTCCAAAGAACTTATAAAATGTGCTTCAATTGCTCTACACACAAACATGGATAAACACACACACACACACACACACACACACACACACACACAGATCTGTCATCTTCAGGCTCATTTGTAAGGTGTTTGGAAAATATTTGAACTTTAATCAACTGTCTTATCCTTAATCAAAACAAATATTTATTCTCAAATCGTCTTTCCTTGTATGTGTGCATGATTTAACACAGGTGCTTCTGGAGGGCCTTTTCAGATACAATTTTCCAATTCTGTAACAATTTATTCAGACATTTCAACCTGAGAGCACCTGGATGAATTTTAGATAAGAGCCCTTACTTTTCTTCTCCTTTTTCCCCCCACAATACCATAGAACTCATGTTTTGTTAATTGTAAACAGTCTCCAATCTATATTGATCCTGGATTTATATGTTTACTCTGCCTAAAAAAAAAAGTGTATCTACACTGCTGATTGCAAATACAAATTAAGCACCAGCTGGGCCTGTGAGTCAGTGTTTAAGGATTACTGCAGCCTTATATCATGGCATAATTCCAGTTGTAAGATCAATCATGTATAATAAATACTCAGCATAAGCCTAAGGTTTTCTCTGAAGAATTTCAAAAATGAGGACAAAAAGTTTTGAACAAAAATAAAGTTGACGAAGGCCGTCTTTAGCCACCACCACTGATGTTTTAGCCTTCCTGATTATAACAGGCTGTTCCTTTTCTAAAGAGTGGTACAAACGCATTGGGTGAATAATAACGCCATTCGTCTGACTCATTGCAGTCCGGGAGGAACAGTGGAATGACAACATGTGACTGTAGAGGAGCTGATGAGAAGCCCCAGATCTGCTACTCTTTTGCTTGTTTTATGGACCTTGACAACATCTAAACACCTTGGAGCCTAATTTAGTCTATTCATCTGTCAGAGCCTGAGCCCTGGCCCTAGCTGGATAACTGTGAACAATTACTTAATCCACTTAAGACTGTTTCCTTATCCATAAAATGGGGAGAGGTACACTACTCCCCTTGGCAAGCTGCAGTGAGGTTTGAGTGAAGTAATACTTGTATTGCACTTGGAGCACAGGCTAGAACACAATAAACACTCTATAAATAGGCATTACTATCATTATTATATATTCACTGTGAACAGCATATATTTTGTTTTCGCAGTTCAAAGCACACTAAAATCTGATGATTAAATTCACTTATAGAAGCAACATTTGGGCCCAGGGGGGTTGTCTGCAATTCCCCCTTGTTCCTGGCTCCACCTGCCTTTAACCTTCATGCAGTATTTTCAGAACCTTGGAGCACTGTATTCATCTTGCCCATAACAAAGTACCACAGACTAGGGGGCTTGAACTACAGAAACTTATTGTCTCACAGTTCTGGAGGCTGGAAGTCCAAGATCTAGCTGTCAGCAGAGCTGGTTTCTTCTTGGTCTCTCTACTTGGCATGCAAACATCTGTATTCTCTCACTTTGTCTTCACATGGTTCTTCCTGTGAGTATGTCTGTGTCCTAACATCCTCTTCTGATAAGTACCCCAATCATAGATTAGGGTCCAGTCCTAAAGACCTCATTTCAACTTGATTACCTCTTTAAAGACCTTATCTCCCCACATGGTTGCCTTCTGAAGTACTGTGAATATAAGAATTTAAGGGACACAATTTAGCCCATAAAAAACACTAAATTCAGTTCAACTATTAGTCCCTGATCTCTGTTTCAAGTCAGCTCTGGTAAACACTGAACTCCTTCCTTGTTATTTGGCTCTTGGAAGGGGAATGGTATAGAAGGATAAGGTGAACACAGAGTCCCTATCCTACCAAGGATCAGTGATTTCCAAGAGCACATTTCAATGACCTGGAGCTAAGCATGGAGGAAAAAAACAGAGAAATTAAGTTCTCTTTGTCCCCAACCAATAGAAGCTTCATTTCTGCCCCCAACCACCCACCCCCTCAAGGTCAGCTTTCTTCAGACAAGTTTCCAAGGTCCAAGATCCAGGCTTTCACATGCCAGCGTCAGAAGTCTGCTGGGATCTCACACTTCCCACCAGCAGCCAGAAAATGACAAATTCAGCCGATCACATGTAGATGTTGAGGATATGGCCCTTCACTATGGGTGTTTGCCTCTGAGATTCAGCAGAGTCCATCTGGGGTTATTCTCCCTCAGCTATGACTTCTCTTTCTCCAATGGGGTCTTGGTCTCCACCATGTCTTGCTACTGCCACCTCATTCTTGCTGTTCCTTTGACAGCAAGCTGCCTGGATGCTGTTCTTCACTCCCATTAGGAAGGTGTTGGAACCCTTAGTGGTGTTTGTTGTTGGATTTGACTCTTGGAAAGAGAGAAAAACTCAGCTCTAAGCTTTAACCCAAGAAGCTCACCCCAAGGGAGCTTTATTCCATCTTTCTGAGCACCTCATTTCCTTATATTCTGAGGAACACTCCTGAAGTACCTCAGGCAATTCTGCAGAAACCTATTTACCAGTAGTTACTCAGTATTATGAAGGTAGGTGTGTTCTATAGAGAATTCATCTAAATTCCCTTTCTGGGAAGGAGTGGAATATAGTGAGTGAAAAGGAAACAGGCTTTGTGATTCAGAGAACTAATAAAATTCTGGTTCTCACCCTTTACTCCTTTTTTGGAATAAGTCCTTGGAAAGAGCCTACTAGGTGCCCTGCAGCTGTAACCTTGAGTAACATAAATAATCTGCACTTCAGTCTTTTAATCCACAAAATGAGAACATAATTATTGCTTTGTATAATTCTTACAAAAATTGAGTGGCATCAGGAATGGAAAGGCCTTGGCTTATTGCCATTCAATAAATAGTAACTAATATTATTGATGTCAGTGCTATTATTTTGTTCAAAGTAATTGTCAGTATTATCCAGTAGACCCATAGTACTTTGTACTGGACCTGCCACCTTATTAGCACTGGTCCTTATTCCCCCTTTCAGCAAGGTCTCTTTTTTTCTAGATTTCCTAAAACATTTCTCATTTGTCCATTCAAAATACACATTTTTAATGTCAACTATGCCCCACGTAGAGAACCAAACCCAAGGTGATACAATGGTGAAAAAATGCATAGTCCCTGAAAGCAAGGTACAGTAATGTGGAAAACAGACATTCAACAAGTGATTTCAGATGTGGCATATACTATGCAGGACTGTGGAGTGCTTTGGGGACCTTTACCAATAGGACCTATGTGAGTAACATAACCACTGCCAGGTGACACCTTCAGCTGTTTAATAAAGTTAGTTAAGAGGCACCTGGGTGGCTCAGTCTGTTAAGTGTCCAACTCTTGATTTCAGCTCATGTCATGATCTCACCGTTCGTGAGATTGAGCCCTGTGTCAGGCTCTGTGCTGACAGCTTAGAGTCTGTTTGGGATTCTCTCTTTCTCTCTGCCCCTCTTGTATTCTCTCTCACTCTTTCAAAATAAATAAACATAAAAAATAATATATTTAAAATTAGTGAAGAAAACACCTATAGCCTCTAAACTACATACAAACACGGGTATGAGTTAAAATCTAGCTAAGTTATATCAGCATCCCTGCAGTAATTCAGCTTTCCGGATATTCCCACAACTTGTGTACATTCTGTCCAAAGTGACAGTGATAGGAAAGGCATGTCCTGTCACTTCTGGGAATGTATGTGTTGTTATTTCATGAGACTTGGCTTTCACAAAATATAAAGACCTGACATGGCCTTCTGTTATGAGAACATTCTTTCTGGGTCCATTCCTTGCATTACAATTTCATTTCCTAATGCATATCATGTCAACCCAGTCAGAGTAGAGGTAGTAGATCGGAAAACTGGCTGTGGTTTTCAATATGAGCAATGAAAGCAAATTAAGATGAACCCAGACTTCTGCTTCTATTCCTTCCCATGACCTTACACATCTCAATTACAGGTTGGATTTTTTTTGTTTGTTTGTTTGATTGGGATTTTTTGGCTTTGTTTTGTTTCTCTTTCTCTTTCTTTCTGTTGTTGCTTTAGTACAGTTGGAAAGAACTGAGAGGTCAAATTCTCTGTACTCAAAAATGGGGTTGCAGAGACAAAGGGAATGGGTCCATCATGCCATGAATTCATGTTCTTTGGAAAATACATTGCAAATTTTCACTGACCAGAATGGAGCAGTGGATATGCACTCTGGGGACAGTTTCCTGCAGTAATCCAGTTAGGGACACAGATCTCTCCAAAGAGAAATAGGAGACAATCAGCACTGTGAAATAGCTTTCTGCTTATTAAAGGTGATAAGCAAGCAGGAATGTAAATCACATAAGCCAGCTGAAAGCATAAATGGATAAAGCAGCTTACACACTATGACTGCTTATATGGTTTAAGATCCTCCTGGACATGTAAGGCAGGAGAGCTTCTGAGAGGTGCCCAAGAGGGTTATTTTTTGCACACTCTGATCTCCATCTGATAACAGATACAGTGGATCTCCTTGACAACCAAGATAGGAAGGGGTTCACAGAATAGCTCAAAACCCATTTGGTAAAACAAAACTATAATGAACATAAAAATTATTTTTTTCCTTTTTATTATAAAATCAATATATTTGAAAATGCTTTCTAAATATTTAAGAAAAATTTAAATATATTGAAGGATACTTTAAAAATACAGATATGCAAGAAGAAAATATATACAGATATATAAACCTTCACGCACTTACAGGCATCTCTCCGTGTTATTTTAATGATCAAATGATGTTCCTCTGTATGGAAGTAACATAATTTAATTAAACAACCTTGTATTGACAGACAGTCAATTATAATTTCTCTCCATTATAATTAAGGCTGCAATAACTACTGCCTCAGTGAATGGCCTTTAGCTATACATGGCACAGTTGTGATTATTTCTTATGATACTTGTCTAAAATTGGAATTTCTGGGTCAAAAATGTACACATTTGAATAGTTCCTGGATAATTACTGGCAAATTTCCATGCAGAATGGTATTTATTTCCCCCTCAGCAGCACAGTCTACGAGAATCCACATTTCCTGGGGACATGTTCTAAATAAAAACAGTGATTTCCATTTTATTTCTTATTTCTTATGCACAAACACAAACTAAGTCTTGCTCATTTTCCCCCCTGCTAGTTCTCCTATCCTATCTCCTCTCAGACTGCTGCTTGAAATTCTTCCCACCTAATTCTCTGTGTGTGGTCTAATGGAGCTGGCCCTTTTCTGGGCAGACACTTTATTCTTTATCAGAGAAGAATTCAATGCTTCATCTGACCCTGACTTGACAGCTTGGAGGTTTGGCAATAAACTCTCTTTATCTTGCTTATCAGTTCTGAAGGTCAGAGGTAAGCCTGCAAATCCAAGTGCTATTTTTGACACCGAAAGCCAAACATTCCCTGTTCATCAGAAACATCACAAACACTCTTTGTTTCTTTTACTAAATGCACTTCTGGGAACCCTTGATTTATTATATTCTTCTTTCAGCCCTGTGTAATGACCTGCTACTATGTGATAAGGAAAAGATTGATTTTGCTTTCCTTTTGTAAAAGAAAACACAACTTCCCTATTTGAAAAATCACCCATGCTAAGAGATATGAACTGTGGTACCTCCTAGCATCAGTCCTCTTTGACCTTGGCACCAATTAGCAGAAGTGCTTCTGATGTCATGGTCTCCTGTCATCTACCACAACAGCCAACATGTAACTATAGGCGACACAGAACTAGCCCTGTGCTGTCCAATCCAGTAGCCACTACCCACATGTGACTATTTGAGCTCAATTATTAAATAAATTTGAAAAACATTTCCTCAACTGTACAACCGACATTTCAAGTGATCAATAGGTCAATATGGTTAGTGGCTACTGGACTGAACAATGCAGATTGCAAAACCTTTCTCCATCAACAAAGAAAATTCTACTGGACATCTTTTATCTAGAAATTCAGTTTTGATAATTGTCAATAAAGGACTGAGGGTAAATTTAAAAACAGAATTTGTAGTTCACGTCTTTATCAGGTTCAGGTCATTCTTTTCCTGTATTTTGCTCCTTCTTTCCCCAAGTTCACGTGTTTCTTCTTTCAAAGCATCCTATCCTCTTTAATTCCAAAATTACATCTCTGGTTCATGCACTGCTTGGAAAGGAATATTTACCAATCATTGGCAGTGACAAAATTTGATTATAGCAACAAATAGGATTAAAATGCAGGAGATAAATCACTGTGTCAGCAGCATATCCATCCCAGACCAATGTTCCCAACCCTGGACCCTATCTCTCTTACTTTCTACATCCTTACCATGAACCACCAATCTTAGAAAAAGCCTCTGGGCAAGGCTACCTAATGGTCTCAGTTATTTATCCAGTACAAATTTATTGAGCACTTGCTATGTGTCCAGCACTGCCCAGAGGATACAGTAATGCTTCCAACAAAGTATCTGCAATTAGGGAACCATGAATTTTAGCAAACTAGTAAGCACCGTGATCTATGATTTTATAGTTTTCTTAAACAGAGCAAGCCTCTTTTAAATTTCTCATGTATAATTTGTTTTCACTTTAGACTCCAAACTCTTCTCCATTTCATACTCACTCAGCTTGGATAATCTTGCATCTTTCATTCATAAAAATCCCTTTATTCTCATTTAATAATTGCTTCAATGTGCTACTTTCAACAGAGAACTTTACTAGGTTAACAGGATCAAAATGATCACTCCCAGACAACAAGGAACAATTTTTTCTTGCCATAAGACATACAATAAATGAAAAAGGAGTTTATTTCAAGCCAAATTCATGATGACCAGAATAGCTAGCTTTCAATAGTCCATCCTGCGGACCACAGAGATATGATGTATAGGCACCAATGTTTCAAAGGCAAGCTTCTGACAACACATGGAACAGCTTTTATTTTCTGTCCAAATACAGGAAACATTTCTTACTCAATAGACATTAATTAACGAAGAGTAGATGGAAACCTGGTGTCATGGGAAAGTGGATTTCATATGAGGTTTTTAGTATTTACTCAAAGAAAATTCTTAGGACAATTTATCCCTCCCCGTGGATGGGTGGATGTGAGCTTATTTCAGATGCTATTGTGATTCAGGATTAGCCAGCTGAGAGGGTTGAAAAGAGGAATTTTTTGCTAGTTCTTTTCCCTACCGACAGACATTCACTTCGAAGTGATAAACATGTGTGGGAATCTGTTCAAAATAATAATGCTAAATCATTGTGAAGACATTAAAGGGAAAGTCTCAAGTGTTGCTGAAATATTGAATAATGAAAAAGCAGTCCAGATTATTTGAAGCATTCTGATTAATTGAAATTGATGACCAGCTGCCAGTTCCCTGACAAGAAATAATAGGATCCTTTGTTAGATAACAGAAAAGAAAAATATTAAGCCAAATATGGCCCCTGTTGTTAACGGGTTGAAAGGCAAGGTTTACATCTGCACCACACACACTGATACTTTCTGATTAAATTTCTTATTTAATATTCAATCACAACATTAATATTCAAAGCATTGCAGGCAGAGCTTGAGGTGAAAGCTCTTTCCCAGAACTACATATACTGGGAAAATGTTTTTTTGTGAGAATCTCTATTTCTTTAGGGATTTGAGATGAACTTTTGCTGCTGATACACATAGGCAAGTGAAAGTCCTGATGAAGATATCTGTTTTACTGTTTATTCATGCAATAATTCATTATTTTCATTCTGCTGATGCTTTCTAATTTGTGCATTACCTTTTTATTCAGCCAACATTTATTGAGTGCCTACTTTTCATCTAGGGAATGAAAACTCTGCCTTTTGAAGAAATAGAAATAGTGCTCACACCATTCATAATAAAATTATCGAATTTTTTTCATCTCTACCTGATGCTCTACTGGACATCAAATTGGGTCATTTTCAATGGTTTCTACTGTCTCAGAGTTTATCAAATGCAGCAGGTTTTTACCTCATTGATAGACAAAGAATAATTCACTCTCAATGAAATCAAAGGGTGTCAAAAACAATATGGCTAATTATTTTTGTAGATTTTTTGCAACTGTTATTATTTCCAATTTTTGAGTTTTATAACTGTTGTTTTCCCATGTCATTAAACATACTAGCTTAGTATCAGAAAGGCACTTAGAAGTCGCTTGAGAATATGTGCCTAACTTCCAAGGATGTAATAGAAATCTCTCATTATTCAGATGGACTCTCTCATTTTCTTCTCATCCTTATAATTTTGTCCATCCTTATAACTGACTCTTATTGATTCCAAAGAAAGTTGTTCCTGAGCTGCTCTTGATGGAGTGAAATGCTTTAGGAGGTACAAAAAAACTGGAGTTACTCCTTGACTCATAGCACGAAAACCTTTATTCATCTTTCCTTCAATCATAATGTGTAGAGTTTACAGTAAACACAGCTGTGTGTGTGTTTGCCAAAGATTATTCACAAAATATGGCTCATCCCTAATCTAACTGAATAAGATATTAATGGACTTCAGAATGATGGGACTTTTAACACACACACACACACACACACACACACACACACACACACACAAATGTTCCTAAAAAAAACCTGACAACAAATCTATCATAAATGCTACTTATATTCATGGCTACAAAACTTACACTGAAAGCAACGGGCTACCGAGGTATGCAAGAATATACAGTGATCATAACTGTGTTATTCGCTAGTGAGTCCTGCTGAGCCTTGGTCCTCTACACACAATAACTCTAAGGACCTACATCCACGCATGAGTAATCATTAATTGAGGAACAACTTTATGATTCTTAGAAATATGATTCCTGTCCTCAAATAGTACAACAGTCCTTTCCTCTCTGATTTCTTTCTTCACATGGGGATAAAGCAATATCAAAGTTGAAGCATAGGTTTTAAAACAATTAAAAATGGCATTTGAATAACTTTAAGAACAAATTTCATGACTGCTCTCTTTATCCCTAGTGTGATTCAGGGAGGTAATTGATATTGTAGGGGCTGAGGGCAGACTGCCTCAAGATGGGCCAGTTGGGCATAAAGATTATATTGAGCTGGAGGCAGCTGATATCCTGTGGGCTCAACAGAAATTTCTGCCCCTCCTTTTACTTCATAGAAGAATCTCAGCTATGGGTCTTTCCCAGAACAAGGGTTATTACCAGAGATAAAGTTTATCTGAGTGATCCTTCTATATGGAAAACATCTAATTACCAAACACCTACTCTTCTTATTGCCTCATAAATTCCTTTTCTCTCAAGTTCCGTATCTCCTACCCCCCCTTCTCCTGAGTTCAGGATGAGGTATATACCTCATTTTGCCTGTCTTTCATATTTCCATGTCTTTGTGGATTCCCATTATGCAAAATTAAATGTTATTTTATTTTGTTAATTGGTCTTCTGTCAATTTGATTCTTAGTTCAGCAAAAGGACCTTGAAGAGGACAGGGTATTCTTGCTCATGTGACAATATTAAGAATTCTGTTTCCTTGAGAAACAGGAAAAGCTGGGACTTAGGGAGAGTAGTTTAAGACGGTGACTGTGACAAAATCAGAGTTTTAATACATGTCCTTAGGCTTGTTAGCAGCTATTTGGTTAGGTAACTTCTTTTGTCAAGAGAATTTTTATGAAAAAAAGCATCAAAGATGCATCCATTTGTCTGAGTGTAATCTTAATCATAAATAATCCTGACCATGACCACCACTTTGAGAAGTTTTCCTTATGTTCTTCTAATATAGTAAGATACAGGTGGGCATGTGAAGTTTCCTTGGGTGCCAGCCTGCTGCTATATTAGCCATAAAATACAGGGAATCATGGCACTATTGCCTTGGTTGCAAGATGTGAGAAAACCTACCTGGGCACTTCCACATCTCTCCCTGTGTTCTATTGACAAGACAACAGGATGTGGATGAATGTGCCCAATTCAACAGCCTCCTCTGAGAGTTTATGGTTAAAACAAGAGAAGGTATGGAAGAATGTCACTGATTCCATGTGTGAACACCTTAACATTCCACAAACTCAGTCATGCTAAATTCAAGGTCACTGATTTTGGAAAAAAGGCCAGGCTGACCAAGTATCATTGCTGACTGCTCAATTAATAGGTCTCTAAAAGCTCAGTGAAATGTGTAATAATGTCCAACACCTATTGCCAAAATGACAAAATAAAATTTAATTTCCTAGAAACTGATAAGATCATAGGTAGTTATAGTTCAAAAAAAAATGACACAGTGCTTCCTCTTAATTTATAAAGTATCCCTAAGATTTTCCTTGGAGTCAGTGAAATATGTATTTAAATTCAATGTTTGTCACTTACCTAGCTGTGTGATATTGTAAAATATTTATGTAGCTCTCTATGTCACCATAAAATGGAAATAATAATACCCAGCAGAATTGTGAAAAAGATTTAATAAAATAATGTTTACCAATGGTTCCCCATAAGGTATGATTTTGCTCTTCAGTGGATATTTGGCGATATATAGCAGAATACATTCAATTATTTGTTGAACACCTACTATAAATACTACAACATAAGGAAAATACAAAGGATTATAACTCCATGATATGATGATTATCTTGAAAAATACATAATAGAAAAAGAAGAGTTTAGCATTAGTGCATAGGAAAAATGATTAAGAAACAAGAAGTGGTGGTCAACTTCCAAAATAGCAGTGACCTCAGGGAACTCTTCTCCCGTAACAATGAAAATATTGGCAAAACAATGGAAATAAAACATTTCAGAATGTGAGCAATTAACCAAAGGTACCAAGTAAACTCAGAATCATCTATCCAAAAAAAAAAAATAATAATAAGACAGCACATTCTGTATCATTTTACTTTGGAGCTAACCCCATCTCCCTTCCCTTCCTACCTAAGAACTCAGTAACCAAAAGCCAGCAGACTTGAAGACAACAGTAAGATAATGATTGATTTTTGAGCTCTGTAAAAAGTACCTTCAAACAAAATCAAACTTTTGTCCACAGTTTTAGATCCTTGGAAAATGGGTATTCTCAGCATGTGATGGCTATTTGACGTGACATACAGCTTAGCTCAGCAGGGGAGTAAGGAAGAAGTAGGTAACCTTTAAAAGCTTCTACATATCCCTAGGGATCTAAAAGGCTGAGCTTCTACAAGTCTTTGGGCATACCTAGGAAAGATCCAAGAAAGCAAAATTCCTTAGTCACTAGTATTTTCTTGACCTTGAGGCCATGACCAAGCAGGAAGTCAAAGTTAAAAGTGTGATATAAACCAATATCATTGGCAAAAAGTCAATGACATACAGGAAGGGCATTAAAGGAAATCTTGTGACCAATCATTGACTGACTACCAAATTACATTAAGAAGTCACACCCAGGAAGCCAGGCTTAAAAATAAAGACAAAAACACTTCCTAAATGTCTAGAAGAGAAATGAGTAGCCACATACAGGAGGGAAGACAAAATCTACACAATTAGCCCACAATTGTCTAACTAAACAAGCAGCAATAGAAAAAACTCAAACAACATAAAAACAATAACAATAAATCTTGGTAGGGAAAGAATATTCTCATTACACTGTATTAATGTACAGTCCCCCCCCCCCCCGCCAAAATAGGAAATGGGCAAACCAATGTCAAGTATGCCACATACACAGGAAAGAGTGGCCAACAAAAATTGTTCCTGAGGAAGATTAAGTATGGGTTTAATACACAAAGACTTAAAATCAGCTATTATAAATACGTTCAAAGAACTAAGGGAAAGCATATCTTAAAAAATTAAAGGAAATTATGACCATGATGTCTCATTAAATGGAGAATACGAATAAAGACACAAAAATTATTAAAAAGAACAAGAAGAAATTATGAAACTCGAGAAAGAGAAGAGAAAGAGAAAATGGCAAAACAACAACCCACAAAAACTGAAAACCCACATATATTTGAAAGAAATAATGACCTAAACCTTCACAATTTTGTGAAAAATACTAATGCACATGTTGAAAAATCTCAATGAAATCCAGATAGAATTCAAAGAGATCAGAGAATATAATGTATCATAGTCAAATTGACAAAATTAAAAATTCCAAGAGAAAATCTTGAAAACGGCAATAGAAAATAAAACATATATGAAATACAAGGGATCCTCAATAAAATTAACAGGTGACTTTCTTATCAGAAACCATGGAAACCTGAAAACAGTGCAACGCCATTTCCAAGTGTTGAAAGAAATATTGTTACCCAACAATTCTCTATTCAGATAAACTATCCTTCAAAAGTTTAGAAAAAGTAAGATATTACTACTAGATAAACAAAAACTGAGCGACTTTACTGCTAACAGACCTGTCCTATAGGAAATGCAGAAAGAGACTTTCAGGATGAAATAAAATGGCACTAGACAGTAGCTTAAATTCCTATAAAGACATAAGAGCACTAATTGAGTTAACTATATAGGTATTACAAAAGACAATATAAATGTACTTTGTTTGCAACTGTTCTTTTTTTAAAAAGAATTTCATTTCAAAATTACAAATTTTAGTCCGTAGTTGGAAAAAGTGGTTCCCTCCCTGAAGAGCTGCACAATAGTACAAAGCCTGCCTGTGTCTGCCACCCCCAGGCTCAGTGGCTAGGCTGAGGGTGCAGTCTGCAGTAGGAAAAGGTGGCCATCTCCCTGGAGTGCTGTGGAAAAAGACAAAGCCTGACTGCATCCACCACTCCGGGGAGCTTATGGCAAGGGCTGCGGCTCAGTCCACAGTAAGAGAAGGCAGTCCTCCATGAAGTGCGGTGGCACAAAGCCAGCAGGGACCACATATCCGGATGCACTGAGAGACCCTTCCCCAGTGCCAGAACACACAGAGCAGGACTTTGAATCCTAGCCTAGCAAAGGGTCAGGGAAGTTGGCAGAGTGAGAAGAACCGCCCTGTTCACGCCCATGGCACAGTGAGGATGATTCAAACGGAGTCCACCAGGTCCAGCTCCATGAAGAGACTAGGGGATCACCATTCCTCCTCCCACACCACCAACGTAGAGCCTAAGGGACCAGTCCCAGGGCACATAGAGGAAGTGGGTCCAGACTACACCAAACCATGCCCTTTGCACTGGGTAGCTGTGTATCCACTGGAGCGGCACAGACCCTGCAGAAAGCTCCCTCCAACAAGCGATGCAAAGTTGCCTGTATTAACTCTAGGTCAATTCTGGATGTATAGATATATTCTACATGCCCTTGCCCCCCCCCCCCCCCCCGCCATTTCTCCTCCTTATCTCTTCCTTCCCTTGGCTGGTTACTCTGGTTATTGTCTGTCTACACAGACATATTTAATCCGTTGTCTTATACATGTTCTACACCTCCTTCTTTACACTCCTTTCTCTCTCTCTGGAATAATCAAGCCATACAGTTTCTCTGTCTGGGTAACATTATCTTCGTTTCATTTTCCCTGCCTCCTTCTTTATTTTCCTTTCCCTCTCTCTTGATTAAGATTTTTAGTCTCTCTGCCTAGTCAATGTTTATTTTTTCTTTTCTGTCCCCCCCCACCCACTCCTGTCATTTCTCTCTTTGTATGTGCCTTCCATCAGCACCACCTCCAACTCTCTTCTTTACTTGTAGTTGGCGTTTTGGTTTTTTGTTTTGTTTTTAGTCTTTCGATTTTTGTTTTTGTGTTTGTGTTTGCATGTTTTTGTCTCTGGTTTGTCTATCTGTTTTCCTTTACAGGGCTATTCCAAGGAACAAATCAAAGCACACCTGGTGGAGGGTCCAAAATATCACTATGAGTAGGGTAATAAAATAACCAAAGTCACAAAAACAGAAAGCAAGTAACAATCTCTGAAAAACACATCTCCTGAAGGACCAGGCCCTGGACAGGATATGACCCTCCCTTAATACGGCAGTGCTCACAGGTTCAGAGCACACAACAAGCTTCTAAAACGCATAAGGGACAGAAAAATAGCCAAAATGACAAAACAGAAGAATTCTCCTCAAAAGAAATTCCAGGAAGTAGTGACAGCTAATGAATTGATCAAAACCGATTTAAGCAATATAACAGAACAAGAATTTAGAATAATAGTCATAATATTAATCGTTGGGCTTGAAAAACGCATAGAGGACAGCAGAGAATCTATTGCTACAGAGATCAAGAGACTAAAAAATAGTCATGACGAATTAAAAAATTCTATAAATGAGGTGCAAAATAAAATGGAGGCAGCCACAGTGAGGATTAAAGAGGCAGAGGGGAGAATAGGTGAATTAGAAGATAAAATCATGGAAAAAGAGGAAGCTGAGAAAAAGAGAAAAAAATCTAGGAGTCCAACAGGAGAATTAGAGAACTAAGTGATGCAATCAAACAGAACAATATCCATATCATAGGAATTCCAGAAGAAGAGAGAGAGAGAGGGGCTGAAGGTGTACTTGAACAAATCATAGCTGAGAACTTCCCTGATTTGGGGAAGGAAATAGGCATTGAAATCCATGAGGCACAGAGAACTCCCTTCAGATGATACTTTAATCCATCTTCTGCACAACACATCATAGTGAAACTGGCAAAATAGGAGGATAAAGAGAGAATTCTGAAAAGAGCTAGGGACAAACGGCCCTTAACATACAAAGGTAGACGCATAAGGGTAGTAGCAGACCTATCTACTGAAACTTGGCAGGTCAGAAAGGAATGGCAGGAAATCTTCAATGTGTTGAACAGAAAAAAAATATGCAGCCAAGAATCCTTTACCCAGCAAGTATGTCATTCAGAATAGAAGGAGAGATAAAGGTTTTCCCAAGCAAACAAACACTGAAGAATTCACCACCATTAAACCCTCCCTACAAAAGATCCTAAAGAGGACTCTGTGAGTAAAATATTGCAAGGACAACAAAGTACCAGAGACACCACTACAAGCATGAAACCTACAGATATCACAATGACTCTAAACCCATATCTTTCAATAATAACACTGAATGTAAACGGACTAAATGCTCCAACAAAAAGGCATAGAGTATCAGAATGGATATAAAAACAAGATCCATCTAGTTGCTGTCTATAAGATACTGGAAGTCAAAAGAAAGGTGGAGTAGCCATACTTATATCAGACAAACTAGACTTTAAATTAAAGGCTGTAACAAGAGATGAAGAAGGACATTATATAATAATTATAGGGTCTATCCATCAGGAAGAGCTAACAATTATAAATGTCTATGCACCAAAATTGGAAGTCCCCAAATATATAAAACAATTAATCAAAAACATAAGCAACCTTATTGATAAGAATGTGGTAACTTCAGGGGACTTTAATACTCCACTTAGCAATGGATAGATCATCTATAGAGAATCAATAAAGAAACAAGGGCCCTGAATGATACATTGGATCAAATGGACTTGACAGATATATTTAGAACTCTGCATCCCAAAGCAATGGAACCTACTTTCTTCTCAAGTGCATATGGAACATTCTCCAAGATAGATCACATACTGGGTCACAAAACAGCCCTCAGTAAATACAAAAGAGTTGAGATCATACCATGTACACTTTCAGATCACAATGCTATGAAACTTGAAATCAACCATAGGAAAAAGTCTGGAAAACCTCCAAAAGCATGGAGGTTAATGAACACCCTACTAAAGAATGAATGGGTCAACCAGGCAATTAGAGAAGAAAATGAAAAATATATGGAAACAAATGAAAATAAAATATAACAACCCAAACGCTTTGGGATACTATTTGGCAATAGGAGAGAATGAAATCTGGCCATTTGTAGCAACATGGATGGAACTTGAAAGTGTTATGCTAAGTGAAATAAGTCAGGCAGAGAAAGACAGATACCATATGTTTTCACTCTTATGTGGATCCTGAGAAACTTAACAGAAGACCAGAGGGGAGGGAAAGGGGGAGAAAAATTACAGAGGGAATGAGACAAACCATAAGAGACTCTTAAATACTGAGAACAAACAAACTGAGGGTTGATGGAGGGTGAGGGAGACGGAAAAGTGGGTGATGGGCCTTAAGGAGGGCACCTGTTGGCATGAGCACTGAGTGTTGTATGGAAACCAATTTGACAATAAATTTATATATATATATATATTTTTTTAATTTAAATTATTTAAGTAAATAAATTTATATATGTATAAAATTACAAATTTATATTGAAATGTTTCTAATATAGTTTGTATGATATAACAATATTAATACAAAGGAAGAATGAGGAAATAGAGTTATATTAGAACAAAGATTTTGTATACTACTGAAATTAAGTTGGTAATATTTTAAAGCATATTTTAAGTTTAATTTAGACTTTAATTAAAATGCTAATGGTAACTCCTAGAACAGCTATTAAAAAAAGAACTCAAAAAATATTAAAAGTAACCAAAAAAAGGAATTAAAAAGATATACTAGTTAATATGTATTTAATGTTTGGAAGACATGATTTTGGGGATAAGGGGGAAAAAAATCCTACAAAAAACTAGTAGCAAACTAGCAGATAATTTCCTATGTTACCAGTAATCACATTAAATGTAAGTGGAACAAATTCTCCAAAGAAATGGCAGAGACTAGAAGAATATATTTTAAAATATGCTCCAGCTTTATATTGCCTATCACACACATTACTCTCAAAGACAGAAATCGGTTAAAAGTAAAAGAGTAGAAGAAGATATATCATGTAAGAAGTAACTAAATGATATTTTGGGTAGAAATAGTAGTATTAGACAATAAATTTTAATATCAAAAATTGTTGCTTAAAGACAGAGGACATTTTATAATTATAAGAAGGTCAATTCATAAGAAAGATATAATGATTACAAACAAGTATGTACCTAAGAGCAGTGTACCAAAATACATGAGGCAAAAACGTGATGGAATTAAAGAGAAAAATAGGTAATTTAACAGTAATAATCAGAAGCTTCAATATTCTACTTTCAATAATGAACTGAACAATGAAGGTAACTACAGACAAGAAAATAGAACATTCAAAGTGTACCTTAAACCAAGCAGTTCTAACAGACATAGAACACACCTCTCAACTGCAGAATATATATTTTTCTCAACTGTACATGAGACATTCTCCAAGATAGACCATATACTAGAAAATAAAACAAAACATAATAAAACTTACAGGATTGAAATAATACTAAGTATGTTCTCTGAACACAATAAAATTAAATTAGAAATCAACAACAAAAGAGAACTTGGGAAATTCACAAATATGTGGAAAATAAACAATAAACTCTTTAAATTTTTTTAATGTTTTTATCAGTTTTGAGACAGAGAGAGACAGAGCATGAGCAGGGAAGGGGCAGAGAGAGAGGGAGACACAGAATCCAAAGCAGGCTCCAGGCTCTGAGCTGTCAGCACAGAGCCTGATTCAGGGCTCGAACTCACAGACTGTGATATCATGACCAGAGCTGAACTCTGACGCTTAACCAACTGAGCCACCCAAGCGCCCCTACAATAAACTCTAAAATAAACAAAGGGTCAAAGATCAAATCACAAGGGAAATCAGAAAATACCTGGAGACAATTTAAAACAAAAGTAAGCATACCAAAACTTATGAGAAGTATCTAAACAGTTCTTGAAGAAAACTTTGTAATGGTAAATGCCTACATTAAAAACACACAAAAAATTGGGGCGCCTGGGTGGCTCAGTTGCTTGAGCATCCGACTCTGGCTTAGGTCATGATCTCACGGTCTGTGCGTTCGAGCCCCGCGTCAGGCTCTGTGCTGACAGGTGAGAGCCTGGAGCCTGCTTTGAATTCTGTGTCTCCCTCTCTCTCTGCCCCTCCCCCACTCATGCTCTGTCTCTCTCTCTGTCAAAAATAAATAAATATTTAAAAAATTAAAAAAAACACAAAAAATTTCATTAACCTAACGTGTTTCCCTGGAATACTAGAAAAATAAAATTAAACTGAAACATCCAGAAAGAAGGAAATAATGATGATTAGATTGGAAATAAATAAAATAATAAAAAACCCAATCAAGTAGATTAAAAAAAAAAAGACCATGGAGAAAAAAAGACAAAAAAACCCACTCAAATTAGGAAACAAGAGGAGACTAATGACCTTACAGAAATGAAAAGGCCTCTTTTGGAAAATACAGTGAGTATGACAATAAATGAGGTAAATGAGAAAAAGTGGATACATTTCTAGAAAGTCACAAGATACTGAAAGTGACTCAAAAGGATATTAAAAATCTGAGTAGATATATAATAAGCAAAGAGAATTAGTTTGTAATTGAAACACTTCCAACAAAGAAATGCATAGGACACATGACTTAACTAGGAATTTCTACTAAACATTTAATAAGGAATACTATCTCTTCACAAACTCTTCTAAAAATAGAAGAGAGAACACTCCACAGCTCATTCTGAGGTCAGTATGATACAGATAAGAGAATCAGAGAAAGGTATCACAAGAAAATGACAAACGAGTATCCCTTTAAATATATATGCAAATGATCTTAGTACATCAAATCCCACAACAGAAAGAAGGATTATATACCAGACCCAATGAGATTTATCAGAGAATTGCAATGTTGGTTTAGCATATGAAAATCAATTAAATACAGAGAAAGCATTTGATAAAATCCCATACTGAACAATACTGAACAAAATAGCAACAGAAGGGAGCTGCCTCAACATGATACAGGACATCTATGAAAACTCATAGTAACATTATACGGAACATAGAAAAGACTGAGCAATGTTGCCAGTATGATCAATAACATGACAAGACTGTCAACTCTCACCACTTCTGGTTAACATTGTACCAGATGTTCTAGGCAGCATAATTAGACTAAGGAGATGAAGTCATCCAAATTAGAAAAAAGTAAAATCATTTTCCAATGACATGATAAAAACCTAAGGAATTCACTAAGAAACTACCAGAATTAATGGAAGACTTCAATAAATAGTATGGTAGGGTGCAAGGTCAAGATACAAAATTCAATGGCAGTTCTATACACTAGCAATAAACAATCTGGAAACGATATTAAGAAAACTATCCCATTTATAATATCCCAGAAACAAGAAAAAAGTAACCAGAATTAAATTTAACAAAAAATTTGTAAGACATACAGCAAAACTTGAAATGTGGTCAGGAGAAACTGAAGATTTAAATAAGTGGAAAAACATCCTATGCTCTTAGATCAGCAGACTTAACATTGTTAAGGTTACACTATTCCCCAAATTGATCTACAGATTCAATGTAATTTTTATCAAAATCCCAGCTATGTTTTTCTTTTTCTATATTGACAAGCTGATGCTACAGCTCATATGTAAACACAAGTAACCTAGAAAAGCCACAACAATCTTAAAAAGGAAGAACAAGTTGGAAGACTCACATGTCCCAAATTCAAAACTATAAATCTACAGTAATTAAGAGAATATGGTACAGGTATCAGGACACATACATAGATCAGTGGAACAGATTGAGAGTCCAGAAATGTTCACTGATGGGCGATTGATTTTTGACAAGTCCAAAGAAATTAAATGGGGAAAATAATATTTTTAAAAAGTGTTTGTGGGACAACAAGATATCCACATGGAAAATAATAAATTTGGGTCCCTGTGTCACTCCACTTGAAAAAATTAACTAAAATGAATTTTGGACCTAAATATAAGATCTAAAACTGTAAAACTCCAGAAGAAAATAAAAGATAAACTTTCATGACCTTGGATTGAGCAATGGTTTCTTAGATGATACCAAAAGCATAAGCGACAAAAGAAAAAATACACAAATTTAACTTCATTAAAATTAAAACTTATGTATCAAAAGACATCATCAAGAAAGTGAAAAATCAACTTTCATAAAGGGAGATAATATTTGAAAACCTTTTATCTGTCAAAGAACCTGTATCCAGCATGCATAAAGAACTTTTTAGATTCAACAATAAAAAGACAAATATACCAGTGGATAAAATGGCAAAAGATTTGAACAGACATATTTCCAAAGATAATATACACATGTGCAGTAAACAAATGATAAGATCCTCAACCTCATTAGTCATTAGGGAAATGGTAATCAAAGTCAAAATGAGATACTATTTCACATCTACCAGAATGGCTAAAATAAAAAAGATGCACAGTAACAATTACTAATGAAGAGGTAGAAAAATCGGCATCCTCGTATATTGCTAGCGATAATGTAAAATGGTGCAACCACTTTGAAAAAGAGTTTGGCCATTCCTCACAAAGTGAAAAAGACACTTACTATATAACCCAGTAATTTCATATCTTGGTACATAATTTAGAGGAATGAAAACACATGCCTACACAGAAACTTGTATGTCAGTGTTGACGAAACCATTATTCATAAAAGCAAAATGTAGAAACAACTTAATCTTTATCAATGGATAAATAAAGTATATATTATTCAGTAGTATGTTGTTGAGCAATAAAAATGAATGAGGGTCTGACACATGCTACAATGTGGATGAACCTTGAAAACAAAAGGATAAATGAAAGAAGATACACACATAATACCACTTATTATATGCTTCTTTATATGTGACTTGCCTACACTAGGAAACCAGATAAAGAAAACAGGTTAGTAGTTGCCAGGGAGTAGGGGTGTTGAAGGATGGGGAATACCAGTGATATGTACAGGGCTACTTTGAAGGGTCATGAAGATATTCTAAAATTAGAAAGCAGTAATGGTTCTACAGCCCTGAATATATTAAAAATCACTGAACTGTGTACTTTAAATGGGTGAATTTTATGGCATGTGAAATGTACCCCATAAAACTGCCATAAAGAATCAAGTTGTGGGGAAAAAAAACACTACCAAGAGTGAGAGAATCAAAGAAACCACAAAAAAATGAGAGAAGTATGATATATAGAGACCTTGAAGTATGGGTATGGTGCATGCAATCATGCATCTGAGTGTGTGTGATTCACATCCATCTATCTGTTTGGAGTTCATGCCATTTCTTCTCTACACCTAGGCCTGGAACAAAACTAGCTGAACTGTTAGCTCTTCCATATTTCACAGATAAGCTATCACAGTGGATAACATGTCAGAGGGAGAGTAGTCACTCACCAAATAGGCTGGATTGTTGGTAAGACAAATACTGAACTGAGGAATCACAAGCATAAACTCAATTAGCTGGAAGAGAAATCGAGAGCACTGATTTTCCCATCGCACACAAATGGGAAAATCACAGGCAGGAGTTAGAGGCACCATTAGTCCTTCCCTCCCTCCCTCCCTCCCTCCTTCCTTCCTTCCTTCCTTCCTTCCTTCCTTCCTTCCCTCCTTCCCTTCCTTCTGTTCTTTCCTTCCTTCCTTCCTTCCTTCCTTCCTTCCTTCCTTCCTTCCTCTGTTCCCCTCCCTTTCCTCCTTCCTTCTTGTTTCTTCTGATCCTATTTCAAATTCTGGAAAACTAGACATAGATCAGACCTCAATCTTGATGTTAAGATACTTAAAAGTTAATTGAAGTTTATTAACCAGGACTCTTCATAAAAACAAAAATATTCAACTCAAAGGACTTTAAGCCTATTATAATTAAAATTGATAATAATAATAATAATAATAATAATAATAAATTAAAATTCAGAACTTGGAAGCACACAGGACAATTGACTGCAGACAAGCCTCATTCCAGGAGCTCAAACAGTGCTGTCAGATCTCAGTCTTTTTCTTTTTCCTGGTGTCTGTTTCTCTTCACTGTTATTCTCAGATTGGCCTTGCTCAATGGCTGGCAGAATGGCTACCACCAATTTCATTCTGCCATTTTTTTTCAAGTATTTCCATTCCCTTAAAAGTTAATAAAATGATCCCAGAGAATTTTCCAGTTTTTCTGAGCCATAGGCTTATTTTTTATTCTCCTTTCAAAGTTGGTGATGGTGGGCATGTGAATTGGGAAGGATGAGGAAAGTCAGCCCTCTCTGAGAGGAGCCCTCTCTGAGGAGATGGCAGCCCCAGCACACTGGGCAAGCAATAACCCTACGTCAAAGAGAACTGTGCAACCTCTACAGGTTCACATAAAAGGCAGAATTTGTTTAATGCTGCACAAATGGGGTAAATTAAATACTAGTGGGTTTCAGAGTAGAAAATCTCTTCTGACTAGAGATTATCAGCAAAGCTTCATGAGGAGGTAGGATTTTCATTTGGAACTAACATGAACTCTAATATAAGCTTCCAGTGGGTGAGGAGGGGGATAATAGCAAGCCAAAGTCTTGCTCTGACTCTGTGGTATTTCACAGACTCTGTGGAAGGACATGTCACGGTATCTGTAGGCAGGATATCTGGTGTCCTCAGAAGAGTGATCTCTCAAAAGCAAAAGGAAAGAAGGGGGAACAATTCCCATCCCCTCCTGGGACCCTCCTTTTTCTATAACAGGAAATCTATGTGATTTCATATTTTTATTCAATTCTTTTCTCTTAAGCTGGTTTTCTCCTCTTTCCAACCTGCTAAACATAAGCAAATGGATAATGAATACCTGCGTGGGCAAACCAATAGAACTTTCTGCAGGAAACGAGTTATATGTGACTGCCTTCAGGAGCTGTTGGGCATTCTATGGATGTGTGAGACATATCCCTGATTCCAACAGGCAGCCACTGTTCCACAGCAAGGAGCCAAACACACACAGGGCTATTGAACTCAAGGAAATTGTCACAGGGCATTAACTGAAAGTTATTAGAAACTCAATATAGCTTTATCGATTTTGTTACAGGAAGAAATGAACATTACTGGACTTCTGAATCCTACCTCTGCCTGTGAATCAGATGACTTGTTCACTTTGAGAACAATGTCAAAGCTGAGGGTCTTGCTACTGTAGAAGGTCCCTTCACCCATCTCCTTCTCCTACCCATAGACTTCTCTATGGAAGATAGCTTTTATCTCAAACCACCCCACATTAGTCCACATTTTGTGATTTCTTTCTCACTTTAACAAGGAAAAGGACAATTTCTGGATTTAAGTCTTGGCTCTACCATTGAACAGGTAGAGCCTTGGGCAAAGTATTTTTGATTTTCATTTCTGTTTCATTTTATTAAAATGAGGCTAATAATAGCACCTGTCTCCTAGGGTTGCTATGAATACTGAATGAGTTAATACATGCAAAATCTTTGAAACTGGGCTGGTAATAAGCACAAAAACTTAATTAAACCTACTATTTAGCACGACAATATTTTCATCCCCTCTGAGGATGTCACTAAGGCCATGGTGGCTTGTAGGAACTCAGAATGGACCTGAATGAGATGATCCCTCAATAAGAGATCTGAGCCAATGCCTCTCCCACACCCACTCCCACTCTTTCCAATAATAATGTACATGTAAAGGCATCACAACAAGGTTCAGGTTGCAAGTTTTATCGAGTCCTTCTGCACTGCCTTTACACGTGCCCGCCTCCCCACCCCCGCCGCCTTTTCCAACCCTCAATGCAGCTGCTCCAGTCCTTTATGGCTTTTCCTAAATGCTTTACCGCAGGATGATGTGACAGGCAGTAAGCACATACTTAGCCCGCCAGCAGAGATGCAGCACCAATAAGGAAAAGAAAAACAGAAAATCTGCAGAAAGGCTTATTTTGGTGTCACCATATATTAAAGGCTGATATCATTTCAAGACGAAGTCTATGTTCACAATTGAGATGTGCTCCCCCACCCTATTAAATAAACAAGGTGGAGTGATGGAAATGTGTCATGAGTTTTTCAGCACTTAGTGCCCTTAAAGGGTTTAATCCACTCCTTAGTAAACAGAACTCTCGATTTTACTGCATAGAAACAATGAAGAGGGTCAGGCACAAACTCACTCTATTTTCAAAAACCCTAATCTTCAAAATGCATTTCTGCTTGCACACCTGCTTCCTTCCTTCCTGCTAGTTTTGGAATAAAAGAAGTCATGCTCTGTCCTGGGCTTTATCAAATGCCACTTGTAGGACCTCTTTCTTTCTTGCTCCTCCGCATCAGCTGCTTCTCAGCTCCTACAATAGGCTCATATGTGTCCTGTTTTCAAACATACACCACATCCCTCCAAAGGCTGCACCGTGTCTCCTCCCCATTTTGCAACAATTTAAAACAGTTACTCGCACTCTATGTCTCTCTCTCTCTCTCTCAAAAATAAATTTTAAAAAATAAAAAAAAGATATATCAACATGCTTTACATTGTACCTAAGCTATACTCACTGCTTTAAGAAATAAAAAATAAAGGGGCGCCTGGGTGGCGCAGTCGGTTAAGCGTCCGACTTCAGCCAGGTCACGATCTCGCGGTCCGTGAGTTCGAGCCCCGCGTCAAGCTCTGGGCTGATGGCTCGGAGCCTGGAGCCTGTTTCCGATTCTGTGTCTCCCTCTCTCTCTGTCCCTCCCCCGTTCATGCTCTGTCTCTCTCTGTCCCAAAAATAAATAAAAAACGTTGAAAAAAAAAATTAAAAAAAAAAAAAGAAATAAAAAATAAATAAAAATAAAACCATCCTGTTACTTTTACGTGTTGCCTTCTCTTGCTTCCCTTTCTTCTTTCCCATGACAACTAGGAGAAGCAGACTTGTTGCTCTCAGTATCTCACTGAAACTGCTCTTGGAAACTCAGTAGCAGCTACCTGGTCCACATCCTAGAACTTGTGGGGCTCTCATGGACTCCCCTGGGACATCTGATCCCCTCCAGCCATGCTTTTTCTCTTGACATCTGTTGCTCCCTTGACATTCTTAACAACACTCCCGTTGGTTTTATGCCTTAGCTGGCTTTCCTCTTCCTTGCACACTCCTTTCTCCTTCCAGCCTCTAATGGTTCCCAAACTTCTCTCCTGAGTCTTGTATTCTCCTCATCCTATGTAGTATTTTCCACTCTCCCAGCTTCAGCTCATACCAATAATAAGCTGATGGTTCTGAGCTGTTTCCCCAGCCTGAACCTCTTCTCTGAGCTTCCTGGATGCCTATAAAGAATACTACTACGAACTATGAACTTTGAACTCACTATGACCAGAAGATAACTCATCTGCAAATCTTACTTTTCTTTTACATTCCCCTTCTCTGGTGACAATGGCACTCACTTGAAGTGTATTCACTTCATCCTTCTCTTTTAACATTACCTCTAGCAGTTCATCTGTGCTGTTGATATTTTGTCCTAGGACTAAAACAAAAATTAAAATGAAGCATGCATTATTAAAATTTCCAAACTAAATTAGTATAGAAGACATAGAAATAAACTGTGAAAGAATGTTTTAAGGCTGTGGCATCCATGAAAACATAAATATTCACTACGACTTTTTTGATGCCCACACACACAAGCATGTATATTATTATTTCTGCTTTCTATTCCTACCACCTCTGCAACACAGCAGCGTCAACACCTTTCACCTGGACAGTTACAATGGCCTTCTATTTCACTGTGTGACTACCAATCATGAATACTAAAATTCCCTGAAAACACTTATTCGAGGACCTACCTCAGTCCCACTAACTCAAAAATCTTTGAAAATAGGACTTAAAAAATTATATTTGTACACAAGGTCCCAAGATAATTCTTAGAGGCTATACATAGGTTAGACAACTGCTCTTTCCACTGATCATGTTGCCAATCTTCCATTCTCCATCTGGTTATCAGAATGGTCTCTAATAAACACAAGCCACACCTAACTCCATACTACTGAAAACCCTCAAACACCATTCATCACTGAGGAGAGTTCAAAGTCACTAACATGACTTAAGGCCCTTCCACATCTAGCCATTTCCCACTCTTTAACACTACTATCACCACTTCATTGGCTTAAGTTCAAGCTGTGTAGAGATTTGTGATTTCCAAAAATGTGATTTTATGCCTCCATGCCTTTTAATATATTATTTGCTTTTATTTTTCTTTCAGAGTCCTCTATGGTACCTTTCCTGACCACCATATCTATCTAGGCTCCTCTTTAGGATGTGATCTTATCTTTAGGATAAGATCCATGTCATCCCCATTGGTATGTACCCTAAGCATCAATCACAATGCCTGGCATTTTTAGTTTTTTAACGTTGTTTAGATATGTTTGGTGAATGTTTGAATAAATGAAAGAATGAGAAGAACAACAATAGCTAATACTTACTGAGAACTTAGGATGGGCTAGATGTATGGTGTATACATATTGACAAGTCATTTCCTAACAACAAGTTTATGAGGTAGATTATACACAGATCAAGTAAGTGAGGCTCAGGGCACCTGGGTAGCTCAGTTGGATGAGCTTCTAACTCTTTATTTGGCTCAGGTCATGATCCTAGAGTGGTGAGATCGAGCTCTGTATCAGGCTGGACACGAAGCCTACATAAGACCCCCTCCCTCCCTCTCTCTGCCTCTCCCCTGCTTCTCTCTCTCTCTCTCTCAAAAAAAAAAGAGGCTCAAAGAGTAAATTTATTTCTCAAGATCATGTGGTAATGGTTGAAATTGGAATTTTAACCTAGGCCAAGTCTAGTACCAATGTGTACACCCTCAATATTCATGCTTTATTCATTAATAATAAAACAAAATGTTGAGGCTCATCATTAAAAATCAGGTGAACATGAATCGAAGTTTGAAGCAGAATAATTTTCATTTAATAAACAAGTTATCAAACAACTCAGGACAACAAATAAGGACTCAAGGTTTTATGGAAGATGTCTATAAAGCATTCAAAGATGAGTTAATCCTAATAATGATTAATCTTCCAAGAGCAAAGAGTAAGATAAATTCAATGAAGTTTCACTTCACACTTTTATTATACATGTCACTTATGAGTATCAATGAAGAATTCCTAAACATTAGCAAATATGAGCTAATACCACACAAATAATAACTCCCCATGACCAAGTGGGATTAACTCCTGAAATGTTAGGATAGTTTGATATTTAAATAATTATAATTCAACATCTTAATATATACAAGGAGAAAAACCACATGATAGAGACTTTAAAAGATTTGACAAGATTAAACACTTATTCTTGATTGAAAGAAATCTGTAAACTATGTTATCATATAGAAACCCTAGAGGCACAAAGAGAAGAGATGAGACAAAAACTATTGGAGGTATAGGATCGGTGAAAAGAAGTACAGCCATATTTGTTTGTACATAATAGTGTACTTTGAAATACTGAAGAGGACCAATGATGATGCTAATAAAAGTAAGGTATTAAAGAAGCATGATATAAAATAAACTACAAAAATCAATAGCCCTCATTTATACATTTAATAACCAGTTTAAAAACTCAGCAAAAGAGGAAAACCCCATAGTAACAACTGTGGTGAAAAACTAATAATAGAAAAGAAATATGCTAACAAATAAACTTTAAAAAAATCTGGAAACACAGGAGAAAAACTTTAAAACACTCCTGAAAGACACAAAGTGGGACTTGAACAACAAATCACCCTTGCTCTTAGGTAGAATGACTTGATGTTGTCAAGATATCAATTCTCCCCAAGCTGGGGAAGACATTTAATGTTGTTTCTATAAAAGAAAATAGCCTGTTAGTGCTTATTTTCTGGAGCTAGACACATCTCTTCACAACTGTGTGTGTGCATAATGCAAGAATAACAAAGGAAATAAACTGTGTAATTAAAAAAAAAGCAATGTAGAGAGGCTAGCTTGGTAGCGATATACACTTCGTAGAGCTAACACATTATAAAGCCTCTTCTTTTAAAAGGGCACCTAACTGGCACATGAACAGACAAACCACTGGAAGAGAAGTCCCCAAGATTGGTCCAAGTGTATTTAGAAATTTACTGCATAATTAAGGGATTTCTCAATCACTTCTTGATAAGTAGGCTGGAACAAATAGGTGGCCATTTAAAAACTAACAAAACTATTGTCATAAATGATATCATATTCCAGTAAACTCCAAATCAATGAAAGATCTTAATGCAATAAAGGAAACCTTATCAATAATAGGAAAAGAAAAAACACCTTTAAAACTGGGTGCAAGTGTGATTATGAAGAAAGCCTTCCTAACGTGATTCAAAAATCTAGAAAAAAAATGACTAAATTTTGCCATGTAGAAGTGAAATATTATGGTATAAAACATATAGATATATAGATACAGATACATATATATTATATATATAAATATTGATATAGAATAATGTGATAATAAAAACCAATAATAAAATTATTCTTGAATAAAAAAGGAATCCATCAATCCAAATCAACACGTGTACACACAACACTGGGTAAAAAGGTGTTGGAAATAGTAGGTTCTTAACACAATCTCAAAATATTTTGAAATAGATGGCTTATTACTTGCAAAAGAAAAACACATCTTTAAAATGAAGAGATGTCATTCTCATCACCCTAACCAAATGATAAACCTCAGCATCACTGATATGAGATAACCTGGCTTTGTCTCTCGTTGGGCACATTGCATCCACACTAAAAAGACACACCATCAATATAAGTATTTTCCCCAACATCTTTTAACTGGAAGCTAATCAGAGGGAGACAATCTGACAAATTCACATGTGAAATAGGCAATATTCTACAAGACTTCTAATCTGGACTAAAAAATTTTTTAGTATCATGAAAATTTAAAACCACAAATCTTTTTTTGTGGACCACTGAGATAATTTAAACATGGACTGTATATTAGATAATGTTGAGTGGTTTTCTTAAGTGTGACCATGATGATAATGACAGCCTATTCTGCCAAAGACCATTGTATTCTTGGAATATGTTTCATAAGATGCAATGTCAGATTCTTACTTTTAAACAGTTTTTTAAAAAAGTTGTGTGTATCTATACATGCTAATGTAAATGGGCTTCCACTGGCCTAATTTTATACTCAGCATAAAAAACAATAATAATAATCCAGAAAGAAGCCATAAGTGTGTTAATAATGAACCTAACTGAGAGGTCTATGAACATATATTGTATTATTTTAAGTTATCTTTAGATTCAAAAAATTTCAAAACAAAATATATATATAAAGAATGAAAAATATTAGAAGTGCAAATGAAACGTTGCTCAGTGAATTCCACAGAAGAACCAACTTTTTGGCGACTACTAATTGACATTTTCTTAACCCATTAACTTCCCAGATTTGGCTTTGTGGTGACCAAATGTAACAGATATCTATGACTAAATTTCAAAGCTCGCTTTAATACACACTGCTAAGTTCACCATATTAGTTCATCTTCATGTCTGATCGCTTAGAAGTATACTATAGTTGGGGTGTCTGGGTGGCTCAGTCTGTTGAGCATCTGACTCTTGAATTTGGTTCAGGTCATGATCTCATTGTTCGTGAGATCAAGCCCCACACATCAGGCTACATGTTGAGTGTGGAGCCTGCTTGAGATTATCTCTCTCCCTCTCTCTCTGCCCCTTTCCCACTCACATGTGAACTCTCTCTACCTCTCAAAATAAACTTAACAAAAAAAAAGAGTATGTTATAGTACTGTCCTATAATATCAACTGTTATAAAAGTTAAAAAATTATGAAACATAGGAATAGGAAAATAATTCCTCACTTTATATAAACATTTGATGAACTGTTGCTTTAGATTATGAGTTCTTTTAGTACCCTTTGAAGAGTGATTTAACAGAGCTAGGGATAAAATAAGGGATATACCAAACAAAATCTGTATGTATTCTAAAGAATGCTTTGGGAAAATGTTGTCTAATATACTCAGTGGAATTGATTCTCTTATTAAAGATCTCATCACAAATTACTTCTTTAATATTTTTGTTTTCACCCAGATTATTTGTGCAAAATTATTTGTGCAAAATTATTTGTGCAAAATTTCATTAAGGCAAACTGTTTTTCTTTATCTCTACTCCAAATCAGAATTGAAGGGTTGGTGGAAACAGGAAGGTGGGGGAAGAAAACACATTTTTCCAAACTCTACAGAAATTGTGAAGGCAGTATTCCCTAGTGCTGATGTCAGTCAGTGGTGTTCATGTTCAGTCAATCTAATGTCTAAATTTAATGTGATGTTTTAGATGGTTGTCTATGTGGCTAAAATCAAAGGCCACTGACAAGACCATTCCCACTTTGACTTTTTGGCGAGATATTTACATTTCTAATTTTAAAGTTCCATTTTTCTGACTTAGGATCTACTTTCTCCTTGGCTCTTCTGAATGACTGTTTTCCTTTCTGGTGCCATCTGCATAAGGCTGCTGGTCATCACAGGGATGTTTATAATTTTACACTGTGCTCATAGATCAAGCCAACAGTACATATTTTACATTAATTCCCTTCAACTTTCCAATTTCCCTTCTACAGCATTGCTATTTATATACTGCCTAATCTTTGAAAACCTAAAAATCTCTTTATACATTTCAGGTAATGGAAATGTCAGTGGGAACCTAGGTGGTAGGGCATACCTGACTAGGCTATTTCATACAAGCTTTGGCCCTTGATTTATTTAGTTGTCTCAAACACGGACAGCAAAGTCTGAGAAAACAAATAAACAATACAGGGACATATATGTATGGCTTATTAGAAAAGTTGTCTTAATTCTTATATTCTAGAAGCTAACAGCTACGTAATATAAAAACCATAAATGAAACTACACCATCTTAAGAATCAAACAGTATTCCTTCCATGTGCTTTGAATTTGAAATCTCTGGTGTCTTTTCCTTCACTTGAGAGAAAGAAATTCATTCATCTACTCTAAGGAAGGAAGCTTCTACACATTTCTGTGAATTGAAACCCAGTAAGATTAAAAGCTGAAGGATTTTCCCAGAACAAGCTATCTTCCCTGAATTCCACATGCCCTCCTGCTTGACTTGTATTTTCTTCTTATCTTTATTGTTCTCAAACTAATTCTTCAGAAATGATCCACAAAACAAATTTTACTGAAATTACTTGCAACTTGCTCCAGCAATCTGGAAGCCCTTCAGACACAATCTTTAAATAAATAATTTTCATAAGTAACCAAAAATTGAGGGTTTGAGAGTTTGATTCCTAAATTTCACCAAAGATTAATCCTGTTTGACTGTTTCCATGAAGAAAGTATCCCTTTCTTACATAGAAACCCTTTCCTGATTTTAAAGTAAATTGAGCCAACATTTCTTCAAGACCATAAACTTGTATTTCTTAATCTGATTTACAAAAAATTTACCTCCTCTGAAACATCTTAACTGCTTTAATTCACTGTACTTCCATCCAAGAAAAACTTTCAGTGTCAAATACAACATATGATATTTTCAGTTCTCTTATTTTTAATAGTTGATTAATATTTATCTAACTAGAAAACAATACTCAACAGGCATCTTCTTTACATATTTCCTTGAGAGATTTACATGACACACCTCATAATTCTGTAGAATTAACTGACATCTAAAGTAGAATAATAGGGAATAATATTCCCTATTTTCAGTGATAACAAGTATTATATGCTACAAGAGGTATATACTATAGAAGGGACATATATTTAATTCCACAAGTATATGCATATCATTAGAAAAATATTAATAAAGCAGCCAAAACTATACTGAATTGGCCACTAAACTGTTAAAATTTATTTAAATCCTACTGATAGAGACATTTACTAAGCTAAGCTATCTGTTAATTTATGAAAGATTTTTATTGTATATCACAGTCAGATTTCTTGCGTGAGTATCAAAAATAGAATAGTATAAGCCTAGAGAATTCTAGAATAGGTATTTGTAAAATACTATTACAGCAGCCTGAAGGAATTTAACCAGACTTCTATGGTGACAGGTAGCTAGTGCAGGCTCAAACATGTTTTGACTGAATCCTCTAGAATGCATTTGTATTGCAGTTTAATCCTTGAAATCCCGGTGGCATGATCTTGGGGGTAATAAATGGTTAATCTGGGGCTATCCAGTGGCTCAGTCAGTTGAGTGTCCAATTCTTGATTTTGGCTCAGGTCACGATCTTATGGTTGGTGAGTTCAAGCCCTGCATTAGGCTCTGCATTGACAGCGCAGAGCCTGCTTAGGACGGACTCTCTCTCTCTCTCTCTCTCTCTCTCTCTCTGTCCTTACCCCATTCACACAAACTCTGTCTCAAAATAAATAAACATTTAAGCAATAGTTAATGTTACAGTATTTCTTCTGTGTTCTCCAGCACACATACAGCCTATCACCTATTAGCTCAGCATATATATTAATTTACATCAAGAGGCTCCAGAATTGTTTATCCATGGATACTCCACATTATTCATCTTTGCCAGAAGGAATATGGGGAACTGGCAATGCAGAAAGAGGTCACGGCACACAAAACGAGAGATAGAAAAGAGTATGAAATCTTCAGTAAAATGTAAAAGTCCACGGTTTAAATGGAAATGAGTCAGCACTTTTATGTTTTTTTTGAGAGAACAGAAACTCAATTCAAACTACATTTTAAGGATGGAAAGTTATTTTCAGCTCATCTCACTGAAATATCTAAGAGACATCATGGGTTCCTCAACATCTGGTTCTCAGGATTCAAATGATACTGTAAGACCTATTTCTTTAGCCCATTATCTGGTCTCTGTTGGTCTCATGTGTAAGCAAGCCTTCTATCTGAGCAGTGAAGATGATTAAGGACAGCTCCAGATCATACAGCTATTAGCACTTACATTATCGAAAGGATCAGGATGCTTTTTCCCTCTGTGTCCACATCATTCCTACCAAAAGGACTCTGATTGGCTCTGCTTGCGTCATGGTCCAATCACTGTGCTATATATATATTTGTATATTGCTGGTAGGGAGGGAGGGAGGGAGGTGATTGGTAGATGATAGAGGGGTTGTAATGACTGATCGATATAAAAAGATGGATAGATTATAAATTATAAGCCTATGAAAAATATTTATCTTTGATAGTTTCCCATGCTGTTTTTCTGTCATATTTTTCTGTTTGTCTATGTGTGTATTTTAAGCATCAGGGCTGCATAGTGGTTGGAGCACAGGCTTCAGAGTCAGACAGAGATGCTTTTGAATCCCCTGCCAGCGACTAGTTGTATGACCCAGGGCCAGTTATTCTGTCACCGGAAGCTTCAGTTTTTGTCACACGTAGAATAGGGATCATCATGCCTACTTCCCAAAGGATTCACAAAGATTAAATGGGACTGTATAATCAAAATGTGTAGTAGAGTACCTGGCATATAGAAAACTGTCATTCAATAGATATCATTATCAGTACGATTACTACTGTTGTTATTGCCTGACTTCTATATACATACTCTTGATCACCCTCGTGGTCTGTGTTAGGCATCACTAAGCCCATTCACTGATGTTTAGACATTAAAGCGAAAGTATTGCTGTCATTATGCATCAGAGCTCTGGACACCAGGGACATGCTTCGTAGTGTAGCAGCCAGACAGAAGCACCCATGCAGTCGTGCCCGATATTCTCATTACCAATGGGTAACAATGCTCACCTGTGTCCACCTTCACCTCTGGCAGCAGTGCTTTAAAATAGGGCATTTTCAGTAGTAACAATAAAGGATGCTGTTGTGAATAATCATTTTGTTCAATTTAAATTTATTAAAACTCATAAAAGAAAGATTATAAAGCTTTTTTTTAGCGTAAAAGCTATACTTGCATTGGGGAGGTATTTCTTCCATAAGCATTGAATGTGTATAATGCAGGGCAGAGTAGTTTTGTTTTGGCAAATTTACCATTCTACATCCTCATCGATTTGCACAGCCTAACTTTGAGGTATTTCCCCTTCAGTAGAAAAAAATCAAATCTGTTCATTGTAACCATAACATAAAGGGCTCCTTCCATATTTTCTTAAAAGAAGTCAGCCTAACTTAAGTTTCACTTCATTTTAAGAAAAATACTTTTTTTTAATCAGGAAAAGATAACTATTCTACATTAATTTAAATTGCCTATTTCTTTTCCATTATCTTTTCAGTTGCCAGTGTGGGGAAAATTTAGTGAAATCATAATCTAAAGACTAGAGCAAACTCTGCCAACTGTTGGTTTAGTGAAAGGTGAATTTTCAGTATTTCACTGGATGGAAAAAGTGAAATTTTAAAGATTTTACCAAGATATCACTAATTTTCAGAATCTATTTTCCAGTTATCTGAATATAACCAAAGAGTAGGATGCACATAGAAGATTGCAGTGGCAAGGGGACTGTGAGCTCCATGGCACAGCTGAACTCCTTTATGGACCCTGCAAGGCAATTTCCCACCAGGATAAAACACCCTAAATTATGATTGCAAGGGATGCTTCAAAATAGATCAGAAATATACTAAAATATGAATATTGATTATTTTTCAGTGATAATATAGATAATTCATTTCATTTTTTTATGTATTTTCAAAACATAAGATATGAAATGAATAGTGTAAAAATAACCAAAATAGAGGAAATTGAAAAAAATCAAGATGCTACTTCCCATAGTTCAGGGTAAATAAGGGCTCAGCATCCCAGTCTTGCTTTCAGCTCAGGTCATGATTCCAAGGTCCTGGGATCAAGCCCTGCATCGGGCTATGTACTGGGCAGGGTGCCTGCTTAAGATTCTCTCTCTCTCTCTCTCTCTCTCTCTCTCTCTCTCTCTCTACTTCTGCCCCTCTCCCCAACTCATGCTCTCTCCTCCCCAAAAATAAAATAAAATTACTTTTTATACCTCTTTATTTGTGATATATAGAAATAAGAACGATATAAGTATATTGATCTCACAGGCAACTAATTTGTCAACCTTTTTAAATTCCTAATGAGTTGTTTATAGAAGTTTGGGAGATCTCTATGTGGATGAGATTATTTTTTATTTTTTTAATTTTAACATATATATATATTAGCATATATATTATAGTGTGTATATGTATATGTATATGTATATGTATATGTATGTACATGCCCAATATGGCTCTTGAACACATGACCATGAGATCAAGAGTCACATGCTCTACCAACTGAGCCAGCCAGTTGCCCCAGGATGATCATATTTTGATTTACAAGATAATTGCTCAATTGTCTCCAATTCTTACTTACATCTTTACTTTGTTTTTATTGTTTTACCTCACCTGGTAAGGTGAGTAAGCTGGTGTAGTACCTCTAATACTTCCAATACAATGTAGACCAGAATCAGTGATAGCAAAAATGCTTCTGACATTTCATATATTAAGAATGGATACTTGCTATAAGGTTTTTTGGTCATAAACAGAAATTAGATTTTATAAAACATTTTGCTGCATGCCTTGAGATAATCATATCATTTTTTTTCTTTAAACACTTTTAGTGTTGAATCAAATTATTCCTGGTATAAGCCCAACTTACCCATAATGAATAATGCTTAAATGGTTGAATTTGCTAATACTCTATTTAGAATGTAGATCTATATTAATGAGTAAGATTAGCCTGTGATTTCCATTTGTCACACTTTTTATGTGTTGTTATAAATATTAAATTTACCTATTAAATGAATAGGGAACTATAAACTTTTTTCTTTACTGTGAAATGTTTTACAAAGGATTAGATTCATCTGTTTCCTGAAAGTTTGCTAGAACTTGCCTGTAAAACCATTTGGGCCAGCTGGTTCTTTGTGAGAGGATTTTATACTACTTATTCAATTTATCATTTGGCTATTAGCCTATTTCTTTTTAAAAAGAATTTTTTTTTAGCTTTACTGAATCAACACAGAACACTGTGTAAGCTTTAAATGTACAACATGATGATTTGATATATGTGTAGATTGCCAAATCATTACCACGATAAGGTTAGTTAACATATCCATCACTTCATATACTTATCATTTGGGGTGGGAGGGGAATTGGGAACTTTTAGGATTTACTTTAAGCAACTTCCAAGTATACTATACAGTACTGTTAACTAAAATCATCATGTCACATGTAAGAACCCCAGAACTAACATATGTTATAGCTCCAAGTTTGTACCCTTTGACGACCTTCACCCATATCTCCCACCCCAGTCCTGGCAGTCACCAATCTACTTTCTGTTTCTTTTTTTTTTTAATTCTACATACAATTGAGATCATACAGTACTTGTGTTTCTATATCTGACTTATTTATCTCAGCATAATGCCAGGTTCCATCCATATTGCTGAAAATGGCAGCACTTCCTTCTTTTTTATGGCTAAATAAATAATATTCGTGTGTGAGTGTGTATGTGTGATTTACTCTATTCATCTGTTAACGGACACTTAGGCTGTTTCCATATCTTAGCTATTGTAATAATGCTATAATGAATAAGGGGGTGCAGATATCTTTTCAAAAAAGTAATTTATTTTCTTTCAGATAAATGCAGAAGTAGAATTGGTGGATCATGTGATATTTCTATTTTTAATTTAGTGAGAAACCTCCACCATGTTTTCCACAGTGGCTGTACCAGTTTACATTTCTAACAGCAATGCACCATGGTCTCTTCTTCTGCACATCTTCACCAGTCCTTGTTATCTATCTTATTAGCCTATTTCTTCTTGAACCACTTCTAAATTAGACTTTTCCTAGTAATTCATCTCAATAGATTCTTTTGGTATAAAGTTGTTTGTATTATATCCTTATTTTTTTATACCGACTCATTTTCTGTTATAATATCTGTACCTTCCACTCAATCTCAACAGGGGTTAAACTATTTTATTAGTGTTTGCAAAGCACTTTTGGTTTTACATTTTTTGTTATTTTAGATGCACATGCATTTATATTATTTAACTTTCCTGACTGAGTTGAAATTTTTAGCATTATGCAATAACATTTACGAAACCTAAAATTGCCTTTTATCTTAAAGTCAGTTATATCAGAAGTTCATATTCCTCCTCAAACTTCTTTTAGTATTTAAGACTGATGTAATATTCCCATCCCTTTACTGTCTGTATGTCTTCCTGGGTATTTATAAATAGCATATAAGTTAGATTATGGGGGTAGGAAGGATTATGAAACCAATGTCTCATATTTTGTCTCGAGCTTTCTATTTGTTCTCCTTTTTCTCTTTTAGTTTTTTGGTGGTTTTCTTTATTCTTCTTAATGCATTCTTTTTTTCTACTGATTTGAAAACTACATACTGTCTATATTTTTGTTAGTTATCATAGACTGTCATCATACATTCCAATTTAATGTCTGGAGTTAACATCTTAATTCCCACCCTAAAACAATGTAAGACAATATTTAACACTATATTCAAATCAATTTTCTCACATTTCACATGCGTGTTTGGTCCAATGATTTTGTTCTTTTCTTTTTCCAAATTCCACAAGTCATATATTAATATTAGTTTATTTAAAATTATTTACTTGGTGGTGCCTGGATGGCTCAGTCAGTTAAGCATCTGACTCTTGGTTTCTGCTCAGTTCATGATCTCAGGTTTCATGGATTCAAGCCCTGAATTAGACGCTGCACTTATATTGTGGAAACTGTTTGGGATTCTTTCTCCCTCTCTCTCTACACATGTACCCCCAACACTTGTGCTGTCTCTGTCTCTCTCAAAATAAATATATAAACTTAAAATTTTTTTTTTGGATTTAACTACATATTCATCGATTTCTTTTTTCACTATTCCTCCACTTCACTAGACCTTCCTTCTGAGATCATTTATTCTCTGACAAATTCTTTGGCAGGTCCCTTGATGTAGACATATTTACGGTAGCCTCTTTATATATGTATATGTATATATGTGTGTGTGTGTGTGTGTATGTATGTGTGTGTGTACACACACACACACACACACACACCACACATGTATGTATTTCAGCTGTAAATATATTTAGCCTGTCTTCCCTCTTGATTTTTTTCTAGGAACACAATTCTAAACTGAAAGTTATTTTCTCCTAACCCTGCAAATGTATCATTTCCTTCTCACTTTTATTGTTGCCTCTGAGAAATATGTTTTCACTCTAATTGTTAAACTTTTGTAGGGACGTTGGGACTGTTTTTGGTCAGGATAGATGAGTGAAAGAGATGGGTATCATTCTAAATTACTAGAGTGAAAAAGGCCTTGGAGCTGTTGCCCATTCCTATCTTCCCCTTCCAAAGCAAACATAGAGACTTTGGGTTGAGATGGCATAGTGTGTGTCAAGATCAAAATAATTTAGGTTGTGGATTCACTGGATGAAGAACAGAAGACAATCATCCTCCTGACGAATAGCCAACTTTTGTCGTGTTAAGTCACTAAGATGTGGGGCTTGCTTCACTACAGCATAGGAGAAACTAACACACAGTATCTGTGAATATGTGGTCTTTCTTCTATTCTCTCCACACTGTACTTCTGGGAATTCAGTAAAATATTAAAACTCCTTTTCTAGGGGTGCCTGGGTAGCTCGGTAGAGCATCCAACTTCAGCTCAGGTCATGATCTCGTGGTTTGTGAGTTCGAGTCCCGCGTCAGGCTCTGTGTTGACAGCTCAGAGCCTGGAGCCTGCTTAGGGTTCTGTGTCTCCCTCTCTCTCTGCCCCTCCCACACTCATGTTCTGTCTCTCAAAAATAAACATTAAATTTTTTAAATAAATAAATAAAATAAAACTTTTATTCACATCCACTCTCTCTTTTTTCTAATTTTCTTTATTTATCCATGTAAACGCTCAAGAAGGAGTCATATCAAATGTTTAATGGTTATCCTTAGGCATGGTGAGAGAGCCTTTCAACATAAATTTCATCCCTGTTTCTTTTTGAAATAGCTCTGTTTTTAAAAGGAAAAGGAAGAGAAATAAGTAAAGGCTGTTTTGTAATGATGTGACAAAACAAGGTGATTTATGTAAAATTCCCAGCACAGGACCAGGCAGTGAATGGCTACTCAGAATGGGTCATAATAACACATGTAAATAATTCATGAAAAACATAATTTTCATTCATTCATTCTTTCAATCTTTCAATCATTTGTTCATTTATATCCAGCCCAGTTTAGTGTCAGCTGTGCTGACCGCTCAGAGCCTGGACCCTGCTTCAGATTCTGTGTCTCCCTTTCTCTCCACCCCTCTCCCACCCACACTCTGTCTCTTTCTCTCTCAAAAATAAAGCATTAAAATTTTTTTTAAAAAAATCTCCTCTTCTATCCTCCACATATCTTAAATTCTTTGTCCTGGTTTTCATCTCATACTTCTGTGTTGTATTTTGTACTACTTTCTGCACATCTATTTCTCAGTTTACTAATTTTCTCCCCAGCTATATCTTACCTAACTCATTTAGTTTATAACATTTTTATAATAAAATTTCTATGTCGCATTTTTCCAATATGTCAACTGTAAGTTTCAATCATTTCTTTTCACTCTTTTCACATAGTCTTTTCTACAAATCCTGTGTTTTTATCTGAAAAATATTAAATTCTTTGGAGATGTAACATTGTTTTTTCTGCTGGCTTTTGTTCATGGTAGTTTATTTCCTGGTGTGTATGATGATTATTTGGAAGCCACAGATCTTAATCCATGGAAAATCTACAAGATTAAAGTTATGATCTTTTCTTCCAGTGGAGATTTACTTTTGTTTCCTTTTGGAGTCTGGTCTTGCTATAGACTGGGATTATTTTATTACCCTTCTGATTCCATTTCTGAAGACTCAGGTTCAGCACCCTTTTTGTAGCTAATCCAATGCTTAGTCTTTTGGTTATGAGCTATCAGCTACTTGCCTTCAGGGAAAACCTGATTCAGAGCTTACTGCTCATTAGGCATCAACCCCCTGTTTTGTTTGTTAGCTCCTTTGCAATGTCACTTATATCTGTAGGCCAGCAAAACAATAAAATATATTTTACGCTACATGTAGGTGTTTTGTAGCAAGTGGGTTCTTGGCAAATCCAATTTGTCATTCATTGTACCCCCCATTTTTATACTTCATCTGGTTCCTATTACCACTGGTAAAAGTCAGAAAAATGTCAATTTAGGAAGGTTTTAGCTAGATCCTAACAAACTCTGAGAAAGCTGAAAAAGAAATTAGAAGTATCATGTTTTAATGGATAATAAGTGAGATTTAAAGTCAGATAAACATCCTATATCTTTGAGTTGTGACTTGGGCCAATTACTAGTAGTCCACAAGCCATAATTTTCTCACTATAAATAGAAATAATAAAAGATATCTTGTGTTATGATCATTTGAATATATATATATATATATATATATATATATACACACACAGTGTGTGTGTGTGTGAGAGAGAGAGAGAGTGAGTGAGAGAGGGAGGGAGGGGGAGAGGGAGAAAGAGAGAGAAAGAACATGTGCATCTGACATATAGACAATAAATGGTAGATACTTTTATTCATGGTACATATTTTCCCCTGCATGTTGTATATGATTGGGTTATCTAACTTATTAGTTTGTTGGAATGTTGTTAGAGTAAATTAGCATATAGTATGCAAAAAATAATGTTTTTCTTTACCTGCTATGTTGAATGAGAGAGAGATTAATTTCCACTCTAATTCTGCATATCTATATACATCATAAATGTAGGACTTGTATATTAGTTTAAAGTGATAGTATATGAAAATCTCTAAAACAATCTCCAAGATGCCGGTTATGTTAGCCTTCCTTGTAGGTTTTTTTCTTCTATAGTAATTTGAGTAACAGATAACTAAGTGCTCATATTAGTATTCAAGTAACAAAGTAATTTTCCTCTGCCTGATTAATAAAGGAAAGAGACTGAATGTGGTTATGAACTCAAGGTATTCATATTGCAGTCATGTTTTCTGTTGCAGGCTTAATCAAAATTCAAAATGACAATACTGACAGAAATAGTCCATGGGATAGGCTATTGTTGTGAAGGAAATGTAACACTGACCTCAGAGAAATGTGATTCAGATTATGTGACAAATTAGCTAGGTTTGTCAAAGGGAAGACTATAAATTCAGGTAACAGAGAAGCTTTACAAAAATCTTTCTTTTTTGTCTTCCTTGACTTTGCATGTCTAGCAAGATAGCAGGACTGCAGGGAAGTGATTTCTGTTGGCTGTGCAAGTGCCATAAAAATCACTTTATAATAAAACCAAATTAGACTCACGTAAACTGTTTAGACAAATCTTTCCTGTCATAATCATGGTTTTCATGTGTGCCAGACTTTCTATGTTGTTTGTATTAAATAGCAAGATCAGACTTGTGAAAGTAAGATCAATGACGATAAAAATAGTTAACATGCATTATTTACCAATATTATTTCATTTAATGTCCACAATACTTATGAAGTAGGTATTGTCAAACTCTCTTGTCTACTTATGAGAAAAGAGGTTCAGAGAATGTTAATGGCAGAAATGACAAGTGTTAAAGAAAAAAAGGAAAGAGGTTGCTCCTAAAAGTATTTTGCTAGGCAACCTCACTACCATACTGTACACATTGATTTGACCTCCCGTTCCTACTCCATCTCCTCAGAATCTTGCCATTCTTGTTACATAATTTGAATGGATGTTCAAATAGGATTCTTATCAAATAACTCAGATCTGATTGGTAGTGAGTTTATTGAATAACACAATCAAGATTACTATCAAATATTTTAACAGGCTGAAGTAATAGGCTAAACATAATATGATAAAAGAACTTTAGTCAAAAAAACAATTATAAAACTGAGAAAACATAGACATGCGGTTTGGCAGCAACCTTTCTAATTAAGGATTTGTGTATACTGTAGTTTAAGACAGTTGACAATGATGATGATAAAAAGACAGGTAAAAGAAATACTTAGAAAGAACTCCTGTTCCTCTAAAGAGCCAGGAAGGAAAGCACGATTGAAAATTTTGAAAAGAGTGAACAAACTTCACAAAGGAGAAGATTCAGGGGTAGGAGTGTGTGTGGCATGAACTTGAGCACAGTCAGAAAAGAAGCTTACTCTGTCCAGCATTTACACTTTAGATGAGTCTGGAGACGGACATGCAGTATGTCATCAAAACCATCCTAGTGTATCAAGTTTACAGTTGTGGCTGCAGAATAGGAGCAAGCTGGGGAAGACAGGGAATAAGAATGGATGTGCTTCATACATGACTGCACATGCGAGTTGAACAACATGTTAAATATGACATTGGTCCTCTGTCCTGGGGGATCCCAGGGTGCCAAGTCTCCCATTCTTCCAGGATCATTCTTTCATTTAATAGTCAAATACAACGTCTGAAGCTCCCATTGTACCTAACTACAGAAAGTCCAGTCCTCTGTCACTTGTAACATCAGCAAGAGGACCACTGCTCACAACAGCTCAACTGACCTGAGGCGGGATAGCGGTGTAGTTATGAGCATGGGTTGGGGGCTCGGACCAACTAATTTAAGTACTGGACCTGCCACTAAATGAATGCTCTTGCAAAGTTTTTTAATCTGTGTCTTACCCTCCTCAATTAAGAGATGGTGATACCTAATTGTGCCTGCTTTACTGGAGTGTTCATCCAGTTCATCCACAGCCATTTATCCATCACCCAAAAGGGCTCATTGCATCAAATTCACAAATACCCTGTCTCCTGGAGGAGAATGATTAAAATCATTAAATTTAATCATAATCATAAAATGATTAAAATCGGTGTTTTCTTAGGAAAGAAACAAAAAAAAAAAAAACAGACACCTCCACAACTTCTCTCCTCCCTTCCTCCCTCCCACCCCCAATGTACATGCACACACATGCACAGAAAAACACACACAAACATCTCATAACTTCTAGACTATGGAAGTGCTTAATGGTAGGCTTTTTGTTTTAATGTTTATATATTCTTGAGAGAGGGAGAGAGACAGAGAGACTGAGTGTGAGCAGGGAACGGGCAGAGAGAGAAGAAGACACAGAATCTGAAGCAGGCTCCAGGCTCTGAGCTGTTAGCACAGAGCCCGATGCGGGGCTCAAACTCATGAACTGCGAGATCATGACCTGAGCCAAAGTCGGACGCTTAACCAACTAAACCACCCAGGCACCCCCCCTTACTGGTAGGCTTTCTTAATGTTACATTGTTCTCCATTACACTATTTATTGTGTTGAGACCCAACACATGGGAAGTGGTGTGTGTGTGTGTGCGTGTGTGTATGTGTGTGTGTTTGCTATATATGTGAGAATTATGGGTAGTTTGGGACACATGGAGTTTCCAGAGCTACTAGTACTGCTTTACAAAATTATTCAGAAGGTATTTAAATTGGAAATGTAAGAGTTCTTATTTTTTAAATAGCCCCATAAACTATGTTAGAAATTGATCTGAAGACACAAAGTACATAGTGAGTGAATAAACTTAGCACATAGTAAGTGAATGCTAGCTGGGTGGTTTGAAATTAAGAGTTCTGGGTCTCAAATGGCTAAGCATTATGGGGAAAAATAAACACAGCTATGTGGAATTAATGCAAGATAATTATATTCACTCCTCAGGTTATAAGTCACCAACAGTCCCCAGTTATTTGTTAAAAAATCTGAATTCATAGTCCAGCATTGAAGGTCCTCAGTGATCAGGCATTCCTTCCCTTGTCTAGTATTTATTCATTCAATATTCTAAGGTCCAGCTGATCTAAAAATCACATATCTCCGTTGCCACACTTGCATTCCAATTCTTTCCCAAATCTAGAAAGACTGATCTCCTCACAACTCCAAACATTCAGGTCCTCTCCATTAATTAAAGGCCATATTTTCCAAAAGATCTTCTTGCTGATTTGAAATGAACTGGCTTCTTTATCCCTCTTCTGAACTTAGCTTGTACCTAGATATAGCACAATCCCATCTTTCTATGGGTGACCAAGATTGGTGACATAAATCTGTCAGGATCACAAATAGCTGTATACTCTCCAAGAATAAGAAATCATTTCTGATTCCCCCAGAGTTCCTGGCATGCAGTAGGCATCCAGTGTATGTTTGTTAAAAGACCAGAACTTGGCCTGTTGTATAGACCAAATAAAATAAAATTAGTTCAAAACTGATTTTTCTTTCTCTTTTTTTTTTGGGGGGGGGGTAGGGAGGGAGAGAGAGAATGAGTGACAGTGTGAGTAGTGGAGGGGCAGAAGGAGAGAGAGAACTTTAAGCAGGCTCCACACTTGGCACAGAGCCTAACCAGGGCTTGATCTTGTGACCCTGAGGATCATGACCTGAACCAAAATCAAGAGTCAGATGCTTAACTCAGACACCCAGGTGCCACAAATTAGTTCAAAATTGATTTCTTAAATGCACTCCTAGATTTACCAGGATTATTATTAAATTATTTTATTCTATTAAATGTCTATTCCATGGCATTTTTCAGAAAATATCATTAGACTCCATTTAATCAAAACTAACTGTAGAAATATTTTCAGCACCTCAAGCATTTCTCAAGGATCCATGACCAATGCAATGAGGTCAGTCAAGAGGAAAATAACAACCAGAATTTATAGTCACCACTAATTCTATGGGAGTCTCAGACCATATTTCTAAAAGAACTCATTTGGAATATGCAATGCATAGAATTTTTCATTTAAATGTTTTCAGCCTCTAATGTCCACAAGCTTGAATAGAAGTCCTCCAAAAGGAACAATAACATGTCTGAGGTCTTCATTGGAGGTATTGAATGTTGTGACAGGCTATCCAGATTCTCTCTGTAGAACAAAGGTGTGAATTCCCCCAGCTGCCATGAGTATTGGCTTCTGGCAGTTCACAATCACATCTCCTCCACCACCACCCCAGGAATTGTCATCAACCAAAGGGAGCTGCCCAGTACATGATCACACTTCATCCCAAGGGGCAGTCTATATTCAACTACTGCTGGACACGAAAGTACCAATCTCCAACTAATAAAACTTTGAAGGTCCATCCAGATCCAAAACTCTTTGTGAGATTAGGCCCTGTAGTTGTTGTACCAGAATTCAGCTTATCCTAATACCCCTCTGACTTCCCCCAATCTTTCGTAGTGTGTTCCAATACACCACTTGCTTACACGTTAAAGTATCAAGTCTTTTTCCAGGAAACCCAGATGAAGACAACAGGGAAAATTGGATTAAACAAATAATCATAAGTGTACTTTAGACAATAATATTTTTATTTTTTATTTAAATTTTAGGTAGTTAACGTAAGTGCCATATCCGTTTCAGGAGTAGAATTCAGTGATTCAGAGGCACATGGGTGGCTCACTTGGTTAAGCGTCTGACTTTGGCTCAGATCATGATCTATGGCTAGTGGGTCCAAGGCCCATGTCAGGCTCTGTGCTGGCAGCTCAGAGCCTGGAGTGTGCTTCAGATTCTGTATCTCCCTCTCTATCTCTGTCCCTTCCCCACTCATAATCTGTTTCTCCATCTCTTAAAAATATTAAAAATTAAAAAACAAGAATTCAGTGATTCATCACTTATATACAACACCCAATACTAATCACAACAAGTGTTGTCCTTGGTACCCATCACCCATCTAGCCCATCTCCCTCTGTCAACCCTGTTTGTTCTCTATCATTAAGAGTTTCTTGTGGTTTATTTCCCTCTCCTTTCTTTTCTCCCCACTTCCCATATGTCCATCTGTTTTGTTTCTTAAATCTCATGTATGAGTGAAATTGTATGGTACTTGTCTTTCTCTGACTGACTTATTTCACTTAGCATAATACATTCTAGCTCCATCCATGTCATTACAAAATGGCAAGATTTCATTCATTTTGATAGTCAACTAATTTTACATTTTGTGTGTGTGTGTGTGTGTGTGTGTGTGTGTGTGTACACATACCACATCTTCTTTATCTGTTCATCAGCCAATAGCCATATAGGCTTTCTCCATGGTTTGGCTATTGTTGATAATGCTATTATACACATTGGGGTGCTGGTACCTTTTCGAATCTTGTATTTTTGTATCCTTTGGGTAAATACCTAACAGTACAATTGCTGGATCATAGGGTAGGTCTATTTTAGTTCCTTGAGGAATCTCCCTACTGTTTTCCAGTGTAGCTGCACCAGTTTTCATTCCCACCAACAGTGCAAGAGGATTCCCCTTTTACTGCATCCTAGCCAACACCTGTTATTTCTTGAGTTGTTAGTTTTAGCCATTCTGACTGGTGTGAGGTGGTATCCTGCTGTGGTTTTGATTTGTATTTCTCTGATAATGAGTGATGTTGAGCATTTTTTCATGTGTCTGTTAACCATCTGGATGTCTTGTTTGGAAAGTGTCTATTCATGTCTTCCCATTTCTTCACTGGATTATGTGTTTTTTAGGTGTTGAGATTGAAAAGCTCTTTATAGATTTTGTACACTAGCCATTTATCAGCATTGTTGTTTAAAAATACCTTCTCCCATTCCATAAGGCTGCCTTTTAGTTTTGTTGATTGTTTCCTTCACTATACAGAAACTTTTTCTCTTGATGAAGTCCCAATAGTTCATGTTTGGTTTTGTTTCCCTTGCCTTTAGTGACGTGTCCGGTAAAAAGTTGCTCTGGCTTAGGTCAAAGAGGGTGCAGCCTGTGTTCTCCTCTAGGATTTTGATTGTTTCCTATCTCACATTTAGGGCTTTCACCCATTCGGAATTTATTTTTGTGTATGGTAAAAGGAAGTGGTCCAGTTTCATTCTGCATGTTGCCATCCAGTTTTCCCAGCACCATTTTTTGAAGAGACTTTTTTTCCCCATTGGATATTATTTCCTGCTTTGTTGAAGATGACTTCACCATATAGTTGTGGGTCCGTTTCTGGGTTCTCGATTTTGTTCCATTGATCTATGTGTCTGTTTTTTGATTGTTTGTTCATTTGTTTTTATTTTACATCCAAGTTAGTTAGCATACAGTGCAACAATGATTTCAGGAGTAGATTCCTTAATGCCTCTTACCCATTTAGCCCATCCTCCCTCCCACAACCCCCCCTCCCACCTCTAGTAACCTTCTTTTTGTTCTCCATATTTAAGAGTCTCTTATGTTATGTGTCTGTTTTTATGCCAGTAGCATACAGCCTGGATGACTACAGCTTTGTAATAGAGTCTGAGGTCTGGAACTGTGATGCCTCCAGGTTTTTTTTTTTCAGGATTGCTTGGCTATTCTGGGTCTTTTGTGATTCCATACCAATTCTAAGATTGTTTGTTCTAGTTCTGAGAAAAATGCTGGTGGTATTTTGATAGGGATTGCATCAAATGTGTAGATTGTTTTGGGTAGTATAGACATTTTAACAATGTTTGTTCTAATCCATGAGCATAGAATGCCTTTTCATTTCTTTGTGTCCTCTTCAGTTTCTTTCATAAGTGTTCTATAGTTTTCAGGGCACATATCTTTTATGTCTTTAGTTAGGTTTATTCCTAGTTATCTTACTGTTTTTGGTGCAATTGCAAATGGGATCAACTCCTTGATTTCTTTTTCTACTGCTTCATTATTGGTGTATAGAAATGCAATGGATTTCTGCACACTGATTTTATATCCTAGGACTTTGTTGAATCCATGAATTAGTTCTAGCAATTTTCTGGTGGAGTCTTTTGGGTTTTCTACATAGAGTATCATGTTTGCAAATAATGGAAATTTGACTTCTTCTTGCTTCCTTACTCTTTGGATGCATTTCATTTCTTTTTGCTGTCTGATTGCTGAGGCTAAGACTTCCAGTACTATGATGAGTAGTAATGGTGAGAAGGGACATCCTTGTCATGTTCCTGACCATAGGGGAAAAGGCTCTCAGTTTTTCCCCATTGAGGATGATATTAGCTGTGGGTCTTTCATATATGGCCTTTATGATATTGTGGTATGTTCCATCTATTCCTACTTTCTTGAGGGTTTTTGTCAAGAATGGATGCTGTACTTTGTCAAATGCTCTTTCTGAATCTGACAGGATAATATGGTTCTTTTCTTTTTTTTTTTATTTATGTGGTGTTATCACATTGATTGATTTGTGAATATTGAACCACCTTTGCAACCCAGGAGACAATACAATTTTTAAATTGCTTTCCAATACACAAAGTCAATAATATTAAGATAAGTACCAGAAAGAGATCATTCTGTAAATTTTTACTAGGGGGATTTTCATGCATTTTTTTATTAAATTATAATTGACACACAAATATCTATTATTTTCAAGTGTACATGACAGTGATTTAAATGTTTACGTTATTGAATGATCCCCACAATAATTCTAGTCACTATCTGCCACCAAAGTTATTACAATATTATTGTTTATATTCCCTATGCTGTAAATTACACCCTTATGATTTATTTATTTCATAACTGAAAGTGTGTACCTCTTAATTCCCTTCACTTATTTCATCTGCCCCCAAACACTGCCCACTATGGTAACCGACAGTTTGCTTCTTGTATCTCTGAGTACTTTTGTATCTTGTTTCTTTATTTTGAATGGTATTTTAATTCTCAACTCATGACTCGTACTGAATAAGCACAAGCCTCAGACATGTCCAATGGTCAAATACACACACACACACACACACACACACACACACACACACCATCAAACAAATGGAGTGACATCTAGTCAAATTTTGAAAAACTGTAATAGCAATATTGAATTTCACTCCATATATTCCAACATTTACAATGATGCTAGCAGTTTCTTCATGCACAAGAACACACACACATAAACACACACACACACACACACACACACCTAACACCAAGGAAATGCATCAGGAAAATTATTCTACTAAAAGTAATTATTCTACTAAAAGTATTTACCATTTCTGTGCTTTCCTCTTAAATTTATTTTTTATGGGAGCAATATTCATAATTATTTTAAATTTATATATGCTGAAAACAATAAACAAGGCAGAGAGGAAAGGACATAATACTGCATTGTCTTGCATTTAACTTTAAAAACAATAATCCACTGATGAAATTGCATAAAAAGTATTCCAAGAATACTTGACATGACCATTGAACCAAAAAAGTAACTTTCAGTGACCCTAAATCATTAAGAGATATATAAAAACTATAAATTTAATAACAGTAATTTATTGATAAAAGCAATAGGACAAAAGGGAAGAAAAACAAAATTTATGATCCACTGCAATATTGCTGCTAGCTGTCCTGTCACAAGCGAGTAGTGATGTCATGATGCATAAGCTTATACTTCTGATAGATCTGAGGGCAGCTTAAATGAGGAGGCATGCTTTGTGGGAAAACCAAAAACCAAACACAAAAAACAAAAAACTTTTCACCCTATGTAAAGGCATTTAAATGCTGCTTGATCGTTCCTGTGTCACCTATGGCATTTTATGTCAAGCCCAAAGATACTGCTGGCTACAACATAGTCATGGATTTCAGTATGTTCCCTATTCTATTATATTAAACCATGTGAACAATCCAAAAGAGAAGATGGGCAGAGAGGAAAGAACATAATACTGCATTGTCTTGCATTTAACTTTAAAAACAATAATCCACTGATGAAAGCAACAATATGCAGTTGTGTAAACACGTAGATTATATTCCTGTCACAGCCTGTGCTGATGACAAAGCAGTTGTTCTGATCAATCTGAAATGAATCTAAATGTATGAGGTATAGACTGCTGGAATTCAGAGATTTATCCTGCCACTGTGAACAGTACACTCACAGCACGGTTACACACACACACACACACACACACACACACACACACACACTGCCCCACAGTCAAGACAGAAATTAAAGGCAATACCATATAACACTGGTAGGCAGGGACTTAGGTGACACCAGGCAGAAAATGTCTAGCACACAGTATGTTGCCTTGTGTTACATGAATTCCCTCTCAGTAATACTCTACCAAAAATTTAAATTGAGGAAGGTAAGATATAAGGGGTTAAATTCCACCGCCTTGGGAGATTATCAACCCCCAGCAGAATAGTAGAGATGGAATTGGTCAATGCCGTGCTATAAAAATCACAACTGCATGGCCAAGAGAGGTACAGTAATGTAGAAGTGGGACTCCAGGACATTTGGATCCTGCCTTTTGTGTTCTTCATCCATCAGTTCCAAGAACATCCACTTGGCCTCCTGGCATGATAATGTTTAGAGGGAAACACTGATGAATTTGTGCTGGTTTCTACTCTGTGATTTCATCTTTTGGCACCTGACCAAAGAAGTTACCAAGAGGAGGTGTGATTCAGCTACTAGTAAGCACTGAGTTTGGGCTTTATTCTAAAAGATGACAACTCTCAGGGTCTGAGATGAACCCCGCTTCTCTACACCTTCACCCCTTTCATGCCTTTACATCGTGTCTGGTTTAGCAGCTTGCTGGCTGGCCTTCCTGCCTCCACCCTACCTACCAACTCATCCTGCACATTTTCATAGCCCTAATTTCTTTGTACTAGAATTTCCTGTTTGCACTGTTATTTATTTACTGGGAAATTATTTCTTGAGTGAAGGAAGTACACATCACATACTTTTGCATCCCTATACCATAATGTCCAATGCACAATGAGGCAGAGCCCCTGGAAGCTTCTGGCAGTAGCTGGGGAGTTAAGACCTAGACAAACATCTGAGAGGTGGGACAGGCCATCTGGGAAGGACAGAGCCAGAGGCAAGAGGGAGTCAGGCACTCCAGCACAGGTCTGCACTATTGGAGGGGGGTGGGGGGGAAGCAGGGAGGAGTTTTGCTGACATTTACATCTGAATCTTGAAGCCCATCTTGGATATGAAAAGAAATTTTATTAAACTAATAAATCAGAAAAGGAGTGGTTTGCCAATAGAAACTTTCTTCTTATAAGAACTGACATGTCTATTTTCTGAAATGCTTCAGCAATCAATAGGTTGGTTCCAATAGTAAGGTGAGCACAGTTGTGTTGCTTCCTTTCCTTGGACTCCATTACATCTCAGACCCCAGGGGTTCAGTGTCTTCAAATGACTTCCTGGGTATAGAAGGTCCTAGGAGACTTTTGTCCCTTTCAAGGCACAGAAACATTTCTGTTTGACATTTATTTAACACAAATTAAAATATCTGCTGATTTGATGTAAAATATAAGTGGATGGTAATTAATTCATGTTTATTTCTCTCCCCAACTTTGCCATTTTAGAGGTGGTTTCAATGCCTTAATCCTAACTTGAGCTCTGACACCTTGATTTCCAACCTCCTCTCTGGCCAAACCCCCATATACCTCCACCCTGCCTATCCTGAACTATGTGGAATTTTAGAGTATGGTCTGGTCTCACCTCTCAGCCTAGAACAGCTTTCTCTGCTTAATTATGCTCAGCTCAAGCAATGTATCCCCTGCAAATGACTAAGTGGGCTTAGCAGACATTCACACATGCAACACCATACCTGCTACTCTATGCTTATTGTATTGTTTTTCATACTGCATTGTATTTACCATCTGTTCATCCTTTACACCTAGCAGAATGTAAGATCTTGTGTAAAATTGTGTTTTATTATTTTTGTCTTTCCAGGACTTGGCAGCATTAAGTGTGCTACACAAGCATTTACTGAATTAATGACTACATGAGTAGTCCCAAGTAATAATTAGGATGGACATTTAACAGAATTTGGGAAGTAGTTGTGTTAGGTAACACCAAAGTTGCCTTTTATTCCCCCTCCCTTCCACCAACATCTAAAGACTGACCTTAACTCTCAACCAAGAAAACTCACCTTACTTCCCATTCCGTAAACACCTCACCTGGCTCAGATTTAGTGTGTGAAACAGTGTATAGCTGACCTATTTTTGCTTGCTTTTTGTTTCTCTTGTGGGCATCTCACCAACCAGTGAGAGATTACCTTAAATTAAAGGCATAAGTAATAATATATAATAATACACTAAAACTTTTTTTTTTCAATTCTTTGTCTAATTGCTTCACATGGGCAAGGCTTACCTCTCCTGTAGTCAAGTACATACTCCATACCAGGGACTAGATGTTATTTTTGTTTGGTCCCACATGTGTCTAGCACAGAGCTGGGTCCAGGCTAAGCTCCAAAATAGAGTAGCTAATTAATCCTTGAACTGCAGAGCTATGGGAATCAGGAATACCTGGAACACTTGGAATCTTATTTTTCTCAACATTAACAGACTTTGAATTCCAGACTGCCAGCCTACCTCTGAGGGTATACCCTGAATGATATGGCCATCTGGAAATGGAGTTTTTAATTTCTCTGTGCAGTAGAGGTGAAATGAAAGTTCAGATGCAAATTTAAATGTCTTTAATATGATAGAGGATCTTAAACATTTAAGTCTGAATTAAATTGATATTTATGTAGTAATAAGCAGACTGTTGAAACTGGGGAAATGAGCCCTGGTTTCTATCTCAGCTCAATTTTGTCCCTGGCTTCACTGTATGGGAGCTCAGACAGCAACCCAGGATCTTACAAGGGGTCCCCATTCTCTAGGCAAACTTTCCCATCCTATCAGGTGAATAGAAGGATTTGGGGTTAAGATCTGGTTAAGTCTTCCACCCATATATTAGAAATAAGGATCTGGAGTTTTGATAGCTGGGGAAGAATATGGCAGAAACACATGGTGTCACCCTCCAGGATTGAGGAAACTTTGAGAAAGAATGGTTTTACTTGTCCCTCCCACACTCACAGCCATGGTGTCCTTTGCCCTGAACCTGACCTGCTGCAAGGCAAGCTGATTGCCAGAGTCTTACACATGCATGCACTGTGCTGTTCATTCCTTAGCACCTTGGCTTCCCCACTTTCTTCTCTGTGGAAGTGCTCTCCAGCAATGTTGCTTCCTCCTTTGTTCCCTGCACAACTCCTACTAAGCCTTCAAGTCTGCCAAAGTCATCTTTCTCTGGTTCCTCCCCCAGGCTCTTCCCCTACTCAGAATCAATCAATAGCTGAATCACTGTGAAGCAATAGTATTTTGCTATTATCTATTTTTTTTTTTTGTTTCCCTATGATATTGTTGAGTCAGGGATTCTTTCTGATTAATTACCCAGCACAGTGCCTGGCACGTAGTAGGTTCTCAGTTAATGCTCAACAGGATCATATGAACTTTCCCATTTACCTTCACAACCTTCCCACCCCCCCCACTACTTTTCTCCTCATTAGAGTCCCTGTCTTTAGGGTCCTTGAATTGAGTGTGGCCCCTGATGGCCAGGGCACCCATCAAGACCTCAAGCAGTCATCGCCCTGGCACTAATTCCTACTTCTAGCTCATATTCTTGAGCTCATTTTCATCATTGTAAAGTTAAGAAACCTAATGTTGTCCTTGTTCACAGCCCTGATTTTTCAGATGACCCAGAGATAGGGGACTCACAGGTTACACTGCCAGTTACTGATCCTACTTAATATAGATCCCAGTTCTACCATGTTTAATTCCAAACTCTTCATACTCTCCACATTGTTTTTTCTGTGTCCCGTTTCTCAAGACTGGCTGAAGTAATATATAATGGTGTAATCCATGCAATGAGCTGGACTGCTCCAAAAGAAATAATGCATCTCTAATAGTGGAAATATCAGGAATCATGACAACATATAGACTGATAGATACATGATGCCCTCAAAAATCACACAATATAGGCAAGTTCCTAGTTTATACCTAATACCATTCTTTGTTTACTTAGCTCTTAAAGAAGATGGATGGCAAAGACATTTGTGCCTCAGTAGGGAAGTTAAAGATTGTGGGAAGAACAGATTTTGAAAAGAGGACAAAGTGACTTGTGAAAATATCATGAAATGCCAAAGGAGATCTTCAATCAAAAGAGACCTAAGAATAACTTCTGAAGAGGTTAGTGGTTAGCCTCAAAAATTTGAAGGCAACAAGATGCCAGAAATGCTGGCCAAGCCCAGGAATCATAAAGAAGAATTTCAACAAGTGAGAAAACTTGTTCTTTTGTCAGTGAGCACCAGGGAAGTCGGGATATAATGCCTGAAGCTACAAATGTGCTGATGTTATACTTTTTAATCTTGCTGTTGGTTTGACCAGTTTACAAAGAATAAAGCCCAGAGTTTTCTTTCTCTTTCTCTGCTTTTCACTAAGGGAAAAAACAGAATTCCTCCAAGAGGCTATTTTGGGGGGAGGCAGATTGTTTTCTTTTGTTTTGCTTTGGCAGAATTTCATTTCTGGATCTACTTTTTCATTTATTAATAGGGTGGCCATCATCAAGGGCCTGTCACTGGAGGAATGGATCCACGCTGTGCTTCAAAAGTATGTTTGCTTCAACTTCAGAATCTGATGAGGTGCAAAACTATGGCAGTGGCAAGATTTACACCAGCTATGCTAGAGTTATTCTCCCATATTTACAGAAATACATACTAACCTCCGCTAACATACTTTATGATAAACCATTTGTGTGTAAATTATTTATGAAAATAACATGATTTTCTCTGGACTGGAGCATCTGTATTAAGGGCAAAAATCATGGATGCTGTTGTAGACTGAAAAAGGTCCCTATAGCCCCTTTTAACACTAAGTGGAGTCTCATTCCTGCTTCTTAAATCTGGGGGGTCTTGTGACTTTCTTTTACCAATAGAATGCATCAGAAACAATATTGTATGACTTCTGAGCTTGGAGCTCAAGAGATTTCACTGTTTCTTCTCTTATACCTGGAACTGTTGTACCACTCTTTGAACAACACCAGGGTAACCTGCTGGTTGATAAAAGACCATGTGAAAAGAGGCCCCAGCCATTCCAGCCATTCCACCCATCTCTGCTGGGAGACTTTAGGGGTATGGCACATATTAAGTACTTGTTTTAAGGCATGAAGTTTTAAGGTGGTTTGTTATCAGCAAAAACTGTATGATATATGCCTTACTTTGAACTTATGAGTTGGTACCTGGGTCTAATGTCCAGTCTAATGTATATGTATGCCTACCTTCTTTTTTTTTCAATATATGAAATTTATTGTCAAATTGGTTTCCATACAACACTGAGTGCTCATCCCAAAAGGTGCCCTCCTCAATACCCATCACCCACCCTCCCCTACCTCCCACCCCCCATCAACCCTCAGTTTGTTCTCAGTTTTTAAGAGCTGCCTACCTTCTTTCTAATGGACATTTTATTTATTTGATATTTTCTGGAATGAGAACATGGAGAAAATCTCCACCAGGTTGCCCATCCACGTAAGCACCTCCCAGCCCCAATGGGTTCCTAACCTCGACTGACAGAGCAAGAATCAAAGGGCAGCTAATCCCTTTCCTATCAAAGTGGGTTTCTCCTAGAGGACCAGAACATTAGCTTCCAAATCACAGCACTTTTTTAAGTGAATAAAGAGGCTATTTTATGAAATGCTTCCCTAGGAGTGACTACACTTCTCAGACCACCACGTTCATTGTAGGTCAAATTCCAAACTGATTCTGGCTCAAGCCAAGAATATCTCCCGGAGATTATATTCCTCCCAAGACAATTTTGTAACAAAATGTTTGAATTAAGATGATTAGACACCTCAGTGTTAGTCCAAAAATATTTTTATTTCAAGAGGATTCTTTAGAAACGAAGGTAGATACTGCCCATCATTTTGTATTTTTGCATTACTTATTCTAGCTGAGACCAGATGGAACAAAGTAAATCATATGACTGCACCCACCATCCTGGCCAGGTGGTCCAGAAGTGATGAGTGGCAATCAGCAGAGAAGTATTATGCTCTAGAAACACTGCAATGGATTTAGGGATCTATCAAGCAATGACTTAAATAAGAACAACAGAATAACTTGGTATATGGCTACAGGGAAATGGTAAAACTCTAAGCTCTAATTTTCTCATTTTTTGAATTATTATTTGAAAAGTAGCTCAGTGCTAAGCACATGTAGATGTTTAATCAAAATTGACTGACATACTAGTATAACACTGTGCCCTTTCATATAGTACCAGATCTGGATTAACCAGTTGTTTTGTGTATGTTTGTTTATTCTCTGATATGCTTTCAAAAGTAATCTGGGCCACAGTTTTTTCATCTCTCAGATTTGCTGTTTAAGAGAGAATGTACTCCATTCATACTCTCAGAATCTCCGATTCATTCTTGGATCACAGCTTCCTGTTCTATTCATTCGTGGAAAATGACTGAAGAAAGTTTCTGGGTGGGACTTATTTTTGGAAATCTTGAGAACAATATCCATAATTATCAGACATAATTATTTATTGTATCCTATTGATTAGCACTCAACTTCAGGAGACATTTTCTCCATGATAAACCTAAGTTCTGATGAGAAGTTAAATGAGATGCACATTTAGAGGGTGGAATGACCATAGACTGAAGACCGCCATCTGTCAGACACTGTTCCACACCTTTCATATACCTTACACATCATTTAAAGCATCACCACATCTCTGTGAGGGAGGCACCACGTTGCACCCTATGTCATAGGTACAGAATTGGAAACTCAGAGGAAGTGGGTACTTTTCCCAGGGTCTGACATCTCTTCAAGAATAGAGTCAGGTTTGTCATCCCCACTGCAAAACCCCACCTCATTAAAACCATTATCATCTCTCAACTGAACCACTATGTTCAAGCCCCCCTCCACTTTACCCCCCAAAGTTCATCCTCTGCATTGTAGTGAGAGTGATCTTCTGAAAGCACAAGTGATATGGTATCATACCATGAATAACAATTTTCAGTGGTTTCCCACTAACCACAGAATACAACCCAAAGTCATTTTCCATGGCCTGTGGGGAACCCCATCACTCCCTGACTCTACCTCTTCTATAGGAATCTTCCTCACAACACTTGCCTTTTTTAAAGCACTCACACCTCTTAACCTTGTACTTGGTCTTGGCTACTTCTAGTCACGATTTCAGTGCCTGGAACATTTTCCCTCAATCTTCATGTGGCTGTCTGAATTGCTTCACTTCCGTGTCCCCTTCAGTCTTGACCCAATTACCTACATTATTTTTTATAACACAGTTTGATACATTGTGTCATTAATTTTTTGCTGTACTACAATATAAGCTCTGACTCTTGCTCCATCACTTAGAATAGTATCTAGTGCAAAGAAAATGCTAAGTGAAATTGTTTTCTTAAGGGAATATTTCATCTAGGAATGCAGACAGTAAGTTGAAGATCATCCATACATCCATTGCTTCTCCTATTTAACTCATCACCTCATTAAAGGTTAAACATACACACACAAAGTACATCAAATGAGTCCTTTAAAATACATTCCTCCTGGAGTGCTTGGGGGGGGGGGGGGGGCTCATCAGTTTAGCCTATGACTTGATTTTGTCTCAGGTTATGATTCCAGGGCTGTGGGACTGAGCCATTTTTAGGACTCTGCTCTGAACATGGGGCCTGTTTAAGATTCTCTCTCTGTCTCCCTCTTCCCCTCTCCTCTGCTCATTCTCTCTTTCTCTCTCTCTCTCTCCCTCTCTCTCTCTTTCTCTCTCTCAAATAAAAATAAATAAATGAATAGATAAACATTCCTCCTAACAAGAAAACAGAGTATACAGAAGAAAACCCTGTTCATAAAATCCTTTCTCCATGAGAAAATAATGCAGAAAGTGTGAACATGAAATGTAGAGATCCCTTAGCTCTGTAGTTCTAACTGCAGGTTCTGGCATCAGATCCACTGGGTATGATGCTTGCCTGACTCTTCCACCCACAAGCTGTGACCTTGGAAGCATTACATCATCTCTCTCTGGCTCAATTTCTTTGCCTAAAAAATGTGGATCCCAAGAGTAAGGACCTCACAGGATTTCTGTAAAAAATAAATTCATGCATGATGCAGTATTAGTAGTATACTGATAAACCAGCTTTGTAGAAAACAAATGAATACACAAACAAACAAACAAACAAACAAAAAACCTGATTTCATAGTGTTTACCAATTTCCATGGTATAAATGCCATGGCTGATTTTAAGCTATCAGTGTTTGAACCACTGGCTTTTAAAATTCTTGAATATTTAACCAATTCCTCTCGTTAGCCTCTATGAGCCAGCTCCAATCCACCATTGATGATGCTTAACTAGTAAGCAAGAGGACATATTTTAATAAAAAGGCAAACTAATAAAAACAAGACAATGAAATAAACACAGTATCCAATACTAAATACAAATAGTGTCCACCTCAATTGTTAGCCAACTCAGCACATGTACAGGGTCTGCTCTTGCCATCCTACAAGCCAAGAACATGAAGACAGTGGTTTTAAGAATCATATGAAACCCTCCACGAGTATACTTAACCTGTCCTAACATTAGGATTCCTGATTTTGCCTCTTTCTTCCATTTCCCATTCACTATCATGATCTTTAGAGTTGGCTGGGTTTTTTGTTGTTTTTGTTTGTTTGTTTGTTTGTTTGTTTGTTTTTACTTCCTGAATTTTGAGGCTTATCTTCCTCCAAAGACTTTGGCTTAGTATGCTGCTCTTCTCTGTATCAGACTAACTCCCTCCGATGTATATACAATTCATATACACTGGATCCAACCCTGAGCTCATGGTCAGGCCCCAGCACTCAAAGCCAGGACTTCTTCGTTTCTTTTAAGAAGAAAAGTGACACATGCTAGACCTTCAGATCTACTCTGAGTTTAGCCACAATGTTCTACTTGTACTAAGTCCCTTGATATGTACCATGATTTCCCTCCTTTCTTCATCTTTGACTGTGTAGCACCCTCTTCCAAACTCTCCCCAACTAACTACACCTTATTCTTCACTTGTGTTAGATATCACTATCTTTAGGAGGGCTCTCCTCATTACACAAAGACTCAATTAAGAGTCTCACCTAGCTGACATCTTAGCACTTTCTCTTTTGCCTTGTAGGCTGCAATGTAAATTTCTTGGTTTCTCACCTAAATAGTTCACTACACTGAAGATCTTTGTTGGCAGAAATTCTGCCCTATGTATTGCTTTCTTTTCAGTGCCTAATAGTGCCTGGCACAAAGAAGCTATGCAGTATTTTATTTCATTATGGGACTAACTCCTGACCAGAAAAAGAATTCGTTTCTTTTCTTTGTTTTGTACTCCTGAGTTCTGCTTCAGAAATCCCTCTGGGCCTACTGTTTTAAGTTCACAAAGGGACAATACGCCATGCGCCTTGCTCTGATGAATGGTGATTGGCTGGCTTTCTGGACCTGTCAGCCTATCGCGATGCTGTCCCCACCTAGCACACAACCTGTGACTCACTCAGCGCTGGCTGCAGCCCTGTTAGTTTCTACCAGCTTTGAGAGCAGGATACCAGGTGCCCTGTTATATCCAACTCTAGTTCATAGTGTAAGGAAGAACTGGCTTTATTATTCCCAGTCTATAATAATTGGCTTGATCACATCTTTCTGACTTAGAAGATAAGAATAGCTTTGTTAAAAATAAAAATCACTCTAGGGCGCCTGGGTGGCTCAGTTGGTTGGGTGTCTGACTTCAGCTCAGGTCATGATCTCACAGTCGGTGAGTTCAGGCCCTGCATTGGGCTCTGTGCTGACAGCTCACACCCTGGAGCCTGCTTCGGATTCTGTGTCCTCCTCTCTCTCTACTCCTCCCCTGCTCATGCTCTGTCTCTCTCTGTCTCAAAAAAAAAAATAAAAACATTAAAATTTTTTTAAAATAAAAATCATTCTATGTCTAAAGGGTTCCCTGTTCAAAGTTCAATAAAAGTTTAATTTTAAAATCTGGTAGCTAGTATAACTCTCCTAGTCCCATCCAGGTCAAGTATAATTGTGAAAGGATTTTTAAGGGCTACGGATGGCAATGAGCTTACACAGAAGGGCCTGAAAGGCAAAGTTCTATAATTTAGGGAAGAATCACAATCTCAGCTCCACCTGCTTCAATCAAAATTCTTTTTAAACTACAAATGAAAGGATTGAGGGCCTTCTGGGCAACACCGTGGGCTAGTATGTCCTGGATTAGGTAGGAGGGAAAGTTCTTGTCCACTTATACAAGGTATAAAGGAAACAATAATTTTCTGCTTTTGTTATATCTAGGCTTATGATTACATTTTTTAGTTCATGAAAAACACTTTCTGTTAAACATTTTCTACTCAATATGAGCCTTGGGCTTTCCAACTCACTCAACTACTTGGTCTTCAGTCCATGTCTGCTGAGGCAGTACTGTCAGCTACTCTTCATTCAGAATAGAAAGTAGTGCCACAGTGTCCTCTTTTCCAGAATGTCTATTTGTCCCCCAAAACCTAAGTCCTCATTTCCATCCCATCTCCCTTAGGTCCTTTTACATGATTATGCTTCTCTGTTGTTCCTTATCTCTGCAGATTCCTTTATGCTTTCTCTTCCCCAACTTAACCTGGCCAAGACATGTTTTTCTTTTGACAATCTGCTCTCAGGAGATTCTCAGTTTTTACTTTCTCTTGCCAGTCCTGAATCACATTTCTTTGCCTTTTACCAAATAAGATACTTCTCTCTCCTTTCTAGTTAAAGTTTACTTCTGTCTTCTCATGAGCTACTGACCTGCTTTTAGGCAGAACAAGAGAACTTCATATGGTTTCACTTTGATTTGTTTACCTATCTGTTTCCCACATTAGGTACCAGACTCCCTATGGAAATTCCTGGGCTTCTTTGACTTTGTGTCCCCTTCCTACCCCCTCATGTGTCACCCAAACTCTCAGTGATCCTGAATGAAATGGGTTATTTTGTGAAGTGGGCACAGTGGTCTAACAAAATCCTGTTAGCCAGGGGTCCCTGGTGTGTTACAGGATTACGTGATCAACAACAGTAATTTTACACAAGGATGGAGTTGCTTATGGTATTTTTTTCTTTTTCGAGCTTTACGAACTCAGAATGAATATTAAGCGCTACACGAAATGAAGGAGAGAATTTGACAACTGGCAAAGGTTTACAAATTAAAACGCAATCAACCCTAGACTATTGGAAGTTCTTCAAGGCTTCAATTCACTACTTATGTTCAAATATATATCTTGAGTAAATCTTCCAATTAGGAGTATGTTTTAACTTCACCAAAAATTAAGTCTATGTTGTAAATTATGTGTCAGGCAAAATAACGTAATTCATACAGATAAAAAAAAATGGGGGGAACAATATGGATTTTTCAATGTTACTAGGTGCTTATTACTTTTAATAAAATCCAACCAGGCTATTCTTTTAAAAATATAGTAATTGAAAATTGACAATCACATTTCAGATGACCTTGATCTCTGGAGCATCACATCCTTTGTAGGAAGCTGAAATTTGGTATCACTCTAATGTTACTTTTCATTAATGAGAATGTTGATCCTTTTATTCTTTTAATTCTTCAGACTGATGAGGAAAAAACACAGTGCACTAGAGGAATGGTAGCTTGGGAAGAAATAAACACATAATAGAAATTGTGTGCCATTCCAGTTCCTGGCCTCACTAGGAACATTATGACACTCCTTGTTCACCCTGTGTGTGCCAGATTCCTCAAGGAAAAGGGCAAAGATGACCAAACAAGGCCTCTGTGCTTTTAAGTATTCATGTTTTAGTGATACCAAGAGGCAAGAAAAAAATATTCAAAAATATTAATACCTAAATAAAAAACATCCAAATTGCCATGGAAGCATGAAAAAAGAGGAAAGCATTTCAGGCAATGACTAGGGCATTAGGGAGAGATTCTATGGAACAATGACATTTGACAAGAGACATGAAGAAAAAGAATACTCTCTAGGCCCAAGGCCGGTGCAGGTGGCAGGGGCGGGGGGAGGAATGACAAAGAGCTTTACTGGAAAATCAAAGAATAAGAGCATACAGAGAAAGAAGAAACAAGGCACATTAAAGGAAAGGGAACGATTTAGTGTGGGTGGATGGATGGTGTTATGTATGAGGATAGAAGGATAGAAGGAGGATAGAAGGAAAGGAGCATGTTATCTAGAAGAGGACAAAATGCAAGTATGTGAGTAATGATAGCTTGTGATACATTCCATAATCAAGTAAATAATAGAGCTTCAAAAGAAGTGTGACTACATTTGATCAGCCAATAGAAAATATATTGGAAAGAGTTTTTAAACTGTGTTTGAATCTCAGCTCTGTCACCACCTGCCTTGATAAATGTTGTGAATACCTAATAAATACGTTGGTTAGCGAAGGATAAGTGGTAACTTTGGATACATTAATTTTTCTGAATCTGTTTCTTTTCATTAAATCATATCATGATACCTAGTAGATAGAGTGAGCAACTGTCCAGGTTTGCTAGGGACTGAGGGATTTCCTGGAATGCTGTTGGTCACCCTTTAGGATACAACAGGCTCTCATAAAATGTGTCCTGAAGTGGCACCTGAGTGGTTCAGTCAGTTAAGAGTCTGACTGTTGATTTCAGCTCAGGTCATGATCTCACAGTTTGTGAGATCAAGCCCCATGCTGGCTTCCAAATAAGAGTTGAACCTGCCTGGGATTCCCTCTTTCCCTCTCTCTCTCTCTGCCCTTTCCCCACTCTCTCGTGTCTCTCAAAAAAAAAAAATGTGTCCTGGAAATGTCATTTAGTCTCTCCCAAACTGATCAGAAAATTCTGTCAGAAAAGTGAGATTATAGCCCCTACTGATTTCTGAAGTCCATATGGAACTCCAGAGACACTTGTGTTCATCAAAATTTCCAGACACATGCTGAGAAGGCACCTGAGACTCCACCCTAAGGGTGGGTGGTGGGTGAGAAGGGGTGGATATAGAGAGATATGGTGGATGGAATGTGCATATGCATTGCAGGGGAAGAAAGATGAGGAAGACTAGAAAACTATCCATAAGCTTGAAAATGACAAACTTCTTACTTTTCTATAATTATAATACAGGAAATACTGATCAGTGTGGGTCACTGATTCCTCTGAAGAACTGAACTGAGATTAGTATCTAAGTTTTATGCAAAAAATGACTGACTGCAAGTATAAAAGCAAATCAGGCACTAGGAAGTTGTAAATAATTCCATGGTCAATTACTTGTGTACCTTGATTTGAAATACTCACCTTCATTAAAAAAAATTGGTCATGGTATTTATTACATTTATCCTGTCCTCAGACATGGAGTCAATTAAAAATCAGTAACACTGGTAATTGGCTTGGTATAAGAACTTCATTTCCCCCAGGATTCACAATCTTGTCCTCAATACATGTAATGATAAAAATTATTTAAAGGTTGTGTGTGTGATAAATCACTTATATATGGTTAAGTGTTAAGAGAGTCACAATATATATATAAAATATGATCCTTTATTTCCTATACAGTAAGACAACCACTAGCATTAGTCATGCACTATACAATTGCACCCAATTCCAACATGGGTTCAAGATCTGAATATTTGAAAAGGTAGAGGACATCTCTGACAGATAAACAACATAAGGGGACAGTAAAGTACTATTAGAAAATGGAGCATATCGCGGTGCCATATCAGTGGGGTAAGTGTCCTACTATTGATTTCAGCCCAGGATCATGATCTCACAGTCATGGGATCAAGCCCCATGTCAGGTTCCATGCTGAGTGTGGAGCCTGCTTGAATTCTTTCCACATTCTTCCACTCCTGCTTGCACTCTCTCTCAAATAAAAACAAAAGAAAAAGAAAAAGGAAATGGAGCATATCACCAAAGGATAAAGCCCAAATTCTGGAGACTTAAGCTGAAATCTGAATTTTCAACACATGCCATGCTCTGAAGTTTACATGATAATTCATGGATAGTAATTACCTAGATGTGGATTTACCGGAATAATGGGTCAGGCAAAGGCAATATAAGGAAATATACAACAGCTGACATTCCAAAACAAACAAACAAACAAACAAACAACCCAAGGGCGCCTGGATGGCTCAGTCATTTAAGCCAACCACTTCTGTTCAGGTCATGATCTCACAGTTCCTAGGTTCGAGCCCTCCATCGGGCTCGCTCTTGTCTGCACAGAACCTGCTTCAGATCCTCTGTCCACCTCTCCCACTGCCCCTTACCCTTTTGTGCTTGCATGCTCTCTCTCTCTCTCTCAAAAATAAATATTAAGAAAAATGTTTTTTAAAACCCCCAAATTTAAAAATAGATCAAACTATACTAATATAGAGAATCTGCTGGTAAACTGAAAGTCTGCAGCTTTAAGTTTTTTTCAATAAAATACTAACAGAATTTATTCACAGTTCCATAAATCGTTTACCAATTTTTGCCCATACAGTAAAACCTTGGTTTGCGAGCATAATTCATTCCAGAAACATGCTCGTAACCCAAAGCATTTGTATATCAAAGCGAATTTACCCATAAGAAATAATGGAAGCTTAGATCATTCATTCCACAACCCAAAAATAGTCATATAAAAATGATTACAATACTGTAATGTAATACAAAATAATAAAGAAAATACAAAATATAAAGAAAAATAAACAAATTAAGCTGCACTTATCTTTGAAAACCTTCGTGGCTGGTGTGAGGGAGATAAGAGAGAGGAGGGTTATTGTGTAGGACAACTTTCACTATCACTAACGGTATCACTGCTATCTACTGGCTCAATGGAATCTTTTTCTACATGGAGGCCATGGTATATGCTCACACGGATGTCGACTACAATACACTATTCATAAACTCTTGTCATGTACTGTATTTAATTTAACTGGCAGTAAGGCTGCAGAGGAAAGGGTCTCTATCTGCAGGCAGCCTGACCTAGAATGAAGCAAAGCATTCCTAAGCTTACTTTTATATGGAAAAAGCAAAAGACCATCCACAGGTGCTTTGAAGTGACAAAAAAAACAAAAAACAAAAAACAAGTGCAAGTTGTGGCTCCTTCCAATGTTCTGAAAAATCACTGATTTGTGACAAACACTGTGGTCTGAGATCAAGTATCTGATCATGGGAGACAATCATCCACAATCCCATAGAGAGAGAGAGAGAGAGAGAGAGAGAGAGAGAGAGAGACAGAGAAGCCATTGGCTCAGTTGTGATCATGTGATGTTCGGCATCAAGTACTACTCTTATTGCCAGACATCTCTCACTTATCAAGTTAAATTTTATTACAAATATTTTCCCATCTTTCGAAAACTTGCACAACAACTTACTTGCAACCAGGGTTTTATTGAACATTGAAATGGGATCAAAATATAGCAGTGAATGAAGAAACTTACATCAGTGCCATATGACATCTCTAGGTGGCGCCAGCTTGGATCCTGAGTGACTATAAGGGCTTCCATATCCAAGAAGGTGGCTCCCTTCTCTACCAGTGCCCTCTATTTTATCTATTAAAAGCAGGCCTCAAGAAATTATCAGAAACTGATCTGTACTAAAAAGTCAATAACTAACAAGAGCTTCAATTGATATTACATTTTCTAGAGCTCAGAGCATGAAGGTTAAAGGTTATTAATATCAGGAATCAGAAACATATAGCACTTCTTTTTTTCAAGGAAGGTTAACCTAGTAAGGGTTTACTTCAGTCCTCATTGTACGATGTAAATGCCCTAGGGAGTTCTGGACAGAACTAGTCTACATGCCCAGGGGATATTACAGACCAGAAAACAGAAAGAAAGGACAATACATGAGGATCCAACAGTTAGTAGGCATTAAACTTAAGTAATACCTAATTTTTCCATTTGATGTTATTTTGTTATTATCCATGCAAATAAATTCAAGGGAAATCTTTTTTGTTGGAAAACATTTGTCTTCTAAGGGGTGGAGAAAAGAAAGATACCAGAAACAGCTAAGTTATAAGACATGGTTGCAGCTGCCATGATGCTTCTGTGGTGTGTCTGCTCTGAATAAGAACATGTGTTCGGTACTTTTCTTCCCAGCATTATTGCATAAAACCATTAAGGAGGGTGCACTGTGTCCCATTTTATAGATGAGAAAACCAAGTAGTTGCGTAATTTGCTAGTAACTGGAGACACAACTTAGAACTAGCTTTAAAAAGCTTCAAAGCTACACTCTTCACTGAGCTAGATAGAATTTTGCAATTATTTGGCCAAATACTTTCAAAAGGTGACATATATTGGCTTATCTGATTATACATATAAGGATAGAGCATCCAAAGATGCCCTTGGGAAACTGGCATCTAGGAGCATTTGGACCTTGAAACCTAAAACAACTATAAAATTTCAGTTCAACTGAGACTAATCCTAGTTAATTATCAGGAGCCATTACTCATATTGTTTTTCGACCAGTCTCCAGGCAGCAATGTCATGGCAACTCTAAGGTGCCTTTTTCTGCAGTCATCTTAGCTATATGACAGACAGTTTAGCAGATCTCATTTTTACATATTTAATTCATTTCTGTGCTCCTTTAAAATATTGGTGCCACACATGCCTGCTTTCAATTTATGCCTCATCTATTCTTTATGAGTTCTGGGCCTTCGATCTTTCTTCAATTGCTATTATGATTGCAATATCACTCCACCTAGTCCTACAAGGTCACCCTGACAAGAAGGAAGCAGGTTCATTACGTGGGTGGCCATTTAAGCTATTATTGCTCTTATTTGTGTCATGAAATACAATGAGAGCACTGAAAATGTTGTCTTGTTTTATAAAAATGCTTTTAAACTTTTCATTTCTCTATGTGTGTGACCTCCTGCATTGAATTGGTGGCATACTGAAAAATCTGAAGCTGGAACTGCAATAATAATCTTTAAAAATATTGGGTTAAACAACCTTGTGAAAATAAAGACAATGATGTCTTCATTCATTCATTCATTTTTAAAAATTGAACATGTATTTATCTACCAGGCACTGTGACAGCTCCTGATGATATATCAGAGAACAAGACACTGCCTCTGCCCGTAAGGAACATACAATGTAGAAGGCGATACAAATTTAAAAAATCACAATTCAGAAATGTGCTAAAATAGGAGTGTGCACAGAGACTATAGGGACCCTTAGGACAAGCAATTAACACGATCTTGTATAGTTATGGGAGAATTCATTTGAATGGATCACAGCATATTATTAATAAGAGAGGAGCCTGGAGAAAGCTGGGGACTCTTGCAGAGTTTTGCACATTGTGTTGATGAATTTGGATGTTCTCCAGTGAGAAATGGGGAGCCATTAAAGGTTTTTAATCAGGGGAGGAGTCAAGATGGTGGAACAGCATGGAAGCTTTTTGTGTGTCTTGCATCCATGAAATACAGTCAGACCAACACTAAACCATCCTACACACCTAGAAAACTGATTGGAAGATTAACACAACAATCTGCACAACCTGAACCACAGAATTCAGCAGGTATGCTACACGAAGAGCTGAACTTGGGGAGCAAGAAGCCCCAAAAGGTAGTAAACCCCTTTTGTGGACGCAGAGAGGAGGGAGACTGGGGAAGGGGGGGGCATACAGGAAAAGCACCCCTCCCCAAAAGCAACTGGAGAGAAACTGGAAAACTGGAAACACCCGCAGCAACTAAACTAAAAAGGGAGAAAGGAGAAAGGAGAGGGTTTAAATTACATTAAGACTGTAAATAAGGGGAGCTCAAAGGTTGCAACTCTGCAGCTCGATACCTGGCAGTGCTCTGGTGGGAAGGGTGAACCCCCAGGAACAGGGTGGCGTCTGGGAGGTTCTTGGGCCCCAGAGGGAAAAGTGGTTCCACTGCTGGAAGGACATTTGGTAGAGACTGTTGAGGACACCTGGTTCCAGCAGACCCTGGAAGACAGCCACATTTGCTGGTGCTGGGGCAAGGTTGTTGAGGGTGAAGCCTGGTGCCAGATGTGTGTTGCGATTTTCCATAATCCCTGAAACGCTGATACTACACTGTCTCACAATCTTTTGTGGGGGGCAGGCTGGCACCTGGCACAGTCTTGGGGCACCAACAACAGCAGGGTCCAGTAGGCATTCCTGGGTGCAGCCGACATTTGGCCATTGCTCATTCAGCCAGTGCTCAGTGAGACCCTCCCGCAAAGGGGCGGAAAGGGTCAAAGCCACAGTCCTTCAGAAGTAAGGGGCCAGGGAAAACAGCCGCATCTGAGACAAAACGTGGGAGAGAGGTACTGCCTGGGCCTGGTCACACAGAGTGGAAAAGCAGGGAGTGGAAAAGAGCTGGAGACAGAGGATTGGAGCACGATTGCTGATCCGGGAGAACAGACTGGGTAGCTGGTGGCGCCATTTTCACCACTCCTGTGCATGCACATGCACACTTACCAGCACCAAAACAATCCACCCCAGTAGGCTAGCAGCGCCATCTAGTGGAGAGAGGAGCTGTTACACCAAGCCCTGCTGAACTGGGCCAACTTCACTTTTCAAGAACACAAACCTCACCACTGGCTTAATTCATGCACTATAAAGAGCTACATGGACTGACCTCTAGGGTAAAATGAAACAATTTCAGTCCTACTTCAATCTGTTAGCAGGTTCATCTATTCAATTTTTTTCTCTTTTTCCTTTTTCTCTTTTACAATTCTTTCTCTTGAATACAGAAAAGAAAAAAATCAATTTATTCTCAATTTTTATTAAAAATATCTTTTAATTTTTATTACTATATTTTTACTTTTGTGTGAATTTTTTCAAAATCTACTTTACTTCCATCATTTTATTTGTCTACTTCATTTACTCACCTTTTCAAATTTTCAAAAAATTTCTTTCTCTTTCTTTTTTCCCTTTTTCATTTCTTTTCTTTTTCTTGAATGCAAAAGAGAAAAACTTCATTTTTACTTTCAATTTCTTTTTAAAATATTTTTATTTAATTTTTATCACTATATTTTTTGCTTTTATGTAAATTTTTTTCAAATTCTGTCTTACTCTCATCATTTTATTTCACTTTTCAAATTTCACTTTTTAAATTTTCAAACGATTTCTTTTTTTCTTTTCTTTTTTCTTTTTTTATCTTTTTTCTCTCTTTTGTTTCTTTTCTCTTTTGTAATAAAGAAAACAAAAAAGTTCATACTTCTTTTTAATTTTTATTAAAATATTTTTTATTTTTTTCTACTATATTCTCTACTTTTGTGTATACTTTTTCAAATTCTATTTTGCCCACATCATCTCATTTTAGTCTACTACAGTGTATTCATTTTTTCAAATTCTCAAATGATTTCCTTCCCCCCGCCCCAGATCACTTCTCTAATCTGTCAAACCACTTTCAACACCAAGACCAAAACACACTTAGGATAGCATCATCTATTCGATTATTGTGTGTGTGTTTTTAATTTTTAATTTTAATTTTTTTTAATTTTAATATTTTTTAACTTCAATTATTCTACCTCATTAATTCCTTTTCTCCTTCAAAATGACAAAATGAAGGAATTCACCCCAAAAGAAAGAGCATGAAGAAATGACAGCCAGGGATTTAACCAACACAGGTACAAGCAAGATGTCTCAACCAGAATTTAGAATCACGATGATAAGAATACTTGCTGGAGTCAAAAATAGATTAGAATCCCTTTCTGCAGAGATAAAACATGTAAAAAATAGCCAGAATGAAATTAAAAATGTTATAACTGAGCTGCAATCACGAATGGATGCAGTGGCAGTAAAGATGGATGAGGCAGAACAGAGAATCAGCAATATACAGGGCAAACTTATAGAGAATAACGAAGCAGAGAAAAAGGGAGATTAAGGCAAAAGAGCACAATTTAAGAATTAAAGAAATCAGTGATGCATTAAAAAGGAACAACATCATGGGGCGCCTGGGTGGCTCAGTTGGTTAGGTGACCGACTTCGGCTCAGGTCATGATCTCGCAATTTGTGGGTTTGAGCCCCGTGTCGGGCTCTGTGCTGATGGCTCAGAGCCTAGAGCCTGCTGCAGGTTCTGTGTCTCCCCCCTCTCTGCCCCTCCCTTGCTCACGCTCTGTGTCTCTCTCTCTCTCTCCCTCTCAATAATAAATAAATGTTAAAAAAAAATTAAAAAAAAAAAGGAACAACATCAGAATCACAGGTGTCACAAATGATGAAGACAGAGAAAAAGGGGTAGAAGGCTTATGTGAGCAAATCATAGCAGATAACTTTCCCAACCTGGGGAAAGACACCAACATCAAACTCCAGGAAGCACACAGGACTCCCATTAGATTCAACAAAAACTGACCATCAACAAGGCATATCATAGTCAAATTCACAAAATACTCAGGCAAGGAGAGAATCATGAAAGCAGCTAGGGAAAAAAAGTCCCTAACCTACAAGGGGAAAACAGATCAGGTTTGCAGCAGACCTATCCACAGAAACTTGGCAGGCCAGAAAGGAGTGGCAGGATATATTCAGTGTGCTGAATCAGAAAACATACGCAGGCAAGAATTCTTTATCCAGCAAGGCTCTCATTCAAAATAGAAGGAGAGATAAAAAGCCTCCCAGACAAACAAAAATTAAAGGATTTTGTGACCACTACACCAGCCCTGCAAGAAATTTTAAGGGGGACTCTCTGAGGGAAGAAAAGGTGAAAATATACATATATATAAATAAATACCCAAAGCAACAAAAGAAACTCCAACTCCACAAGCATCATAATGGCAATAAATTCATATCTTTCAGTACTCACTCTAAACGTCAGTGGATTCAATGCTCCAACCAAAAGACATAGGGTAACAGAATGGATAAGAAAACAAGATCCATCTATATGCTGTTCACAAGAGACCCACTTTATACCTAAAGACACCTTCAGATTGAAAGTAAGGGGATGGAGAACCATCTATCATGCTAATGGTCAACAAAAGAAAGCCAGAGTAGCCATACTTATATCAGACAATCTAGACTTCACAATAAAGACTGTATCAAGAGATGCAGAAGGGCATTAAATCATAATCAAGGGGTCTATAGACTAAGAAGACCTAACAATCGTAAACATTTATGTGCCAAATGTGAGAGCACCCAAATATATCAATCAATTAATCACAAACATCAAGAAATTCATCGATAGTAATACCTTAATAGTAGGAGACTTCAACACCCCACTCACTGCAAAGAACAGATCATCTAATCAAAAAATCAACAAGGAAACAGTGGCTCTGAATGACATACTGGACCAGATGGACTTAACACTTATATTCAGAACATTTCATCCTAAAGCAGAAGACTATACATTCTTCTCCAGTGCACATGGAACGTTCTCCAGAATAGACCATATAGTGGGACACAAATCAGCCCTATGTAAGTACAAAAAGATCACAATCATACCATGCATATTTTCAGACCATGAAGCTATGAAACTTGAAATCAACCACAAGAAAAAATTTGGAAAGTTAACAAATACTTTGAGACTGAAGAACATCTTACTAAAGAATGAATGGGCTAACCAAGAAGTTAAAGAGGAAATTAAAGAGTTTATAGAAGTCAATCAAAATGATAGCACCACAACCCAAAACTTCTGGGATGCAGCAAAGGTGGTCATAAGAGGAAGGTATAGCAATCCAGGTCTTCGTAAAGAAGGAAGAAAGGTCTCAGATACAAAACCTAAACTTACGCCTTAAGGAGCTAGAAAAATAACAGCAAATAAAACCCCAAACCAGCAGAAGAAAGGAAATAATAAAGATTAGAGCAGAAATTAATGCTACTGAAACCAAAAAAAAAAAAAAAAAAAACCACACACACACACACACACACACACACACACACACACAGTAGAACAGGTCAATGAAACCAGAAACTGGTTCTTTGAAAGAATTAACAAAACTGATAAATCACTAGCCAGTTTGATAAAGAAGAAAAAAGAAAGAACCCAAATGAGTAAAATCAAGATTGAAAGAGAAGAAATCACAACCAAACAACAGAAATGAAAACAATAATAAGAGAATATTATGAGCAATTATATGCCAATAAAATGGGCAATCTGGAAGAAATGGACAAATTGCTAGAAACATATACACTACCAAAACTGAAACAGTAAGAAATAGAAAATTTGGAGGAGGACGCTGTGCTCACCACGCGTCCTGCTGATCACTTAGATCCCACCTACACCTGCCTAAAGAACCCAGAAAACCGCCAGAGGATTAGCAGAACGGAGTCTCCGGAGCCAAGCGCAGACGAGAGGCCCACAGAAGAGGGTAGGAAGGGCGGCGAGGCGGTGCGCGCTCCACGGACTGGCGGGAGGGAGCCGGGGCGGAGGGGCGGCTCGCCAGCCAAGCGGAGCCCCCGAGTCTGGCTGGCAAAAGCGGAGGGGCCGGACGGACTGTGTTCCGACAGCAAGCGCGACTTAGCGTCTGGGAGGTCATAAGTTAACAGCTCTGCGCGGAAAGCGGGAAGGCTGGAGGACAAAGGGAGGGAGAGCTGCTGAGCCCCCGGACGGCAGAGCTCAGCTTGGCGGGGAACAAAGGCGCCAGCGCCATCTCCCCCACCCATCCCCCAGCCAAAATCCCAAAGAACCAGTTCCTGCCAGGGAACTTGTTCGCTCTGTGCAAACACCCAACTCTGTGCTTCTGCTGAGCCAAACCTCCGGCAGCGGATCTGACCCCCTCCCGCTGCCACAGGGCCCCTCCTGAAGTGGATCACCTAAGGAGAAGCGAGCTAAGCCTGCCCCTCCTGCCCCCGTGCACCTTGCCTACCCACCCCAGCTAATACGCCAGATCCCCAGCACCACAAGCCTGGCAGTGTGCAAGTAGCCCAGACGGGCCACGCCACCCCACAGTGAATCCCACCCCTAGGAGAGGGGAAGAGAAGGCACACACCAGTCTGACTGTGGCCCCAGCGGTGGGCTGGGGGCAGACATCAGGTCGGACTGCGGCCCCGCCCACCAACTCCAGTTACACACCACAGCACAGGGGTAGTGCCCTGCAGGTCCTCACCACTCCAGGGACTATCAAAAATGACCAAACGGAAGAATTCCCCTCAGAAGAATCTCCAGGAAACAACAGCCAATGAGCTGATCAAAAAGGATTTAAATAATATAACAGAAAGTGAATTTAGAATAATAGTCATAAAATTAATTGCTGGGCTTGAAAACAGTATAGAGGAGAGCAGAGAATCTCTTGCCACAGAGATCAAGGGACTAAGGAACAGTCACGAGGAGCTGAAAAGCGCTTTAAATGAAATGCAAAACAAAATGGAAACCATGACGGCTCGGATTGAAGAGGCAGAGGAGAGAATAGGTGAACTAGAAGATAAAGTTATAGAAAAAGAGGAAGCTGAGAGAAAGAGAGATAAAAAAATCCAGGAGTATGAGGGGAAAATTAGAGAACTAAGTGATACACTAAAAAGAAATAATATACGCATAATTGGTATCCCAGAGGAGGAAGAGAGAGGGAAAGGGTCTGAAGGGGTACTTGAAGAAATTATAGCTGAGAACTTCCCTGAACTGGGGAAGGAAAAAGGCATTGAAATCCAAGAGGCACAGAGAACTCCCTTCAGACGTAACTTGAATCGATCTTCTGCATGACATATCATAGTGAAACTGGCAAAATAACAAGGATAAAGAGAAAATTCTGAAAGCAGCAAGGGATAAACGTGCCCTCACATATAAAGGGACACCTATAAGACTCGTGACTGATCTCTCTTTTGAAACTTGGCAGGCCAGAAAGGCTTGGCACGATATCTTCAGTGTGCTAAACAGAAAAAATATGCAGCCGAGAATCCTTTATCCAGCAAGTCTGTCATTTAGAATAGGAGGAGAGAAAAAGGTCTTCCCAAACAAACAAAAACTGAAGGAATTTGTCACCACTAAACCAGCTCTACAAGAGATCCTAAGGGGGATCCTGTGAGACAAAGTACCAGAGACATCGGTACAAGCATAAAACATACAGACATCACAATGACTCTAAACCCGTATCTTTCTATAATAACACTGAATGTAAATGGATTAAATGCGCCAACTAAAAGACATAGGGTATCAGAATGGATAAAAAAACAAGACCCATCTATTTGCTGTCTACAAGAGACTCATTTTAGATCTGAGGACACTTTAAGATTGAGAGTGAGGGGATGGAGAACTATTTATCATGCTACTGGAAGCCAAAAGAAAGCTGGAGTAGCCATACTTATATCAGACAAACTAGACTTTAAATTAAAGGCTGCAACAAGAGATGAAGAAGGGCATTATATAATAATTACAGGGTCTATCCATCAGGAAGAGCTAACAATTATAAATGTCTATGCGCCGAATACCGGAGCCCCCAGATATATAAAACAATTACTCATAAACATAAGCAACCTTATTGATAAGAATGTGGTCATTGCAGGGGACTTTAACACCCCACTTACAGAAATGGATAGATCATCTAGACACACGGTCAATAAAGAAACAAGGGCCCTGAATGATACATTGGATCAGATGGACCTGACCGATATATTTAGAACTCTGCATCCCAAAGCAACAGAATATACTTTCTTCTCGAGTGCACATGGAACATTCTCCAAGATAGATCACATACTGGGTCACAAAACAGCCCTTCATAAGTTTACAAGAATTGAAATTATACCATGCATACTTTCAGACCACAATGCTATGAAGCTTGAAATCAACCACAGGAAAAAGTCTGGAAAACCTCCAAAAGCATGGAGGTTAAAGAACACCCTACTAACGAATGAGTGGGTCAACCAGGCAATTAAAGAAGAAATTAAAAAATATATGGAAACAAACGAAAATGAAAATACAACAATCCAAACGCTTTGGGACGCAGCGAAGGCAGTCCTGAGAGGAAAATACATTGCAATCCAGGCCTATCTCAAGAAACAAGAAAAATCCCAAATACAAAATCTAACAGCACACCTAAAGGAAATAGAAGCAGAACAGCAAAGGCAGCCTAAACCCAGCAGAAGAAGAGAAATCATAAAGATCAGAGCAGAAATAAACAATATAGAATCTAAAAAAACGGTAGAGCAGATCAACGAAACCAAGAGTTGGTTTTTTGAAAAAATAAACAAAATTGACAAACCTCTAGCCAGGCTTCTCAAAAAGAAAAGGGAGATGACCCAAATAGATAAAATCATGAATGAAAATGGAATGATTACAACCAATCCCTCAGAGATACAAACAATTATCAGGGAATACTATGAAAAATTATATGCCAACAAAGTGGACAACCTGGAAGAAATGGACAAATTCCTAAACACCCACACTCTTCCAAAACTCAATCAGGAGGAAATAGAAAGCTTGAACAGACCCATAACCAGCGAAGAAATTGAATCGGTTATCAAAAATCTCCCAACAAATAAGAGTCCAGGACCAGATGGCTTCCCAGGGGAGTTCTACCAGACGTTTAAAGCAGAGATAATACCTATCCTTCTCAAGCTATTCCAAGAAATAGAAAGGGAAGGAAAACTTCCAGACTCATTCTATGAAGCCAGTATTACTTTGATTCCTAAACCAGACAGAGACCCAGTAAAAAAAGAGAACTACAGGCCAATATTCCTGATGAATATGGATGCAAAAATTCTGAATAAGATACTAGCAAATCGAATTCAACGGCATATAAAAAGAATTATTCACCATGATCAAGTGGGATTCATTCCTGGCCTGCAGGGCTGGTTCAACATTCGCAAATCGATCAACGTGATACATCACATTAACAAAAAAAAAAGAGAAGAACCATATGATCCTGTCAATCGATGCAGAAAAGGCCTTTGACAAAATCCAGCACCCTTTCTTAATAAAAACCCTTGAGAAAGTCGGGATAGAAGGAACATACTTAAACATCATAAAAGCCATTTATGAAAAGCCCACAGCTAACATCATCCTCAACGGGGAAAAACTGAGAGCTTTTTCCCTGAGATCAGGAACACGACAGGGATGCCCACTCTCACCGCTGTTGTTTAACATAGTGCTGGAAGTTCTAACATCAGCAATCAGACAACAAAAGGAAATCAAAGGCATCAAAATTGGCAAAGATGAGGTCAAGCTTTCGCTTTTTGCAGATGACATGATATTATACATGGAAAATCCGATAGACTCCACCAAAAGTCTGCTAGAACTGATACATGAATTCAGCAAAGTTGCAGGATACAAAATCAATGTACAGAAATCAGTTGCATTCTTATACACTAACAATGAAGCAACAGAAAGACAAATAAAGAAACTGATCCCATTCACAATTGCACCAAGAAGCATAAAATACCTAGGAATAAATCTAACCAAATATGTAAAAGATCTGTATGCTGAAAACTATAGAAAGCTTATGAAGGTAATTGAAGAAGATTTAAAGAAATGGAAAGACATTCCCTGCTCATGGATTGGAAGAATAAATATTGTCAAAATGTCAATACTACCCAAAGCTATCTACACATTCAATGCAATCCCAATCAAAATTGCACCAGCATTCTTCTCGAAACTAGAACAAGCAATCCTAAAATTCATATGGAAACACAAAAGGCCCTGAATAGCCAAAGTAATTTTGAAGAAGAAGACCAAAGCAGGAGGCATCACAATCCCAGACTTTAGCCTCTACTACAAAGCTGTCATCATCAAGACAGCATGGTATTGGCACAAAAACAGACACATAGACCAATGGAATAGAATAGAAACCCCAGAACTAGACCCACAAACGTATGGCCAACTCATCTTTGACAAAGCAGGAAAGAACATCCAATGGAAAAAAGACAGTCTCTTTAACAAATGGTGCTGGGAGAACTGGACAGCAACATGCAGAAGGTTGAAACTAGACCACTTTCTCACACCATTCACAAAAATAAACTCAAAATGGATAAAGGACCTGAATGTGAGACAGGAAACCATCAAAACCTTAGAGGAGAAAGCAGGAAAAGACCTCTCTGACCTCAGCCATAGCAATCTCTTACTCGACACATCCCCAAAGGCAAGGGAATTAAAAGCAAAAGTGAATTACTGGGACCTTATGAAGATAAAAAGCTTCTGCACAGCAAAGGAAACAACCAACAAAACTAAAAGGCAACCAACGGAATGGGAAAAGATATTTGCAAATGACATATCGGACAAAGGGCTAGTATCCAAAATCTATAAAGAGCTCACCAAACTCCACACCCGAAAAACAAATAACCCAGTGAAGAAATGGGAAGAAAACATGAATAGACGCTTCTCTAAAGAAGACATCCGGATGGCCAACAGGCACATGAAAAGATGTTCAATGTCGCTCCTTATCAGGGAAATACAAATCAAAACCACACTCAGATATCACCTCACGCCAGTCAGAGTGGCCAAAATGAACAAATCAGGAGACTATAGATGCTGGCGAGGATGTGGAGAAACGGGAACCCTCTTGCACTGTTGGTGGGAATGCAAATTGGTGCAGCCGCTCTGGAAAGCAGTGTGGAGGTTCCTCAGAAAATTAAAAATAGACCTACCCTATGACCCAGCAATAGCACTGCTAGGAATTTATCCAAGGGATACAGGAGTCCTGATGCATAGGGGCACTTGTACCCCAATGTTTATAGCAGCACTCTCAACAATAGCCAAATTATGGAAAGAGCCTAAATGTCCATCAACTGATGAATGGATAAAGAAATTGTGGTTTATATACACAATGGAATACTACGTGGCAATGAGAAAAAATGAAATATGGCCTTTTGTAGCAACGTGGATGGAACTGGAGAGTGTGATGCTAAGTGAAATAAGCCATACAGAGAAAGACAGATACCATATGGTTTCACTCTTATGTGGATCCTGAGAAACGTAACAGAAACCCATGGGGGAGGGGAAGAAAAAAAAAAAAGAGGTTAGAGTGGGAGAGATCCAAAGTATAAGAGACTCTTAAAAAACGAGAACAAACTGAGGGTTGATGGGGGGTGGGACGGAGGGGAGGGTGGGTGATGGGTATTGAGGAGGGCACCTTTTGTGATGAGCACTGGGTGTTGTATGGAAACCAATTCGACAATAAATTTCATGAAAAAAAATAAAAGCACTACTAAGAAATTAAAAAAAAAAAAAAAAGAAATAGAAAATTTGAACAGACCCATAACCAGTAAGGAAATCGAGTTAGTAATCAAAAATCTGCCAAAAAACAAGAGTCCAGGGCCAGATGGCTTTCCAGGGGAATTCTACAAAACATTAAAGGAAGAGTTAACACCTATTCTCTTGAAGCTGTTCCAAAAAATAGAAATGGAAGGAAAACTTCCACACTCTTTCTATGAAGCCAGCATTATCTTGATTCCAAAACCAGACAGAGACCCCACTAAAAAGAAGAATTATAGACCAATTTTCCTGATGAACATGGATGCAAAACTCCTCAATAAGATATTAGCCAACTGGATCCAACAATACATTAAAAAAATTATTCACCACGACCAAGTGGGATTTATACCTGGGATGCAGGGCTGGTTCAATATCTGCAAAACAATTAACGTGATTCATCACATCAATAAAAGAAAGGACAAGAACCATATGATCCTCTCAATAGATTCAGAGAGAGCATTTGACAAAATACAGCATCCTTTCTTGATAAAAACCCTCAAGAAAGCAGGGATAGAAGGAGCATACCTCGAGATCATAAAAGCCACATATGAGTGACCCAACGCTAATATCTTCCTCAATGGGGAAAAACTGAGAGCTTCCCCCCTAAGGTCAGGGACAAGACGGGGATGTCCACTCTCGCCATTGTTATTCAACATACTATTGGAAGTCTTAGCCTCTGCAATCAGACAACACAAAGAAATAAAAGGCATCCAAATCGTCCAGGAGGAGGTCAAACTTTCACTCTTCGCAGATGACATGATACTCTATATGGAAAACCCAGAAAATTCCACCAAAAAGCTGCTAGAATTGATTCATGAATTCAGCAAACTGGCAGGATATAAAATTAATGCACAGAAATCGGTTGCATTCCTATTCACCAACAATGAAGTGACTGAAAGAGAAATCAAGGAATCGATCCCATTTACAGTTGCACCCAAAACCATAAAATACGTAGGAATAAATCCAACCAAAGAGGTGAAAAATGTATACACTGAAAACTATAGAGAGCTTATGAAAGAAATTGAAGAAGACACAAAGAAATGGAAAAAGATTCCATGCTCCTGGATGGGAAGAAAAAATATTGTTAAAATGCCGATACTACCCAAAGCATTCTACATATTTAATGTAATCCCTATCAAATTAACATGAGCATTCTTCACAGAGCTAGAACAAATAATCCTAAAATTTGTGTGGAACCAGAAAAGACCCCAAATAGCCCAAGCAATATTGAAAAACAAAGCCAAATCAGGAGGCATCACAATCCCAGACTTCAAGCTATACTACAAAGCTGTAATCATCAAGATAGTATGGTACTGGCACAAGAACAGACACTCAGATCAATGGAACAGAATAGAGAATCCAGAAAGGGACCCACAAATGTATGGCCAACTAATCTTTGACAAAGCAGAAAAGAATATCCAATGGAATGAAGACATTCTCTTCAGCAAGTGGTGCTGGGAAAACTGGACAGCAACATGCAGAAGAATGAACCTGGACCACTTTCTTATGCCATACATAAAAATAAACTCAAAATGAATGAAAGACTTCAATGTAAGACAGGAAGCCATCAAAATCCTTGAGGAGAAAGCAGGCAAAAACCTCTTTGATCTTGCCCACAGCAACTTCTTACTCAACATGTCTCTGGAGGCAAGGGAAACAAAAGCAAAAATGAACTACTGGAACCTCATCAAAATAAAAACTTCTGCACAGGGAAGGAAGAAATCAGTAAAACTAAAAGGAAACCAACAGAATGGGAGAAGATATTTGCAAATGACATATCAGATAAAGGGTTAGTATCCAAAATCTATAAAGAACTTATCAAACTCAAAACCCAAAAAACAAATAATCCAGTGAAGAAATGGGCAAAAGACGTGAATAGACACTTCTCCAAGGAAGACATACAGATGGCCAACCGACACATGAAAACATGCTCCACATCACTCATCATCAGGGAAATACACATCAAAACCACAATGAGATACCACCTGACACCTGTCAGAATGGCTAACATTAACAACTCAGGCAACAAGAGATGTTGGCGAGGATGCGGAGAAAGAGGATCTCTTTTGCACTGTTGGTGGGAATGCAAGCTGGTGCAGCCACTCTGGAAAACAGTATGGAGGTTCCTCAAAAAACTAAAAATAGAACTATCCTACGACCCAGTAATCGCACTACTAGGCATTTATCTACGGGATACAGGTGTGCTGTTTCAAAGGGACACATGCACCCCATGTTTATAGCAGCATTATCAACAGTAGCCAAAGTATGGAAAGAACCCAACTGTCCCTTGATGGATGAATGAAGAAGTAGTGTATATATACATATATATATATGTATGTATATATATATATATATATATATATATATATATAAAAGTAGTATATATATATATGAAAGTAGTGTATATATATATAAAAGTAGTATACATATATATATATGTATATATATATGTATATATATATATATATATATATATATATATATATATATATATACATATATATATATAAGAGTATTACTTGGCAATCAAAAAGAATGAAATCTTGCCATTTGCAACTACGTGGATGGAACTGGAGGGTATTATGCTAAGTGAAAGTAGTCAGAGAAAGACAAAAATCATATGACTTCACTCATATGAGGACTTGAAGAGACAAAACAGATGAACATAAGGCAAAGGAAACAAAAATAACATAAAAACAGGGAGGGGGACAAAACATAAGAGACTCATAAATATGAAGAACAAACTGAAGGTTGCTGGAGGGTTTGTGGGAGTGGGAATGTGCTAAATTGGTAAGGGTTATTAAGGAATCTACTCCTGAAATCATTGTTTCACTATATGCTAATTTGGATATAAATTTAAAAAAATATAATGTTAAAAAAAAAAGACAAAAAAAAGGTTTCTAATTAGAAAAGTGACATAAATACTTTTGCATCTTTACGAAGTCATCCCAGCTCCATTAAATAGGATGTCAATACACTCAGTCTTTGGAGATATAATGCCTTTGAATAAATTCATCATAGAAAAAGTAGGTAAATAAAGTAAAATGTATCTCAACTAGGGTAAGTGAGATAAGAATGGAGGGGCAAGCTGCCCAAGGATGGTCTGAGATATGGGCTCAGATAAGGTCAAGACCTTACTTGTGGATCTCCCATGGTGTAGGCACAGGGATGGTTGATAAGGAAGTATTAGGACTGAGAAAGACCACTTCCAGAGAGGCATAAATATCTGCGCACAGACTGAAGGAAAAAGATAGACTCCATCGGCGATAAAGAAAGTATTATTGGGAAATTTCTGGGAGAGAAATTACCTACTGCAATGCATGCTTAAGCCCCTGTGTTATTATACCTTCTATGACTACATATCCAAATCCAAAATATGCTTTCTATTCCGAATAGAATATGAATATGCCTTTCATTGGTGGAGAGGGGATTATTTTAAGTTAAAAAGGGAAGGCTGGATGAAATGTTATCACATATCTCACTTTCTTCTGTACATCTTTCTCCCTATATACACTAGAATGGCCACTAGCTTAATGGGAATAAGGTATCTCATTCCTCTGTATTCCTCCAACCTACCTCTTGTCCCCTACTTCAGTTACTCAGACCAAAACCCTGGGACCACTCAAGCTTTCTCCCTCAACCAAGCATTCATCATCAAATTACTTTTAATTCCTAGTAATACTAATTCTTATTCACCTCCCTAATCTGTCCTCTCTTGTCCATCCCTACAAGTGCAGATCATTATGTCCCAACTGCAATATTTTCATCGTCTCCTATATCATCTGCTGACTTCTGCCTCACTTCTTATTCTTGCCCTCCATATTGCTACCAGGATATCCTTCCAAACTAGGTATCTGTTCAAGTGGTTCCTCCACTTGGAACTCTTCCATGGTTATGTGGTAACTACAGGATCAAGTTCCAATAGCTCTGTGTGACACACAATGCCTCTCTCCATTTGATCCATAACTGTTCCTGGACTCAGGTTAAGTGACTCCCCTCATGGTACAGTAGGACACTCTTGCTATAAGTTCTTCTCTCCCTGTTTCATGCTATTCAAGGCCTCTGAATGTAAACACATGCAGTGCTCACTTCCTGACATGGTTTTGTCCTCATCGCTCTTGCCTGTCTTCCAAAATTTTCATCCCTTTCAAACAGAGACTCAATTATTAACTTTCTATAATATCTCAGAATCTCCTAAGTCAACCCAAGTGTATTTTTCTATTCTTACAAGTACTGAGTGGTAGTGTGGCCTGCAGAGAATACAGGCTTCCGTTAGTTCTAAATTGGAATACTAAATCCATCACTTAACATGTGTCCTGAGACAAGTTACCTAACTCTTCTGAACCTTGTTTTTTCACCAAAAAAAAAAAAAAAAAATCCAAAAATTATTCTGCAGGATTATGTTAAGAATTAGGTTGTGAATTTACACTGTAGCTTCTCAGTAAATAAATGGCCATGTTTTTATTAATAATTAATAATATTAATAATTAATAATAAAACATAATAGAATTTAAGAATGAAAAGTTAATTAGAGGTCATAATGTAAATTTCATGCTGAAGCGTTTCAACTCTTCCTACCGTATAATGGAGAACTATTGAACACTTGAAGGCAAGAGACTGTATTGTAGCCAAGATCCTTATAGTTAATTTTTGTGTAGTCATGTACCCTAATTTCACTTGGATAACTCTGCCATTCAAGATTTCAAGGGTATTAGCAAAATATAATGATGATCTGTATGCTGAAAACTATAAAATGCTAATCAAAGAAATTAAAAAAAAGATCTAAATGGAGAGATGTACTTTGGTTTTGGATTAGAAGATTGAATATTATTAAGACCCTAATTTGAATCAGAGATTTAATACAATTACAGTAAGATTCCCAACAGGCATTTATAGATCATGACAAGCTGATTCTAAAAATTACACAGCAAGGCAAAGAACTTTAATAGCCAAAAAATTCTGAAAAAGAACACATTTGGAGAAATCTCACTGTCCAAATTCGAGACTTAATGGAAAGCTACTTTAACCAAGACAATGTGATTCTAACAAATATCGATCAATAAAACAGAACAGACAACCCAGAAATAGATTTACATAAACAAAGTCAACTGATTTTTTTGGCAAAGGTGCGAAGGCAGTATAATGGAAAAACAACAGTCATTTCAAATAATGGTGTTGGAATAATTGGTCATCCTCATACAAAAATAAATAAGCTTGACACATATCTCACATTTCATACAAAAAATTAACTCAAAAGAATTTAGACATAAATATACACACAAAAGAAAAAAAATCATCAATTAACTCTTGTTAGAGTTAAAAATTTTGTTCTGCAAAATGCACAGTTAATAAATTGAGACAAGCCACAGAGTAGGAGAGAGTATTTGCAAACCACAGCTGAGTAAGGAGTCATATCCAGAATATATGAAGAACACTTAGAACTCAACAATAAGCAAACAAAAATCCCAATTGAAAAAGTGGTAAAAAAAAAAATGTAAACAGAAGTGTCACTAAAAGCTGTATGAAAATGGAAAATAAGCTCATGAAGGGCTGGTCATGATCAGTGATCATTAGGCGAAAGCAGATTAAAATCAAAATGAGATACTGCTACCTACCTACATAAATTTAAAAACACCACCAAATACTGCCAAAGATGAAGCAACAAATATGCTCATTCATTGATGGTGGGAAAGCAAAATGGTACAGCCACTCAGGAAAACAGGTTAGCAGTTTTTTATAATGTTAAACATATACTTGCCATATGACCTAGCAATCACGCATCTAGGTATTCATCCAAATGAACTGAAAACCCATGTTCACACACAAATAACGATAATAACAATAACAATAGCGATAATAATAATAATACAACTTGCATTCACATGTTAATAGCAGCTTTTTTGAATAACTCCAAACTGGAAACAATCTAGAAATTCTTCCATTAGGTAAAATGATAGACAAACTATGGTAAACTATACAATGGAGTATTAGTCACCAGTAAAAAGGAATAAGGTATTGATTCAAACAAAAAGATGGGAAGATCTTAAATGTACTCTGCTGAGTGAAAGAAGTTAGATTCAAAGGCTCTATCTTGTATGCTTCCATTTTTATGACATTAATAAAAAGGCAAACTATAGGGATAGAAAATCACTCTTGTGGCTGTTAGGGGTTGGAGTACGGAAGGAGAAATTAATTTCTATGGGTCAGTCTTTACAATGATGGAACAGCTCTGTGTGGTTCTGGGGTGATAGATATAGGACTCTATGAATTTGTGTAGCTGACAGAATTATACATCAAAAAAGAAAGAACATTGTTATTAGCTTATTTTAAAAAATTAGCCAGGAAATGAGGGGATCCTAAGGTAGAATGCAAACAATGAGAAATAAATCTAACGGTAATACAAACACATGTCACTGAAATTATTAAAGGAAAAATGATCTGACCTAAGAAGGGTTGGCAGTGATATTTTGGCCAGAAATGGTATAGGTGAAAGACAAAACAACTACATATAAACAGTGTAATATATTTGACAAATTTGTTTCTTACAGAGGTCTGGGTTTGTAATTATGAAATTACTTTACATGCATACTAAAACTGAAGAAGTAAATAAATAAATTGCAGGTAATGGGAGCCAGATTTCTCACTGTCAGAGAAAGAAGGTCCAAGTAAGTGTGGTGAAAAGTCTAGAGCAAGCCTTGTAGTGCTGAATCTGAGTTGGAAAAATAAATAATGAATGCATGTTTATTTTAACCTGTGTACAGATATCCAGATGCAGAAATATTTATAGATGTGGGTACACACATGTGTTACTACATATACATATATATTACAGATCTGTCCATAGAGGGCTTAGAAGCAGTGATACTCCAGAGCAACAAGCATGTCCAGTTTCTAGATCTTGGCTTCTAAATACCATTCTCCAATAAAGGGAACCAGGACATCTTAGAGAAATGGCCGATTCTAAGGCTGGGATAGAGAAAATACATGATATACCTGCAGGATCTTGTCATGTCAGAAAGTAAGAAATGACTTTTTAAAAAGTGATGGAGATATGTTGTTAAAACAAAGGAACTAACCCAGAAGACCCAACGCTGGAACAATTTAAGAAACAAAATAAATGTTGTATTAGATAACCCTGTGAGAGGCAAAATAATGACATCCTGAAGATGATCATTTCCTAACCCTCAGAACCTTTGAATATGTTACATTACATGACAGGGGGAATTAAGGTTGCTAATCAGCTGATCAGCTGTAGGAGAATTTATCATGGAGCTTATGGGTAGGCCCAATGTAATCACAAGGGTTTTTTGAGTGAAAAAGGAATGCTCAGTGTCTCAGCGTTATAGTATTATAAAGACTCAACTGGATATCGTTGCCTTGAAGATGAAAGTGGGCCAGGAACCCAGAAATGCAGGTGGCCTCTAGAAGTTACAAATGTAAGAAAATGGATTCTTCACTAGCACTTCCAGAAAGGTCTACAGCCCTGCTAACCCTTTGATTTGAACCCAGTGAGACCCATTTCAGACTTCTGAACTCCATAATCCTAAAATAGTAAATTTGTGTTGTTTTAAGCTACTAAGCTTGTGGTAATTTGTTACAGCAGCAAAAAGAAACTCATGCAAACCTGTAGAAAAAATATTATGAGTCCATACTGATATAAGTTATAAAATAAAGGATAAAAGAGAAAAAGGAAAAATCTTTCTTACAGAAGAATTCTAAGTAACCTGTACAGATATTTTGTCCCTCAGGGAGCTGGAGTTTAATTCCTGGACCCTTGAGTATAGCTTGGACTTGAAGGTATGGAAAGGGGAAAATAATAACTGTTCAGTGGAGAAATCTGAAGTGATTTCTAAGTGATCAAGTGATCTAGATCTAGTGATCTAAGTGATCAAGATTAACATCACCAATAAGAAGTTGGGTTGATATTGTATAGTCTTCAATATGATGCTGTAAAAAGGGCACTTTGCCTCTCTGGAATTTTTCACAAAAACCTGTAACTACAGTCCAATAAGGAGTAAACATCAGACCATGTCCCTTACCTGAGAGACAGTTTATAAAGTATCTGACCAGTAGTATCCAAAACTGTCAAGACTACAAAAGAAAAGCAAGATGGAGAAACCATAATAGATTGCAGGAGACTAGGAAGACATCATAACTACATGCATTGTGGTACCCTGGATGGGAGCCTGGAACAGAAAACGGACATCACTGGAAAAACTGGTGAAATGTGAATAAAGTCTACAGACTAGTTCATAGTATACACCAAAGATAATTTCTTAGTTTTCATAAATGCATCATGGTTATTTAAGGTGTTAACATCTTATATCTAAGGTGGGATAAGTCTGCACAGGAACACTTTGTACTGTCATAACTTTGCTTTAAATATAAAACTATTCCAAAATAAATCTTTAAAATAATTTTAAAATATGTCCACATAAAAACTTATACCTAACAAATTTAATCCTATTAGCTGAAACTCCTCCCAGGTGTTTTATTATATCAAAAAGAAAACAAAAACAATCAGCTGTTGACCCCCAAAATATAGTATGGTTTTATTCATTTATTTGTATGTTTTAAAATTTACCATTTAGCACACAACCATTTGCACAATACAAGTTTAATCATACTCCTAGTATACTTTCCTGAATATTCTAGTTTTGTGATAAGCATCTTTTTATGTATTGTTTAGAATAGATACTGTAGCTATAGCCATGGAAAACCAACTATTAGATTTTCTACACACCACTCATGATAGAGGGACTTGGTGTGGTTATTCCAGTTGGCAATTATATAACACATGTTGCTTCAGCTATGCTCCTGCAAGCAAAAGGCTTTGGTATGAAATTCTCCATCTCATTTCTGACACTAACACCTTCAAAAATTCAGGTGAGAGGTAATAAGACCTAACATTCCAAATGATGGGGCATGAACTAAAAGGATGAAGTTCATTTGTATGAATGTTTACTTGATGTGGGAAATGCCTCCAATCTGATGGCTTTTAGATTTAGAAACCACAGGATCATCTGGAATCTACAACTCTTTCTGTGAAAAACAATGTTTAGTAAACTGTACTCAGACTTGTCTTTTGGGATTAAAATGTTACTTTTTCTCTGAAAACAATAGCTATTATTCAGAGTTGCAGGGAGTTGGAAAAAAGACTTTTACATAACGAAATGACTAATTATGAATTTGGGTATTTGAGAGCCACTCTCAGATCCACAGTTCAAACCAAACAACTGAACTGAAGGTAAAAAGAGATCAACATGAGTAATTAAGTTAGACATCATTTTTTTTTTAACCTCAGGTTCAGAGAGTTGAGATAATCATGGTGAGTTTATTGGATCATCATTGGTTCACTGGAGGGAGGCCTTGCTCCTGGCCTGTGTTTCCCGGAAGTATGGAGCATGAGTGTCAAAGATGTGCTCCTATTCAGCCTCTCATGTTAGTGTAGGCTTAACTTTGTGTTTTGTGCCTAAATCATCAGGAAACCTTAACCCAGTCCGAGGAACCCCCTACGCCATGGATTTCTTTTTTCCAATAAACTAACTCCTTGATTTGTAATTCCTAGGCCCAGGAAAATAGAAATGATGGAGGGGTTTGTTCAAGAGGTAGCATCCAAGCTGGGCTCCCAAGAAAGTAGATTCTAAAACAGAGGTCAACATTCCACTGAAGGAAGTCCTAACAGAAGGAAATGTGAAATGTCAACCCCTAATTTGCCCAACACCTGGTGGATGAGCACATCAGGGCTAGTGGGGTGACCCAGACAAAGCAGTGGGCTTCACTACACACTGTTAACCAACTTCCAGGCCAGCCAGACTTCAGGTGTAGGCTGGAGACACTGTTTTCTGTACCATAGAGCAGGTGCTGGTGTGTCCAGGGCAATGTCAGAAAGGAAAAAGTGAGACAAAGACAGCTTTCCCCAAACAATTAACCATGCTCAGGCCCCGCCTTCTTTCTCTCTGCGTTGGTATTTTGGCCCTACTTAGAATCTTAACCATTTTCTCTTTGCCGATTTTACAGATGTATCAGAGTTTTTACATTAAGTTTTGAGATTCATCAACCTCTCTCTTCTTTCCATAGCCTTCCCTGAGCTGGCTGCGAGGAAAATTCAAATGTTCATTGACTACCTTTTCAGGAATCACAAGATTCTATCAAAACAAGGTTAGTAATTTTTAAATCAAAGGTGAAAACAGAGGGGGCGCCATCTTTTAAGGTTCGAGAGAAAGAGAACAAAGAATCTCAGCAATAAGCAGAATAAATAGCAGTGTTTAACTTTTCCAATGAGTTCAATAAAAAGCCTGTGACCTTCAGGACTTGGGGAAAAAGAAAAAGGAATCACATCTAATGATAGAACATGCGATTCAAGATGAGTAAAATGATGAATATTGGACAATCCTCTATAATATTATAAATTTAAAACTATAGTTTTGACAGAGATGAGATAGCATTGAAATAAATATCATTTATCAAGAATTTTGATAAAATTGATTAAATTAACCTCCTGTAATGAATTAAATTTCAGATCAATAAATATTGGTGGCACCATCTCTAGAAGAAAGAGTCATTTCTACATTCTACAGGTGCAGCATGACTACTTTTTGGCAAGGACGGATGTGCCTGTGACAAGACACAGAACATGGACCACGTAAGGTGGGCCTCTCTACAGACAGTAGGATTGAAATATCATTTCAGTGAATTTTTACTAAGTTATTCTTACCAATTTTTTTCTGTCTTGAAACACTTATGATTCATATACTTCTCCAGATTGTATTGGTAGCTTATGCTTCACAATTTTCATAGGAGGTTTTATATAATTTGGGTTGTTCTTTATTGGTTTTGAAATCATGTTTTCTCCCTTTGTGAAATTTGGAGGGTGGGGGTAAGATGACCTCCCTCAATTCCACTTTTGTGATACAATAATCATGTCCCATGGTGCTGCTCAGCACCACTCAGTGAGGCACACCATCTGACACAGCAGTTAGGATCCAGCCATCTGACTATCATCCTAATTACTACTGAGCAAAAGGGGACTCACAAGTCACCTTCTGAGGGAAGACCCTGAAGCAGAATAAAGTATTTATTATGCCTGCCAGGGACTAGTCATCTATAGATAAGTAGCTCTAGGACCCAGAAGTAATTTGAAAAGATATAGAAAGAAGAAAAGAGCTTTTGGTAAACTTTCTCAGGACCTTTTGGTGCCTCAAGACTTTCTCCATACTGTGCGGTCATATACTTTGCTCAGAGAAAGATTTCTGAAAGACTTATAAGCCCCAAATTACCATGACTTTCCCCTATGTAACTCTCTCTCTTTGAGGGGAGGAGGTGAAGAAGTACCTAATGTTCCTGTTTCTGGAGTCCTGGCTCTTTTTATACCACAGGCATGATTAGTTTAACATTGATCTTTGAAGAAGAAAGTCAGCAAAATATGTCCTATCTAGGAGTCTGGGTTCTATCACACACGTATGTATACACACACATGCACGCACATGCATTTCATGTACACACACATGAATGCATGCAGACAAAAACAAACAAACAAAAAATGAGGCTGTGAATCCCTAGGCACATTCTAAAAGGGAACTAACTATAGGATGGCATAACTATTCAAATTATTCTGCTTTAAAACATCCATCTCTAGGCGTGAATTAGGCAGATGATATAGTCAAGGTTAAAAATCCTCCCAGTTTACTTGTAATTATATTTTAATTCCATAATTGTTATTATTCTCAACAGCAGTCACTATTTCCATGTATAAACCATGAGGAAGAGTTTAAAAATATTTTTCCTTGAGATTGCAACAAGTTTTCACATTTCAAGAAAAGGTATGAGTCAATCTTCACCTTCCAAACTTTCATATTTGTCTGACTTTTTCTGTCCTCAGAGTTGTTTGTTTCTGACTATCAGACCCAAATAATCAAGTGTGTATGTGCTGTTGGAAACCTTATTCTACTGGGACCCCATGTGGTTACTTCACTTTACACTCTACTGAAACAAGGAAGATTACAAATAATTGTAACAAAGAAATTTATCAATATGCCAACACTAACATCATGCCTATTAACTTGCATAGGTAATTTAGAAAATACAAATTCATTTTTTTTCATAAGTCATGATTATCTCATTACTCCTCACAAGAACCAGAGTTAGAGAAGAATGTCATTTCTACTTCATGAAAGAGAAATTGGGGCACAAGAGATTATCATTTCCTCCAATACTTAAGAGTAGACACTAGTTGGCGACATTGGGCTGCTAAGCCATACTGTGATTCCTAATGTAATATGATGACTAATTTTATGTGTCAACTTGACTGGTCCACAAGGTGCCCAGATATTGGTTAGGGATTATTTCTGGGTGTGTCTCTAAGGCTGTTTCTGGAGAAGATTAATATTTCATCAGTAGACTGAGTAAAGTAAGTTGCCCTCCCCAGTGTAAGCTGGCCTGATCCAATCCACCAAATGCCTGAATAGAATAAGCAGCTGAATAAGAAATAATTATTTTTTCTGTCTGTCTTTGAGCTGGGGCATTTATCTTTTCCTGCCTTTGGGTTCAAACTGAAATTTAAAGTTTTATCATCAGCTCTCCCGGTTGTGCAGTCTTTGTGATGAGACTGGTACTATACCATCGGTTCTCCTGAGTCTCCAGGTTTCCAGCTGCAATCTTGCAATTCTCAGTCCCCATAATCATGCAAGCCTATTTCTTACAGTAAATATCTCTTTCAGTGATATATAAATAGATAGATAGAGTGGATGGACACAGAACAACCAACCTATTGTTTTTAGAAGTTTTGTGTTTTTTTTTTGTTTTTTTTTTTTTTTTAATTTGAGAGAGAGAGAGAGAGAATGCATTGAGAGAGGAGACAGAATCCCAAGCAAGGTCCACATTGCCAGTACAGAGCCTGATGCGGGGCTTAAACTCCAAACTGTGAGATCATGACCTGAGCTGAAATCAAGAGTCAGATGCTCAACTGAGTGACACATCTATGTACGCCCCCCCCCCCCAAAGCTTTCTCTTATTGGCTCTGTTCCTCTAGGGAACCCACACTAAAATATATAGTATTTCATTAGTAGCAAAGATTCTAGAATTTTTTTGTGAATCATATCCACCCAAAATTCTGTTGTTGGCTTTTTTTTTTAACAAGACTCCCAGGCAGTTTTGAAGCATGAGACCAATAGTGTATCATTTCATACTTCAACCACCTTCTGACACAGAGATCTCGGAAAACTCAAGAACACTTAAAATCATCTTTCTACTACTGCCAGATAATGTTTTGTACTCACTAAATGCCAGACTCTGTTGAGAGTGGTTTATTGCTATTAACTTATTTGCTTGTCAAAACACTCCTGATACAGGTACCATTATCATCTCCATTTTATCAATGCAGTGACTGAAATACAAGAAAGTTAAATACAATGCCCAGGCTCACACAGCTAATAGGTGATTCAGTTGAGGTTGGAACATGGACAGCCAGCCTCAGAAGATCACACCATTATAGCCACTCTGTTTTCCTCTCCATTAAGAATTGACTTCAGGGGTGCCTGGGTGGCTCAGTTGGTTGACTCTTGATTCTGGCTCAGGTCGTGATCACAGGGTTGTGGGATCAAGCCCCACATCGGGCTCCACACTGAGTTTGGAGCCTACTGAAGACTCTTTCTCTCCCCCTCTACCCATCCCCTGCCCCCCCCCACTTGCACGCTCTCAGTAAAAGAAAATTAGGGGGGCCTGATTGGTTCAGTCGGTTAAGCATCCAACTTTGGCTCAGCTCATGATCTCACCGTTTGTGAGTTGGAGCCCCATATCCCACTCTGTGCTGACAGCTCAGAGCCTGGAGCCTGCTTTGGATTCTGTGTCTCTCTCCCTGTCTCTATGCCCCTCCCTTACTCACTCTCTTTCTCTCTCAAAAATAAATAAAAATATTGAAAGAAAGAAAGAAAGAAAGAAAGAGAAAAGAAAAGAAAATTAAAAACAAGAGTTAACTTCATAAGAAACTATGAATATTGACTTATTAAGACAATAATTTCGCTCTCCACTTGGAAATAACATACCCCCGGGGGTACCTGGGTGGCTCAGTAAGTTAAGCATCCAACTCCAAACTTTGGCTCAGGTCATATTCTCACAGTTTGTGAATTCAAGCCATGCATTGGGCTCCATGCTGCGAGTGTGAAGCCTGCTTGGGATTCATATTCTCTCTCTCTTACTATCTCTCCTCCTCCTCCTCCTCCTCCTCCTCCTCCTCCTCCTCCTCCTCTTCCTCTTCCTCTTCCTCTCTGTCCCTGCCCAGATCACCCACTCTCTCTCTCTTTCAAAATAAATAAATAAAACTTAAAAAGAAAGAAAAAGAAATAGCATACCCCTGTAGCCCAGATCTTAAAGGTTTGGTGTGCTTTTCCTTATACGATTTTTGACACTCCCCAGAGTTAAATTTACACTCAGTATCCTCTACTGCCCAGAGATAAGCTTAATTACTCCATTCTAAGAAGCAACTGTGACTCATTAATAGAGCTTAATAAAATTAGGACAAGTAGAGTATAGCTAATATTTTCTGAGTGCTTACTATCAGCCAAGCAATGTGTGAAGTTCTTTTCCAACATTTTGCCACTGAAGACTTTGCCCTGTGGCTATCCTTTCTTGCCTGTTTACGGGATGGACACGATGGTTCTCACACCCACCTCTTAGCTCATGACACTCACCTGTGACCCTTAAGCACAAACAATCCCAGGTCCCAGCTCCAGGAATTCTGAATATGTCTGCACTGAGGTAGGACAATGCAATCGCTTTAAACCTTCCTCAGTTGATTGCAGCATAAGGCCAGAGTTGAAAACCACTATGCACTCAAAATTTTACACACAGTGTTTTCCTTTAAACATTAAAAAACTCAGTGAGGTTGCTGTTATTTCCCTCACTTTATGAGAAAACTAGTCAGAGAGGGTAACTTGGCCAAGTGAGAAAGGGGCTAAGCTGAGGATTTGAACCCACATCTTAAAAGACTTAAAAGTCCATTGCCATAACCTGTATACACTATTTAGTCTACTATTCAGGAATGATTCCATTTGTGCAATTCAATTAGGTTCTGGCCTGGCTGGGAACAGCACTCATAGTATTCTCCTGCCACTTACCTTCTGATAACCTCCCCCCCCCGGGCCCCCCACTGCAGGATTTCCTCTCCAGTGGACTGACTTAAAAGCTTATGCTGTTTCACATTATTTGGGGCTTTATTGGCTCAACAGTAAAGTTGAGACATCTTTCCAGATGGCAGCCAAGCTCCTGCCTAGAGCAAAGCAAAACTAGCCCCAGGGGAAGGCTGCATTATATCTACTTAAGTTTATTCTTCTGATGTGAATAGTGTGTCTCATGCTCAGAGTAAATTAGTTTAGTCAGGTCCAAGTCCAAGACCCAAGGGGGAGACATGTGTATTCAGGCAGCTGTCCAGAAGGCAGCTGTCCCCAAGTATTTTCACAAACCATCATACTGCTAATATTACACCCAGAGGCCTTTTTGGAGCTCAGAGTTTTGTTTTACAATTTCAGTCTGAAGTAATTTTTGCAGTGAAAATAATAAAACAACAGTACTTTACATTTGATTCTCCTTAGGTCATTGTGGACTTAACCCAAGAAATCCCTTCTCTGGGAGCTAGATAAAGAGGAGAAGGTCTGTAGACCTTGGACCTGGCTTAATAACCACCCTGCACATTTGCATTTATACTCATTAAAGTCATTTTGCACACATGGCCTCATGAGCTCATAGGTTATTCTAAGGAGCTAAATTTCCACACTATGTATTTAGAATGAAACATACCATTGTTTCCTAAAAGAAAGGGAGGGATAGAGGAAGGGGGGAAGGAAATACGTTATCCACTGACCCTTGCCAACAGTACAAAACAAACATAATCAAGCACTATGCTGCTTCCTTCCCTTCTTGTTTCTCTAATTCTTTTCTTCTCATCGTTCTCTGAATGTCTCCCACGGGTAGCCTCCTAGAGGGAGCAGTGTGCCTGGGATGCGCTCCCCCTTCCAGAACAGGTCCATGCAATCTTTGTGTGAACCTCACTACCCTTCTTACCCCAAGGAAAGGCTCTTGGTCTCACCTCCACTGACCACCTCATTTCTGTCCTTTGTTACAACTTCTATACTATTCTTCTCAGATTCCAAATTCAGACAGAACTTCCAGAGTTCTTTCCAAAATGGAGTTGTGGTTTCCCTCCTTGTCTTCTTCTCACTTCCCTTGGCACTCTTCCTTGACAGACTCCTGAGAAGAGGCTCTGCCCTTCACATTACACTCAGCAGGAATACTCCAAGTCCTACTCTCTGATGTGAACATCTTTCTCAAGCAGTATGGCTTCCCTTTCCTTATATCCCCACACCCTGAACCCACCCCTCCACACTTCATTCTTTTCTCCATTACTCAAATTTCACAAACATACCACAAATATTTATTGAGCAGACACATGCCAGGCACTGCAAGAGGAAGATGAAATTATAAATGTCTCCCCTTGAGCATCTCCAATCTGGCTTCTCCAAATGAATTCAAACAGCTGTAACCAGATGCAAACTTCACTTCTTTCTTCTTGCCAAAACTTTGCAGGAGATTCAGCTGTTTTCACCCCAGCTAGCTTGTGGACATCAGTCAGTGTGAGCCCCACACTAGTTACAAATCAAACCAAAGGCACCTGGAGCTTTAAATGGTACTTTGGAGAAAGCCTCCTTACCATCCCATGGAAGTAATAATGAGACTAGCAGATGAGACTTATTGCAAAATGAAAACACACACATTACTCTGAAGCTGAGTTTAAGATACAAAGGAGATGTAAGGTGGAGGATGTAAGATGTAAGGAGATTTAAAAGGATTAGACAGGTCCTAGAATTCTCCTGTGTTGGTGTCTTGGAAGACCCCAGGTAAGTCCAGGCATTCCATCTTCACTGGGTTGACACAACACTGTTTTTCTCAGAAATCCCTAAACCCTACTGCAGGCATTCGTGGCTCCACATCTCCCTTCAGAGGGAAATTTCAAGCCCAGAAGTCCACTTGACTATAAAGAATCCTAGAATTCCTACCTTGTTCTTCCCCAGGTTCCATTTTGTCAAAATCAGGCAAGCCATTCCTCCTTTCATTACCTCATTTGGTTGAAAGAGAAGATGCCAGGGGTGCCAGAGTGGCTCAGTTGGTTAAGCATCCTACTCTTGGTTTCAGCTCAGGTCATGATCTCATGGTTTGTGAGATGCAGCCCTGCATCAGGCTCTGCACTGACAATGTGGAGCCTGTGGTATTCTCTCTCTTTCTCTCTCTCTCTCTGCCCCTCGCCCACTTGTGCATGCATGCTCTCTCAAAATAAACTGTAAAAAAAAAAAAAAAAACCAAGATGCCATAGAATCATGATAAAAGAACATGTTAGGAGTGCCATGTGCCACAGCATTCTAAGCAGTTTTCATTTAAACCTCCCAAAAGTCATGAGTTACTGTGAACACACTCATTTTGGGGATGAGGAAACAGACACGCAGAGTTTATGTGAATCGCAGGCACAGGTTGTGGAGCCAAAATTCGCCATCTGCTCTCAAACTCTGGTACCCAAACCTTCAACTACAACTGTACGGCCTCCTTAATTATTACAGCTGAAAATAATGTTCCTGTCTTAGGCATAGCCAAAATGTCCAAGGTCTTTAAACATGCTGAAAAGAAAATAATTTCTAAGGTGACTGGTTCACCATCTGTTTTCTACCTCACCGTTGACTTCTAGCCCGAGCTACACCCATTTGAACACCAAATTTGGGGTGCAGGTGGAGGGGAGAAAGGGAAGGGGAGGGAAGCAGAATAGAACTTGTCCAAGGAACATGCTCTCTTAGAGGGGAAGGTATTTTTCAGTGATTCACAATGTGTACTTAGATTTCATCTAGAGGCATGCATTGTCACAGTTTATTTTTAAAAAATAATAAAGTTTGGGGGCACCTGGTTAAGCATCTGACTTAGGCTGAGGTCATGATCTCATGGCTCATGAGTTCAGAGCCCACGCCAGGCTCAGAGCCTGGAGCCTGCTTTGGATTCTGTGTGTGTCTCTCTCTCTGCCCTTTCTCTGCTCATTCTCTGTCTCTCTCTCAGAAATAAATAAACATCAAAAAATTTTAATAATAAAGTTTACTCTTTCCTAGATGCCTGCTGACCAACAATGACTGATTCTGGATCTGCCTTTCAGACCTTCCTGGTCCTGTGTTCCTAAGAGAAGTCACCACTATCAATCATGGCTTATACTCAGGAGGTTTTATGATCCTGGACTTATGTACATGCAACTCTGTTGCTCAAGGCACAGTCTCAAAAAGCCTAAGAATCTATGTCTCTGTGTTCTTGAGACAGGAAGACGCAAGGCAGATAATCAAATTAGTATCTCAAAGCGGGGGGGGGGGATGACCCAGTGGATTCCTGGTATAAAACTATTAGGGCAAATTTGTTTTGCCCACGCCCCTTCCCCCTTCTCCCATTCTCCCCCTAAACCTCCTTAGTGATGCCCTTCCCCTGTACCATGGATGGAAACTCGGCTGTTCAATGGCTGTTGTAATCACTTTTATGTAACTTATGTCATTGAGTCACTGTCAACACTTGATCACAGAATGGACTTTCAATTCAGAAATTAAGACTTCAATTCAATACAGCCCACACTTCACCTTCATTCAAAGATAAGACCTGTCCAGACTGTCTGATATTCAGACAGTTGCCCTGCTTTCAGAGAGGAACCCTTCTGAGAGGAACAAGGTGGCTTGCACTCTTGTTCTCGTTTCTGGCCCTGCCTCATGGGTACATCCTAATTTCAGTTCTGGGGTCTCCATACTGCAGATCTTTGTTGTACCTAGGGCCTCTCCATCAGCTTGTACCTCCTCCATCCACTCAGCATCATCTGTGATTGAAAATCCATAGTTTTCAGGCCTTGTCAACAGACTTCAAGGTTAACTTCTCACTGGTGGTTCCACATCTGCTGTCTTGGATCTATAGGCCTTTCACCCACTGTCATAGGAGAATCCTGCTACTTTACAGGTGCAGGACCTTCTCTGGCATCATCCTTTTCTCTGTTCCTGTCAGTAGCCATGAGACACACACCAATCCCTATTCCTGCCAACCGCAGGGAACACTTGTCAAGCTTTTCAAAGGTCCCTGGTGACATGTCTGCTGATCCAGAAGGCTAGACCTAAGTGGTGGAGCCCCTTGTATGCCCCGGTTCCCCCACCTAGTAAATCACCTTCCAACATGCTCTTTTAATCTTCACTCTCTAAACCTTTGTATCTCCATCTTCTGGATGATCATATCTAAAGGTATAAAGCCAATTGTCAACTATTTCTTTGAAAATCTGTATTCTGGCCTGGCATACTTCATCTTGTAATTCTGCATCTTTGTATCTGAATGCTTCTGTGAAATTTAGTATTTATCACTCTGTTACAGAATACAAAATGAGTGTGTCTAGCTCTCAAATGGAAGAACAAGTCACACACAAACAGGAAGTAATTGTCTTTATCCTATACCAGGTGCTGGGGATTCACCAATGGGGAAAGGCAGGAATCCTATCAGAGGCTGTCAGGTAAGGAAGGGAGATCAGTGCCCCAGCAGGGATGATGTGTGGGCAACATGCACACGTACCCTTCCACAAGACAATGGTGTCATATTCACTCTACTTCTGGCAGAGTGCAACTCAATAACAGCCTATTCTATTCCCAAGCTATGCAACTGTTCCAGTGCAGAGCCCTCAGGAGGGAATCCAGAGCAGCACAGAGACCTTCAGCTTTTCAAAAGGCAAGGAGCAGACTATTTTCTAGGAGACAGACTAATTAAAAAAAAAATAACTGTAGAAATATTCTGGAAGCCTAGGATGCACATGCCAGAAGGCCATATCAGAAGGAGCATGGGAGGCTAGAAGGACAATGGGGGTAGCTGAACAGCAGTGTTGGATTTTATTTTTTCTAATTTATGTAAAAACCTGGAAACTCTTTTAACATATTTTGCCATATTGCATGCAGCACCCTTTAAAAGGAAGAAAAAATCAATTTGAAGGTGAGAAAATAAATCTCACTTATTCGATGTTAGCAAGTACAACTGTAAAGGGAAAAAAATCAGCTATATGACAGAGCCTTCAAAACTCTTCTGAGTAAATATGGAAATCTATTTGGAGGCAGAATAGTATACTTAATGAATTCTATTGTAAAAAGTCTTCTAAAATTGATATTGTGATAGTCAATTTTATTGTGAAAATTGCCTGAAAATAGGTTGACACAGAAACAAGACAACCATTAGTAAAACCTAATTAATTTTTAACCCTGTGTGGTTTTTCCCTTTCTGATTTTTATTCATTTCAGGCTTTTCATCCTTTGTGAATTTTGTAAGTAAATAGTTTATATATGGACAAACTTATTTGGAAATTAGCCTGAGGTTTAAATTTAAAATGTAATTTTATGACAATATCCAACCTGAATTATAATCAGCAGCAAAATTAGGGTATTGGAATACTTCCTTTTTTTTAACTGTTAGAAGGTAACATAATGGAGGTAAGATAGAGACAAATGGGGCCCAAGTAAGTGCCAGTTTCCTCCCCACCAGAAAAATAGGTCAGGAGCAAACCTGCCTTGTGGGTCCCGCTTGTTTCTCCATCCCTGAATAAAAACCAATTCTGAGTACCCTGTGGGATGATTGAGTAGATATGGCAATGGATAACTATATGACTGTACCATATTCAGTGTATTTTCCTGTTCCATTGTCAGAATATCCTTATAGCTTCCCCTCATCAGGGTGAATAAAAGCAGTGACCTTTTTTGCAAGTTTCTGTACTGACTCAGAATACAGGTACTTTTCTTCACAGCTACATCAATAAGTCTTTTGAACAAACTTAATATTTTCATCTTTCCTGAATCATTTGAAAAAGAAATTAACATACCAACACCAGGTGAAAAAAAGGAAGAGATCCATCTAGAAATAAAGGAAAGTTGGCAAATTATTCTGCAGTTTTTTAAGGCATGAGTGCCAGACCCTCACTAAAAAGCCATAATAGGACTAATAGCTTTAAAAACACTGCCTGGAAATTAAACTGCTACAATGAGAATGAACTCTGGCCTGCTGTCATTAAGGGCTTGCATTTTCATGTGATCTTTTCTCTGTGAAGATGGTTCTGTTCCAATGTCTCATCCCTCACTCTCCCATTGTCCCTGTACGTGAATCATGTGGCCAGCTCACAACACAATCACCTGCCCTAGTGACTGATGTCACACCAGAATCTTGGCTTTGCTGGAGGAGCCAAGATGGCACAATAGCATGGAAGTTTTTTTGTGTCTTGTGTCCATGAAATACAGGCAGGTCTACACTAAACCAACCTGCACACCTAGAAAATGATTTGAGGATCAACACAACAATGTGTACAACCTAAACCACAGAACTCAGCAGGTACACTGTGCAGAGCATTGAACTGGGGGAGAGGGAAGCCATGGAGGGCAGGGAGCTGTTTTTGTTTGCAGAGAGAGAATGGAGACGGGGGAGAGTATAGAAAAGTAGCTGGAGAGAAAGTGGTAAAGTGGAAACAGTCGCAGGGACTGAACTAAAAAGGGAAAAAGGAGAAAGGAGAGGGTTTAAATTCCATTAAGACGCTATCAACAGGGGGAGCACAGAGTCTGAAACTCTGCAACTTAATACCTGGCAGTGCTCTGGTGGCAAGGGTGAATCCCCAGGAGCAGAGTGAAGTCTGGGGGTCCTTGGGTCACATAGGGAGAGGTGGTTGCCCTGCTGCTGGAAGGACATTTGGTAGAGGTTGTGAGGCCCTGCCACAGGCAAAGGCCCAGTTGACCCTGGAGAACAACCACATTTGCTGATATGGGAACAAGGTCATTAAGGTGAAGCCTGGTGCCAGAAGTGTGTTGTTTTTTTTCCATAATCCCTGCAACACTGCTGCTACACAATCATGCGAAATTTTTCTAGGGCAGGCTGGCACACAGCTGCAGTCTCTGGGCATCAGCAGCAGGGTCCAGAGAATGCTGCTAAGAGCAGCTGACACCTGGCCACTGCTTGGTAAGACACTCTTGCAGAGGGGCACAATGGGTCCAAGCCACAGTTCCTCAGAAGTAAGAGATTGGGGAAAACAGCCACATCTGAGATAAAACTCAGGAGGGAAGTACAGCCTAGCAATCTGACGGCTTGGTCATGGACAGTGTAAAAGCAGGGAGTGGATGGAAGCCAGAGACAAAAGACTGGTGCTCGATTGTGGATCAGGGAGAATAGAGTTCCAATACTGAGACTGGGTAGTTGGATGACGCCATTTTCACACTTCCCGCACATGTGCATACATGCCCACACATGCCACAAGAATCCACCCCAGTAAGCTAAGCACCGCCATCTAGTGGAGAATGGAGCCATTACACTAAGCCCCAACCAAGTGAACCAACCTCCCCTTCAGGAACACCACAAGTCCCTGCACCTGCTTAGTTTACAGACTATAAAGTGCTTCACAGTTTGACTTCTAGGGGAAAATGATGTAATTTCAAATGTATTGCAGTCTGTTCACTGATCCATCTATTCAATTTTCTTTTCTTTTTGTTCTTTTTTCCTTTCCTTTTTCTTGAATACAGAAAGAGAAAAAACTTATGTTTATTTTAAATTTTTATTAAAATTTTTTTAAATTTTTTCTACTATATTTTTTACTTTTTTGTAAATTTTTCCAATTCTATTTTCCTTCCATAATTTCATTTTATTCTATTTCATTATATTCATTTATCAAATTTTCATACACTTTCCTTTTTTCACCCCTTTTTCTCTAATCTATCAAGCTCTGTTCACCACTCAGACTAAAACACCTAGGATCTAGCATCATTTATTTGATTTTTATGTGTGACAGTGTTGTTTTTAATTTTTTAATGTTAATTTTTTTTACCTTATTAACTCCTTTTCTTCCCTCAAAATAATGAAACAAAGGAATTCACCCCAAAAGAAAGAGCAGAAAGAAATGACAGCCTGGGACTTAACCAACACAGATACAAGCAAGATGTCTGAACCAGAATTTAGAATCATGACAATAAGAATACTAACTGGAGTTGAAAATAGATGAGGATCCCTTTCTACGGAGATAAAAGAAGTAAAAGCTAGTCGAGATGAAATAAAAAAATGTTATAACTGAGCTGCAATCTCAAATGGATGCCACGGTGGCAATGGGATAAGGCAGAGAAGCCAATCAATGATATAGAAGATAAACTGATAGACAATAATGAAGCAGAAAAAAAGAGGCAGACCAAAGAAAAAAGAGCATGATTTAAGAATTAGAGAAATCAGTGACTCATTAAAAAGGAACAACATCAGAATAATAAGTGTCTCAGAAGATAGAGAGAAAAAGGGGTAGAAGGGTTATGTGAGCAAATCATAGTGGAAAACTTTCCTAATCTGGGGGAAGACACAGACATCACAATCCAGGAAGCACAAAGGACTCCCATTAGATTCAACAAAAACTGACCATCAATAAGGCATATCATAGGCATATCAAAGTACTCAGGTAAGGAAAGAATCATGAAAGCAGCAAGGGAAAAAATTCCTTAAGCTACAAGGGAAGACAGATCAGGTGTGCAGCAGACCTAACCACAGAAACTTGACAAGCCAGAAAGGAGTGACAGGATATATTCAAAGTGCTGAATCAGAAAAATATTCAGCCAAGAATTAAAGGATTCTTTTCCAGCAAGGATGTTAATTCAAAATAGAAGGAGACATAAAAAGTTTCCCAAACAAAAATTAAAGGAGTTTGTGACCAGTAAACCAGCCCTGCAAGAAATCTTAAGGGTGACTCTCTGAGGAGAGAAAAGGAAAAAATACATACATACATACATACATACATACATACATACCAAAAGCAAGAAAGACTAGAAAGAAGCTTAGAAAACCACTAGACACTCCAACTCTACAAGAAACAATGGCAATAAATTCTTATCTTTCAGTACTCATTCTAAATGTTAATGGACTAAATGCTCCAAGCAAAAGACATAGTGTAACAGAATGGTTAAGAGAACAAAACCAATCAATATGCTGTTTACAAGAGACCCACCTTAGACCTAAAGATACCTTCATACTGAGAGTAGGGGAATGGAGAACCATCTATCATGCTAATGGTCACCAAAAGAAAGCTGGAGTAGCCATATTTATATCAGACAATCTAGACTTTAAAATAAAAACTGTAACAAGAGATGAAGAAGGGTATTATATCATAATCAACAGGTCTAACCACCAAGAAGACCTAACAATTATCAACATTTATGCTCAAAATGTGCAAGCAGCCAAATACCTAAATCAGTCACAAACATAAAGAAACTCATAGATAATAATAACATCATAGTAGGGGACTTCAACGCCCACTTACAGCAATGGACAGATCATCTAATCAGAAAATCAATAAGGAAACAATGTCTTTGAATAACACACTGGACCAGATGGACTTAACACTTATATTTAGGACATTTCATCATAAAGCAGTGGAATACAAATTCTTCTCCACTGCACATGGAATGTTCTCCAGAATAGATCACATTCTGAGACACAAATAAGCCCTCAACCAGTACAAAAAGATTGAGATCATACCGTGCATATTTTCACACCCCAACCCTGTGAAACTCGAAATCAACCACAAGAAAAAATTTGGTAAGATAACAAATGTTTGTAGACTAAAGAACATCCTACTAAAGAATGAATGGGGTAACCAAGAACTTAAAGAGGAAATTAAAAGTTCACGGAAGCCAATGAAAATGATAACACCACAACCCAAAACCTCTGGGACACAGCAAAGATGGTCATAAGAGGAAACTGTATAGCAATCCAGGCCTTCCTAAAGAAGGAAGAAAGGTCTCAGATACAAAACCTAACCTTACACCTTAAAGAGCTGGAAAAAGAACAGCAAATAAAACCCAAAACCAGAAGAAGGCAGGAAATAATAAAGATTACAGCAGAAATCAATGTTATAGAAACCAATAACACAGTAGAACAGATCAATGAAACCAGCAGCTGGTTCTTTAAAAGAATTAACAAAATTGATAAATCACTAGCCAGTTTGATCACAAAGAAAAGGACCCAAATAAATAAAATCAAAATGAAAGAGGAGAGATCACAACCAATACAGCAGAAATAAAAACAATAATAAGAGAATATTATGAGCATTTATATGCCAAAAAATGGGCAATCTGGAAGAAATGGACAAATTGTTAGAAACATATACACTACCAAAACTGAAACAGGAAGAAATAGAAAATTTACTGCTCACTAAACATAAGCAGTAAAGGAATCAGATTAGTAATCAAAAATCTCCCGAAAAACAGAGTCCAGGGCCAGATGGCTTTCCAGGGGAATTCTACCAAACATTTAAGGAAGAGTTAACACCTATTCTCTTGAAGCTGCTCCAAAAAATAGAAATGGAAGGAAAACTTCCAAACTCTTTCTATGAACCAGAATTACCTGGATTCCAAACCCAGACAAAGACCTCACTAAACAGGAAAACTATAGACCAATTTCCCTGATGAACATGGATGCAAAAATCCTCAATAAGATATTAGCCAACCAGCTCCAACAGTACATTAAAAAAATTATTCACCATGACCAAGTGGGATTTATACCTGGGATGCAGGGCTGGTTCTACATCTGCAAAACAATTAATGTGATTCATCACATCAATAAATGACAGGATAAGAACCACATAATCCTCTCACTAGATGCAGAGAAAGAATTTGACAAAATACAGTGTCCTTTCTTGATAAAAACCCCCAATAAAGTAGGGACAAGAGAATGATACCTCGAGATCATAAAAGCCATATATGAAAGACCCAATGCTAACAGCATCCTCAATGGGAAAAACTGAGAGCTTTCCCCCTAAAGTAAGGAACAAGACAGGGATGTCCATCTACTCCCACCACTGTTATTCAACATAGTATTGGAAGTCTTAGCCTCTGCAATGAGACAACAAAAAGAAACAAAAGGCATCCAAATCAGCCAGGTCAAACTTTCACACTTTGCCAATGGCATGCTACTCTATATGGAAAACCCAAAACATTCCACCAAAAAAACTGTTAGAACTAATCCATGAATTCAGTAAGGTTGCAGGACATACAATCAATGCACAGAAATCAGTTGCATTCCTATTCATCAACAATGAAGCAACAGAGAAATCAAGAAATCGATCCCATTTATAATTGCACCAAAAGCCATAAAATACCTAGGAATAAATCTAACCAAAGAGGTGAAAAATCTATACACTGAAAACTACAGAAAGCTTATGAAAGAAATTGAAGAAGACATCAAAAATGGAAAAATATTCCATGCTGCTGGATAGGAAGAACAAATACTGTTAAAATGTCAATACTACTGAAAGCAATCTACACACTCAATGCAATCCCTATCAAAATAACACCAGCATTCTTCAGAGAGCTAGAACAAACAATCCTGAAATTTGTATGGAACCAGAAAAGACCCCAAATAGCCCAAGCAATCTTGAAACAAAAAACAAAGCAGGAGGCATCACAATCCCAGACTTCAAGCTATACTACAAAGGTGTAATCATAAAGACAGTATGGTACTGGCAAAGAACAGACACTCAGATCAATGGAACAGAATAGAGATCCGAGAAATGGACCCACAAACATATGGCCAACTAATCTTTGACAAAGCAAGAAAGAATATCCAATGGAATATACAGTCTCTTTAGCTGGGAACACTGGACAGTGCAGTGCAGAAAAATGAACTTGGACCACTCTCTTACATCATATTCAAAACTAAACTCAAAATGGATGAAAGACCCAAATATAAGACTGGAAGCTATCAAAATTCTTGAGGAGAAAGCAGGTAAAAACCTCTTTGACCTGGGCCACAGCAACTTCTTACTCAACACGTCTCTGGAGGCAAGGGAAACAAAAGCAAAAATGAACTACTGGGACCTCATCAAAATAAAATCTTCTACACAGCAAAGGAAGTAATCAGCAAAACTAAATGGCAACCAACAGAATGGGAGAAGATATTTGCAAATGACATATCAGATAAAGGGTTAGTATCCAAAATCTGTAAAGAACTTATCAAACTCAACACCCAAAAAACAAATAATCTCATGAAGAAATGGGCAAAAGACATGAATAGACACTTCTCCAAAGAAGACATCCAGATGGCCAACCGACATATGAAAAAATGCTCAACAGCACTCATTATCAGGGAAATACAAATCAAAACCACAATGAGATACCACCAGACACCTGTCAGAATGGCTAACATTAGCAACTCAGGCAACAAGAGATGTTGGCGAGGATGTAGAGAAAGAACATCTCTTTTGCATTCCTGGTGGGAATGCAAGATGGTGCATCCACTCTGGAAAAAAGTTTTGAGGTCCCTCAAAAACTCAAAATAGAACTACCCTACGACCCAGAAATTGCATTACTAGGTATTTATCCAAGTGATACAGGTGTTCTGTTTCAAAGGGACACATACATCCCAATATTTATAACAGCACTGTCAACAATAGCCAAAGTATGGAGAAAGCCTAAATGTCCCTTGATGGATGAATGGATAAAGAAGAAGTGGTATATATATATACAATGGAGTATTACTTGGCAATCAAAAAGAATGAAATCTTGCCATTTGCAACTACGTGGATGGAACTGGAAGGTATTATGCTAAGTGAAATTAGTCAGAGAAAGACAAATATCATGACTTCCCTCATAGGAGGGCTTTAAGAGACAAAACAGATGAACACAAGGGAATGGAAACAAAAATAATAAAAAACAGGGAGGGGGACAAAACATAAGAGACTCTTAAATATGAAGAATAGAGGGTTACAGGTGGGGGTGTGGGAGGTGGGATGAGCTAAATGGGTAAGGGTCACTAATGAATCTACTCCTGAAATCATTGTTGCACTATATGCTACCTAATTTGGATGTAAAATAAATAAATAAATAAATAAATAAATAAATAAATAAATAAATAATAAATTAATAATAAATAAAATTTAAATTTTTTTAAAAAGCATTATAATCAATAGTAAAAAAGTTACTTGAATTTTTTTGTGTAGATAATATTTTGTTAATGATAATTTCATTTCTTTTTCACTTTAAAATGTTTTACCTCCTTTATTACTGCACTGGGTGATACAGTGTTAAATAGAAGCAGTGATAGTGGATACCCCTTTTTGTGTGTGTGTGACTTTACATAGACTGCGTGTAAATTTTACTATTGCATATAACTCTCACATGTTTTTTATTGCTCTGTGGGCTGTTTAGAAAATAGTTTTTATGTTTTGGCACAATTAGAACTTTTTGAGAAAATTTCACTGAAATTTAGGATCTAGACTAAAAGAATACACCTTGGAAGCTGATAAATTATTTAATAGGAGAGACTGGAGAAATTCACTTCCCCAGGTGAATATGTTTATTTTCCAAGTGGGAGGGGGCGTTGGGGGGTAGATTCAAGACCTTGGAGACCTCCTTTTAGTGATAAAGCCAAAGACCTTGGTCCTCTCTACTAAAGGAATTTATTTACATTGCAGAGAATAAGAATTAGGACCTAAGTTCTTGTCCAGGAGCAAAGTGTTTTCTCCCTTCCTTTCAGAAGAGGAGAAGAGATGGTTGTCTCTCTCCCATATAAATGCCCAGGTTCATAGTTGTGTGGTTCATTGCCTGCAGTAGACCCCATTATGTGTAGGACTTATTATCAGGCTCTCACTGCATCATCTCAGGGATAAGAATTGATGTTATAGGAATGGGTACCATTATTTGTTATAAAGTAGATAATGATCTGTTCCAGAAACCTTGTATTTGTATTCAGTATAATATTAATTAACACAGATATTTAAAAGTTTGCATTTCATCAGATTAACAAAATTTCCAGCTACTCCCAGTTTGCTGAGAATTTCAACAATAGCATAAATATGGAAAGAGCCCAAATATCCATTGATGGGCAAATGGATAAAGAAGATGTGGTGTGTGTGTGTGTGTGTGTGTACACACACACACAATGGAATATTACTCAACAATCAAAACAAATGAAATCTTGCCATTTGCAGCTACATGGATGGAATTAGAGGGTATTATGCTAAGCGAAATTTGTCAGACAAAGAGAAATGTCACATGACTTCACTCATATGAGGACTTTAAGACACAGAACAGATGAACATAAGCGAAGGGAAGCAAAAACAAAATAAAAACAGGGAGGGGAACAAAACATAAGAGACTCTTAAATATGGAGAACAAACATAGTATTACTGGAGGGGTTTTGGGAGAGAGGATGGGCTAAATGAGTAAGAGGCATTAAGGAATCTACTCCTGAAATCATCGTTGCACTATATGCTAACTAACTTGGATGTAAATTAAAAAAAAAAAAAAAAACGAAATGAAACGAAACGAAAAGGAAAGGAAAGGAAAGGGAAGAAATGTTTTGAAAATTATGGCCACATGAAAGGATGGGAAAGAATCATTAAGCTCCAATATTTAATCCTGGGTTCATCTTAGTGTCTGTTTTTTGAATTAAGGACTACATGTATTTATTGATTTGGGTGATAACCAACAATAAATAAGAAAAAAAAAAAAAGAAACTGTTGAATTGATTTTCACTGCAGAGTTGACTGAAACCCAATGGTGGAACCAGGATTCAGAGAGATAGAAACTACTCCTCCAAGAAGATGGTAGATACAGGCAGCAGCTCCATGACAGACATTTCTGAGATACACAAAGAAAGAGTTTGAATGTTAAGAGTGCAAATGTATAGAAACAACTCAGATTTGTTTATAATTAGACTTGTTTGTTTTTAGCTAGCTCAAACTGTGTTCCTATTTGATTGGGCACCTTTGATTTGTCATCATGCGTTGCTAGTAAATGAACTGAGAAAGTTTAAAAAAAAACCAGAAGCTTGGCTCTGCTACTTTTTACGTTTCACATGCAAACAACATAAGCATCTGGTATTCCATTGTCCAGGGAGCACTGAGTCTACATCTATGCTTCTTTCCAGCAGACTACGTATTTCCAGGAAGGAAGAAACAATAAATGCTTGGGTAGTAATTGCAGATAACTCATCTAACCCCATACAGTTTAACTTTCCCTCATCAAGAGGACTGTGTTGTAGTGTAGGACTAGGAGTTGAACAAAGACTGTAGTGTGTGTTGCTATCTCTTTGTGCTATTTGTACATTATTCCCTCTACCTGGAGTGCCCTTTCCACATCTTCTAAATCTACCTGCCCAATTATCATCATTCATCTTTCTCAGGTCAAGAATTACATGGTCTTCAAATACTTCCCTGATGACTTCAGGCATAATGGAGTCTAGTACTTGTTCTACTATTGTGCCTTATGCAAACCACAATGATGTCAATTGTTAATATGTGTTATAATTGTTTGTTTGCATGTCCATATTAGGACAAAGGTCCTGTCCATTCATTCTGGCCTCAATCCCCAACATGGTGACTGGACTATAGCGGTATTCAATAGTCAAAGAATGAGTGACAAAAACTATATGACCCTAAGGCCTCCAGTCCACACTGATAGGGAAGGTACAATGGACTGTCAATCAAGGACATAGGTGTTTGATTCCAGAACTTCAGCCAGCATGGTTATCAGGAACCCAACCTCTGTGTGTCCTCTCTTGTTCCACAAAGTTTTTTGTGGCTCATGTATTTTCCTCAGTGACATTTAAATTGTCCCTTGGGGCGCCTCGGTTAAGCGTCCGACTTCAGCCAGGTCACGATCTCGCGGTGCGTGAGTTCGAGCCCCGCGTCCAGCTCTGGGCTGATGGCTCAGAGCCTGGAGCCTGTTTCCGATTCTGTGTCTCCCTCTCTCTCTGCCCCTCCCCCGTTCATGCTCTGTCTCTCTCTGTCCCAAAAATAAATAAAAAACGTTGAAAAAAAAATTTAAATTGTCCCTGATGCTGTGGCTATTGTCTTGCTCACCTTTATGATGTGGTAATATCCATCAGCACTGCTAATACAGGTGTACCCACGGACAGCATCCCCCAAGATGCTGATTTTGCCACTGTTTTCTCCATAGCAGTGCTTCTAAATGGAGGGGAAATTTTGCCCCCCAGGAGACACACACCAATGTCTGAAATATGGGAGAACAAACATAGACGCTACAGGCATCTGGTGAGTAGGCTAGTGATGTTGATAAATATCCTGTAAGGCACAGGTCAGCCCCATGGCAGTTATCTGGCCCAAACTGTCAATAGGGTAGAGGCTGAGAAACATTGCTCCAAAATGAAACAGAGTCATCCCTACAGGCATGGCAGTTCTTTTGCTTGATTTCCCAAAAGTAGTCTGACTCTAAGTTTCTCCGTGGACATTTTTCTTGTCTTCTCTACCCAGATAACCTAGAACAAAATCTCACAGGGCTGAGTTGTAGAGTATTAATGTTCTATCACCAGGTGCCTAGCTAAATAGGACCTCCCCTACTGGCCCAAACATTTGCCCCAAGACAGAGGCTGAACACCTTTACTTAACTCAACCCCAGATCCAATTCTCTGTTGACCCATCAGACTCAACAGTGTTTATTTCACCACTGAATCATGCGTGGTCTTTCCATAGGATTTTAAACTCCAGTGTTCTGTGGCTCAGTCTGTGGTTCTAAAGCCTGCTTCAGCATTTCTTCCAACCAATGTGTAGGATTATCATAAAAATAGAACACTTGTTGTGTCATCCTAACAATGCAGAGTTGCTAATGCAGAATACCAAATAGCATCTCCTGAATTACTTACCATTTAAGTATTGACAATTAAGGATTGTTCTGCAATCATTTTCAAAATAAATCTGTCTTGCAGAAGGAGGCCATAAAATTGAAGGGTGGAGGGATAAGATGAGGGTCCTAAAGGACCTTATAGTCTTAAAGTGATAGGCATGGACCAAGAAAAGAAAGCCATACTTCTCATGTGCACCCTCCCTTAATTTAATCAGAGAGGAAAGGTGGGGGATAGAGCAATGGGTTAAGCCAGGGGTTGTACTCCTCTCTCTGGAGTTTCTGTGATGAAGGCAAAGGCCAAAAGTCGGTTTTGTTCTTACTGTGACACAAAAGGTTCCACTTGGTTCTAAGTGATAAATGTTTACAACACTGTAATTTCTCTTTAAAGGAAAATAATCTTTGGATAGGTGCTAGAAGAACTTGTATTAGCAGCATGGGGGTATATTGTAAGATATCAAATATAGGAGATAACAATATAAAAATCTTAAATTCTATCTTGAAAAATAGCATATGAATATAGATATTAATATTGATACCTCAGAATATCCAGGGAATACACTACTGGGTATTTACTCAAAGAAAACAAAAACACTAATTCAAAATGATATATGCACCCCTATGTTTATAGCTGCATTATTTATAATAACCAGAATTTGGAAGCAACCTAAGTGTCCATCAAGAGATGAATGAACTAAGAAGTGATAAATTTATACAATAGAATATTATTCAGCCATAAAAAGCAATGAGATTTTGCCATTTGCAACAACATGGATGGACCTAGAGGGTATTACACTAAGTGAAATAAGCCAGTCAGAAAAAGACCACTACCATATGATTTCACTCATATGTGGAATCCAAAAACAAATGAACAAACAGAAAACAGATGTTAAAATACAGAGAACAAACTGGTGGTTGGCAGAGGGGAGGTGAGTGAAGAGATGGGTGAAATAGATAACAGGGATTAAGAGGTACAAGCTTCCAGTGAAAAAATAAAAAAGTCATGGAGATTAAAAGCATAGCAATCCAGTGAATAATGATGGAACAATATTGTATGGTGACCATAATTATTGGAGTTACCATTGAATAATGTAAAGAATTGTCAAATCAATTGTCAATAGTTGGACACCTGGAACTAATATAACATTACACATCACTTATACTTTAATAAACTCTTTAAATTAAAAAAATAGTGAAACAAAAAGGAACACATGATGAATGAAGATGGAGCTGGAACAGGGTGAAGAGCACAAGCAGGAGGTGGGTTACAGATGGGTGACATGAGGGGATACTATGCTCCATTCACAAAAAGAAGATGGAGAAAGCACTCAAGAACACAAGAGGTCTGCTGCTCCATCACCATAGGGGCATTTGAGCATCCAATTTTCATATAGTGTAGTATGTGCACTGATATGGGAGGTCCAGGGTATTTTCATATCACACAGGAGAGTCATCTATTCCAGACCCAGTGGGGATAGGGCAATATGAGGGAAAGCTCCCATCAGGATATGATGTTTAGGTCTAGATATAAAGGATCAGTGGATATAATCAAGTAGACAGGTAAAGAAAGGTATTCAAGGCAGAGGGACCAGCGTAGGCAGGCAAGGAAGATTCAGTTACTGAACTTGCACTACAAAGAACTCAACAGGAATGGAGCCAAGGCATGAAACAATGGAGGAGAACTCAATCTAAAGAGAAGCCTCAACTATATTGTGCAGAGGCTTGTAAAACATTCTTAAGAGACTTGCAATTTACCTCAGGGGCCTTAAGGAGACTTGGAAAAGTTTCATGTAGTAAGAAGAAAATAATTAGATTTACATTTAAGAATGATTAACTGGTATGCCTGTGGTAAATGGATTTGAGTCACAGAAATCTCTGGAAACAAAACATACTGGAATCCATTGCAGTGGATTCCTATATAAGTTGGCAGAATTGAACCCTATATAAGTTGGCAGAATTCGCAGAAGAGTGACTTTAGCTCAGTTTTCTGGGACGGGTCTAATGACTGGCCCAGGAAGTGACACAGATACAGGAAGACATCATTCCTGCACTGCCCATAATTTGATCATCTGTGGACAGGCCATGTTGCTCAGGCTCATAATGAGGAATACTCCTTATCACTGTAGGGACAAGTTCTCATGAGAACTGAAGCTTGGCTTCAATAGTTTGAAAAGGAGCAGCAGGAGACCATCCTTTTTCCACTGAAGAGACTTAGTTCCTTGTCAAATATCCATTTACTGTGTATGCAGGAGTTTATTTCTGGCTCTCTATTCTGTCCCATTGGTCTATGGGCCTATTTTTTTTTATGTCATGCCATGCTGTTTTAGTTATTATAGCTCTGTCGCATAGTTTTACATAGTTTTAAACCAGTAAGTGTGTGGGGCACCCAGGTGGCTTGGTCAGTTAAGGGTACAACTTTGGCTCAGGTCATGATCTCAAGGTTCATGGGTTGAACCCTGCATCAGGCTATGCATTGAGTATGGAGCCTACTTATAATTCTCTCTCTCTCTCTCTCTCTCTCTCTCTCTCTCTCTCTCTCTCCTCTCTCTGTGCCTCCTCAACTCATGCTTTCTCTCTCAAAATAAATAAATAAACTTAAAAAAATATGGAAAAAAGGAAGTGTGATGCCTCCACCTTTGTTCTTTCTCAAGAGTGCTTTAGCTATATGGGGTCTTTTGTAATTTCATACAAATTTTGCAATTTTTTCCTATTTCTGTGGAAAATGCCACTGAAATTTTGACAGGCATTGAGTCTATCGATGGCTTTCAGTAGTTCAGATGTTGTAACAATATTAATTCTTCTGATCCATCAACACAGGATAGCTTTCTGTTTCTTTGTGTCATCACCAATTTCTTTCACCAGAGTCTTGCAGTTTTAGGTATACCTATCTTTCACCTCCTTAATTACATTTATTCCAAAGTATTTTATTATTTTTGGATGTTATTGTGAATAGGATAGTTTTCTTAGTATTTTTCAGACATTTTGTCCATGTATAAAAATGTAACTGATTTCTTTGTGTTGATTTTATATCCTGCAACTTTACTAAATTTGTTGATGAGTTCCAACAGCTTTTTGGTCCGTCTTTAAAATTTTCTATATGTAAGATCCTATCACGTATAAATAAAGACAAATTTACTTCTTCATTTCTGATTTGGCTGCCTTTTATATATCTTGCTTGAATGTTCTGGCTAGAAATTTCAATACTAAGTCCAATAAGAATGGTGACAGTGGGGCATCTGTGAGTCTCTTAAATAAACGGTGTTGGGAAAACTGGACAACTACTCAGAAAAATAAAATTGGACCTCTATCTTACAACAGTAACAAAAAGTAACTTTAAATGGATTCAAGATTTAAACAGAAGATTGAAACTGTAAAACTTCTCAAAGAAAACATAGGGGAAAAGCTCTTGGCTATTTGCCTTGACAGTAATTTTTTGGATAGGACACCAAAAGCACAAGCAACAAAGACCAAAATAAATAAATGGAACTGCATCAAATTTAAAAACTTCTCTATAACAAAAGAATCAACCAACAAAATAAAAAGGCAACTTAAAGAATAGGAGGAAATATTTGCTAATCATATATGTGGGTAGGGGTTTACACACACACACACACACACACACACACACACACACACATATATAGCACATATATACATATGGAATTCATACAACTCAACAGAAACTAAACGATTTGAAAAGCAGACAGAGGAACTGAATAGGCATTTTTCCAAAGAGGATATACAGATGACCAACAGGTGTACAAAAAGGTGGTCAACATCACCAGTAATCAGGGAAATGTCAATCAAAAACACAGTGAGAGCTCAACTCACACCAACAACACAAGAAGTAACAAGTGTTGGCAAGGGTGTGGAGAAAAGAGAACCTTGTGTACTTTTAGTGAAAATGTAAACTGATACGGCTACTATAGAAAAGAGTATAGACGTTGCTCAAAATATTAAAAATAGAAATACTACATAATCCTAAAATTCCACTTTTGAGTGTTTATTCAAAGAAAACAAAAACACTATTTCAAAAAGTATATATGTACCCTTGTATTTATTGCAGCATTGCTTACAACAGCCAAGATAATGGAAGCACCCCAATAGTCCATCAGTAGGTGAGTGGATACACACACACATATATACGCTGGGCGCTGGGGGGAATCACCCATTTGGCACCTGCAGCAAGCAAGTGGTCAGTCTACCCAAACAGACAAGAATGGACTCAACACAGTGCCAGGGACTCATGGCTTTGGCATGAGTGATGCACAGAATCACAGTCTGGAAGCTAGCATGCAAGCTTAAGAAAAACGAAAAAAAAAAAAAAAAAGGATGTTTGGGAGGCATCCAAACATTTCCAAAATTCCTCCATCTGCTTCTGAACCCTGCTCCCTGTTGGACAAAAAGGATACGTAGAGAGGAATAAGCGAAATCTTGTCTTCGTTAGAGTCTAGCATTTCACCTTTGTGCTTCTGGGAAAACCCGTAAGGATGAGATGGGGACAGAGTATCTTTGCCAGAAAGACAGAGATAATAACACTCATCTCTCAAAGTCATTGTAAAAATTAAGGCAAGGTAAAGGGTTTAAGGTCTTGGCTTAACATCAGGTCTGAGTATGGACCCCATCAATAACATCAGTACTATTACTCTCCTCTGTTCCTTGTTCTCCTCCTTCTTCCTTCCTGAGGCTCACCATGGCCTCAAGTTGTCCCAGATTCAGGGCTTCAACATCTTCACCTTATTCCTGAAGTCAGACCTACCAGGTGCTGTGCTTCTCTACCCTATGCACCAGAAGCAGTACTACCTCTTTCTTGCAAACAGCAGATATTTATTTAATTTACATTGTATGTCATGTACTTTGCTGGAGACAGTGATCATGCAATGAACAAGACAAATAGGCCATCACAATAAAAACTATGGCCCTCCAACTACTTACTTAAGAATAATTTGAAGACCACATGAACATTCAGATTTCTGAGCTACACCCTCCAAACATTATTCCAAAGAAAAACCATTTAATGTTCTCTGAACTTTGGGAACTACTGACCTGAGTCCTTATCATACAGGTGCTAATGACGGTGATGTTGCTAACTGCTGATGAGGCTTACAGGTTTTACATTTCGGGGTCCACTGCATGGTGTGTTGCCTACCCCAAACGAAGAAATTTCAAGTAGTGGTAAATCAAACATCAATGACAGGCTGATAAGGCGATATTCCAAGAGGAGCTTGCATAGAGCCCTCAACACTAGATCACAGAACCAGATGCCAACTCTACCTATGTGAGAACAAGAAGCTTGGGGAGGCACAGACCTAAAGCAATGCTCCTACTTTCTGGTCTCACAATTTCTCTGCAATCACAAAAATTACTGAGGACCCCAAATCCTTTGCTTGTGTGGTAAACGTACTTCAATTTAAAACCGAAAAATAATTTTTTTAAATTTCCTTGACACTAACAATAATGAACATATAATGTATTCAGACAATTTTTTAAGTTCATTTTTTAATTTATTTTAAGAGAGAGCAAGAGGGGAGGGGCAGAGAGAGGGAGAGAGAATCCCAAGTAGGCTCCATGCTGTCAGCACAGAAGCCAATGCGGGGCTCAAACTCACTAACCGTGAGATCATGACCTGAACCAAAGTCAAGAGCCAGACACTTAACCAACTGAAACACCCAGGTGCCCTTTTATGCAATATATTTTTATGAATAATTTTATCAAAGCAAAAAAAATACAGTGAGAAGAGAGCTATTATTTTACAACAATAAAAGGATTATTAGAGAAGAGTAAAATTCTCATGTCTCTGTATACAGTCTGTTAGCATGTCACACTGGAAAGCTCCACTGTCCACTCATGAGAAAATGAGAAGGAGAAAAAGGGACACAATAGGTTAGTATGATTATTAACATGGTTAGTCTTGTAAGCTCCCTGAACAGGTTTCAGGAATCCTCAAGGTTCTGGGCCATGCTTTAAAGACCACTCACCTAAAGGATGAGGAATTGCCTAGGGATGGCCCCAATGCTTCCACCCAAGTGGTATGCTGTTTGAGAATCAAGATGAAGGTAAGAGAACAGCTCTGACACAAGGGCCACCACTTTGCGTTTCTCCCCAAGCCTGGTCTTCCTGTGAGTCTCTCTGCCTGCTTTTAGTGACCCTATTACATCCTCAAGGGCAGTTATGCTACTGAGCTTCTAAGACATGACTTGAAGCTGAAATGAGCTTCCTGGTGGAAATATTCCACTCAGAGCTCAAGCCTTGAGACAAAATAAAGAAGAAACTAATCTTCCCAGAACCCTTAAAGCTTCCTCATCTTCCAAGAATGGCTGTAGACCCCCTTCAAAAAGGAGCCTTCTGCCTACCATCCATTCTCCAAAACCCACTCTGTCACACTACCTCTAAACACAGTCCACGGGCCCTTGATCACTTTTCTTCTTTTTCCTTCCTGCCTTTGACTGATGTTTGGTTCAATCTAGTTATTTGACTCTATATTTGGCTTACTTCTACTCTGGATGCCGCATTTAGTGCCACTCCCTAGAAGCAGGTGACAGACCTACGTACTGGAAGCCCAGCTCAAGTCCAAGTCTTGCCCTTTTCTGTCCCTCCCTTCCCCTTGCCTTGGGAATTTTAATATAATTAGCATCATGGCAGACTCTGAAGCTCAGAATGTCAGGAAATCACTTCACTCTGAAAAATAAATCAATAAATAAAATAAAGCCAACCAGGAAATTCAGTACTGTTTTCAAACTTTCATCACAATTTCCACAAAATATTTCTCTCCTTCAAAAATAGGCTTTGGATTCGCATTACATTTTGTCAAGTGTGTCTATTTCCTGTCCTCAAGCACAAGGTGGTTTTTGATGGTTGAATAGCCTCTTTCTAATTAAGTCAAAGTCCGCTTTCTTATAACTGCATGTGAGCAAGTGAGTGAGGACTGGCTGAGGTGCAATAATCTGACTGCAGCAACATATTTTGACCTTGGCATCTAAAGCTGCATTAGAATCTCAGAGGTTCAGATACAATGACCTGATATGAGTAAGACATGGTGCAACAATTGCTGTGGAAGCTGATTTTAATTAGACTGCACAAGTTAGGGAAGAAGATGCTCTGATTAGTGCAAAGTGCCACAGCATGTGGCATCTCTGTCTTATTTTTAACCAGTCATGACAGGTAGTTATTATATTTAAGTTTCAAATTTCCTCAATTCCTGTTATTGCTAGATCACATTTTAATAAAGTCTCTTGGGATGGGTTAGACAGGTGTGATCTAAAGAAATATTCCATGAAAACAAAAGAAGTGAAGCACCTTTAGGCTTTGCATCCACATAGAAAATAGAAAAACAATAAAAAGAGCTACAAACTAACCTTACTTCACCTGCTTTTTTGATCCTTCTTGGTCCCTGTACTTAAGGAACTTGGAGGGCAAAAGGGAGCCACTAGGGGTGGCTGCTGAGTGACTTGGCTTGGGGAGATCTTGAACAGGTTCCTAAACAAAATAGCAGCCCCAAGTCTCCAGTTAGATGAATAGGGGATCCAGCACTCCCCAGGAGCAGCCATCTCACAAGAGAGCCTTTCTCATATCACTGACAGCATGGGGCATGGATAAGTTACAGGTTTGGTTACTTCAACAAGCCAGGAGTCACTTGAAACCCAACAGTTAGTTGTATTTAGACTATATGAAGACTTATCAAGCAGATTACCAACCCTCCTCTAACTACCCAACCATACTCAGACTTGGTATTAATTTCTTCTAAGTGAGCTATGACATATGGGATAGGACACTAACTGGGATCATCAGTAAATTTAGAATTGGTACAAAGACCAATTTCAATTGGAATTTTCAAACACTGTAGTGATTCAGGAGCTCTTGGTTTAAACCATATTCCCCCTGTTGATTTATTTTCCTAGAAAAGTAGTTGGGAGACCTTCTATGAACAAAAAAAACTTCTAAAATGATGTGATCAAATAGTAGTTGTTCTGTATATCTCCAAGCATGTATAAGCAAAGGCAGAGCCTGTAGAAGGATTTTGTTGGGAGAAAGAATGCTAGCTGTCTGTGAAGGGTTCCTTGTGAGTGAGTGAATCAGAATGGTAGCCAGGCAGGGGCAGAGGAGGAGGACAAGAAGGGAAGAGAGAGAAAGGCAGAGTAGGGAGGCAGATTCACAAAGGCCAGGTCTTCAAGAAGAATCCACATCAGAAATGGGAAGGAGAATCAACATTAGGAACTTACATGTATAGGAACCAGACCAGAGGAGTAGTTGGCAGGTCACAGGTAAGTGTTTGCAGTCAAAAAAGAGGCAATTTGCCACAGAAGGAATTAGGACCCAGAGTTAGGTGCTCCAGGATAGGGATGATTACGACAGCAACTGTAGGATAAATAGGCGACAGTAGCCACTGTTTTCTCTTCAACTCAGACTCATTTCACAAAAATAGTACTGTTTAATTCCCATCTAGCAAAGAATGATTTAAAAATACATAAAAAGATTTCTTTAGAAAAAACAAGCTTAGAAAACACAAGATTTTATTCCAAAAAAATAAAGTCTATCTTAGAACCATAAGAATGGCCAAGTAAGATAAAGATGACCCTCGTATGTCAGACGCACAGAGAGACAAATGGCGGATGGTATGCCCCAAGAGCATCACCATGCCATCTTTTCTTGGTCGGATGAAGTACTGGAGGAGCACAAGGAGGTCTACAGCACAGATGGATGGCCTGTAAGAAATTTTTGTAGAAAAGGGTTTCATAAACAGGGTTTCCTGCATTTTTAACTTGACTCTTTTTTCTTATTTTGCTCTGATTATTTCATTTGATATCTGAACATCTTTGCAGTGTTTTTTACTATGAGATTCCTCTGCTGTAATTTTATACTATTTTCTACATTCAAAGACCTAAGAAAGTCTCCAGTGCAAGTGAGAGAGAAATTGGTTTCATTACTTTTTTCTCACCCATCTTGTAAATCACCAGCGTAGGTAATTTCAGTAATTTTCAGCTTAGCATGTACTTTCTCTCCATGTAATAGGATTAAATCCCAGCCTGTCATGCTGTCCTGTTATAGTTTATAAATGGAATTTTTTTTTTCTTTCACTATCTTTATTTGATTAAACACTACTTCCATTTCAGCTCTGACTCTGTTTTCCTTGCTATCTCACAAGGGATTTTGCAACACATCCCTTTTTCACTGTTTGGGAAGCACAGCCTTACTTCTAGGATGTATCATGCTGTGGAACTCACCGCATTTCTGTGTGATATATATTTCTAGCATTTTTTTAAATTGGACAACTTTCTTATTTTTTATGATGAAAAAATGATTTTCAGAAAAAAGCATAAATGAGAAAAGGATTTATTTGGTCTCCTTAAATCAACTGGAAAGTTTTTAAATTGTGCCAATAAATCTTCCTTTCCTGCTGTTCAGTATCAATCAGCCTGAAAAACAATATATTTCATAAGAAGAAATTTTCAGATTGATCCCTGAGCTAAGGGTACATGAATTTTGTATAACCACACAGACACACACACACTAATATATATGTATATGTATGTGTATGTATATATATGTGTATATATATATGTATGTATATATATATATGTATACACATACATATATATATATATTAGCTATCCCAGAGTTACATTAATATATATCAAAGTTTAGATAACCATTCAAATTAATTGGACCCTCTTTTAAGAACTAAAAATATGTCCCAGTTGGCAATGCTATTAGTGTGGATAACATTATTTCCAAAAAGTAAATAATGACTAAGCAGGTAAATAAAGAATCCTCAGCTTTAGATACAAAAAACAGGACTGGGCTGAATTCCATTTCCCCTTTTTATATTTCTCTTGACTCTTTTACACCTTTATAAAATGCTTTTGAAATACACTGTGGGTCAGCAGATCTCTCTTGTTGACTATATCCTATTACCAGGCCCAAGTCTCATTTTGAAACCTATCCTTCCCAATATCACCCGCTCTGAACAGCTGAGAATGTGTATGTTACGACAAAGGGAAATTCCCCACATCTCTCTGCTCTACCCTATGCTGTTGTGACTTGCTCATATCCTAGAGACACTTAATACAAGGCTACATAAATTCAAGTGTTCTGGAAAGAGGAAAGAGAGGAAAATTCATGACCATTCTCCAATCTTTAAGTTACATAAGAAGACACTCATTTCTACACAAGTTTCTATTTCCATTAGTCATAAAACTTACCACAAAGTAGAAAAACTGGAAAAGAACTTATGGAGGTATAACCTCACCTTGTTCACCAGAAGACTAGTAGAAGCCTTCATGAAAAGTCCTCTAAAATGTTCAAATATTCCTCCAAATAATCTGAATAGTCCATGGGGAAAGTCTAAGTTTTCTCATTGTGCCTTTAAGTGCTGAGGGCCTGCTTGTCTGTCCTCCCTCACAGTGGCTCTGTTACCCTAGAAGCCAATGGCCCAAATCATTGCAAGGTCAACATTTAACAGTTTTGTTTTCTTTCCCTTGCATGGAAGTAATGGTTCCTACTGCTTTTTTCTGTGTGGCAAAAAATATTAATTCATTTATAAATTCACTTATCAAATATTTATTAACATCCGCTATCTGTCAGGCAATGTTCTAAACATTGTGTTGCTCTTGGGAGAGACTTATGTTCTAGTGGAATATCTAAAGTAATAAACTCTTCCTTGTTTGCCCACGACTTTTCTAGTTTTAAAATTCAAAGTCCCATGTCCTAGGGATCCCCTCAAGTCTTGGGTAAATCAAGCTGGTTGGTCACCCTAGAGAGAATCATGGAAAACACAGCTTAAAACTGGAAACATAACTCAGAAAGCCTTTTTAATCAATAGTTCAAGTTGGTTGTTATGGAAGAATCTTGTAAGTATTGGCATATATATTGGATTCCACAGATGGTGGACCTTATTCTCTAAGAAAAACTGGCTTCCTCTAAAAGATAACTTATTAGCTGGCACTCAGGGTGGTATTGAGATAGAAGTTTAAATAAGAAACTTTGGGGTGCCTGGGTGGCCCCATTTAACCCAGTTAACCCACTTGGTTAAGCATCCAACTCTTGGTTTCAGCTCAGGTCATGATCTCATGGTTTTGTGAGTTCAAACCCTGCATATGGCTCTGTGTTGACAGCCTGGAGCCTGCTTGGGATTCTCTCCCTCCCTCTCTCCCTGCCCCTCTTCTGCTCTCTCTCTCTCTCTTTCTCTCTCTCTCTCTCAAAAAAAAATAAATAAACTTAAGAAATAAAAACAATAATAATAAAAAAGAAACTTTGTCTTTTGGTTCTTCTGCTCCCCCATCTCTTCAGCACATGATGTTCTCCTACCCTCCTCCTTCCCAAGGTCCCGCCACCTAAGCATGTAAGTCTACACACTCTATCCTAAGCATACGTTTTATGCCTCCAAGCCTTTGAACACAAAAGTCAGCTTCTTCCATATGGCATCCTGCTACCAACGTTTCTAGGCTCAGATCAGCCATTGCATTTTCCGTGATGCCTAAAAAATGTCCCCATTTCAGCCCAGTGAAAGGAGCACCTACCTGTGTTCTGTTTGTGCGGCAGTTTTTACTAGCCTTTAACAGAGTGTCGATCACACGTGAACATAATTACGTGTTTCTGGTATCTACCTTAGAATTTGTGTTCCATGAAGCAAGGAAAATATATCATTTATCTGTTTCTCCAGTAACTGATACAGAGAAAGTGTTTGATACATGTTTCTGGACTTTTCATTTCTAGAAATGTGATAAACTGAACTCTCTAGAAAGCACCTTTAAAAATACTGGATAAAATATTACAAACATTATTTTAAATTCACAATTCAGATGTCAAGAAAGCAAGAGAGGTCAGGAATAAAAAAGTAACAAATTGGGGTGTTAAGTGCAGACAAACATTGGAGCCACCCTGAGGAAGTTCCAGCCTCAGATACCAAGGAACATAGTTTGTAGTGGCAAGATGAGGAAGCAAAGTAAGCTTTGGTTTTGAGCAAGATTAGGAGTTGGAATTGATGTCTAGAAACTTTCTTACCCCTAGAGGTGGTGTAACTCCACTAAAGAGCAGACAATCTATAACAGCAACAGTTAATATCAGAGAAGTTTGTATATTCAGGGAAGGCAGTTAGTCATAAAAATAACATAAATAAAAGAAATAAAATTAAAAACAAAGAATGAATAAACAAACAAACAAACAAACAAACGGTCTCCCTGAGAAAATCATAGATTTGTTCTCACATGATTTCAAGTATGGATATATATACTACATCCGGTCTCCACGAACCCCTAAACCAATAAATTAATAAAAAGAAACATTACTTTTCTTTTCCCATCTTTCCTGATCTCTCCCTCACTGACTCTACTTCTGTTCTGCCTTCTTTCCTATTGCCTGTATACATTAGCTGTGTGTCTCACTTTAATTCCTCTTAGGGTCTCTACTGAACGCTCTTTCCCCATATATGTATACTGAACGCTCTTAAACGCTCTTTCCCCATATATGTATACTGAAAAATTTAGTACTCAATCAAACCTTTGCTAAAATATCAGTTTATCAAGGAGGTCCTCTCTGACCACCCAATTTAAAATATGCTCTCAAACTTCTTAATCTTGACTCACTTTTAACTGTGTTCCACAAGACTTAATATCTTCTAAGGAAAGGAGTCAAGTACTAATTTACTATTTTTCCTCTCCCCCAAAGGAGATTGTTAAGTGGCAAGAAGTCAGGAACGTTTGTCATGTTTATTTACTAATATATCTCAGTCAACTGGAAAAGTGCCTTATGTATAGTAGGTTCTTGTTAAAGACATTTTAGTTGATGGGATAAGAGAACTGATGATAAACTGAGTCCAGCAGCACTCAATATAAACCTCTGAGCGATAAAATCTCAATTCTGACCATGTGACATTCACATAAATAAAGCCCCACTGAAGACAACCTCCAAATAAAGCATTACAAGCTACATCATCAAATTCAATGGACACAGCATCAGCCAAATGTTGAGACCACTGAGTACTTCAGATAATAGCATCATTGGATACAACACTGCAAAACAAATATGGTTATTAATTACAGATATAAAATTAGGTGTTAAAATGTTAAATAAATATGACAGCTGGAGGAAAAACAAATTGATATACTTATAAAAAAACTAAATGATGATATAGAAAGTGGATGAGAACAGCACCTAAAAAAGCAAAACAGAGACATAAAGAAGAAAAAAATACACAAGAGGGTTACAAACACATAACTGATATAACTAAAAAGCCTAGTATGTGACTAAATGTAATATTAAAGGGATGGGGGGGGGCGCCTGGGTGGCGCAGTCGGTTAAGCGTCCGACTTCAGCCAGGTCACGATCTCGCGGTCCGTGAGTTCGAGCCCCGCGTCAGGCTCTGGGCTGATGGCTCGGAGCCTGGAGCCTGTTTCCGATTCTGTGTCTCCCTCTCTCTCTGCCCCTCCCCCGTTCATGCTCTGTCTCTCTCTGTCCCAAAAATAAAAAAAAATAAAAATAAATAAATAAAAATAAATAAATAAATAAATAAATAAAAGGATGGGGAAGAGAAAATTTACAAAAAAAGTTTTTATAAAATTAACAATTATTAATTTTTTTCAATCTTTATAAAACCTCAGATTCATGTATCATGAAAAGTGCTAAGCACGATTAATAGAATTAATCTACACATAGATCCTGCTGATACTGTAGGACACTACTGACAGAAAGATTACAGAAACAACTTGAGAGAAATGTCAGATCACCTGCAGAGCCAAATTTAATGATGGTATTAGTTTCTCTTAAGAGTAATAATAGGAACAAAAGACTGAATGTGTATCTTTACATTATTAAAGTAACTGTCAACCTAGTGTCAAAATAGGAAAACTATAACATATCCAACAACAACAACAAACAACTAACTGCAAGCAAACTTTTTTTTAAGTTTATTTATTTAGTTTGAGAGAGACAGAGACAGTGCACGTGGGGGATGGGGAGAGAGAGAATTCCAAGCAGGCTTTGTGCTGGCAGCACAGAGCCCCATGAGGGGCTCCAACTTAATGAAGCTGGGAGATCCTGACCTGACCTGGAACCAGAGTTGGAAGCTCAACCAACTGAACCATTCAGGTGCCCTATAAAACAAACTCATTTTATAATGGGGTGTCTGGGTAGCTCAGTCAGTTAAGCCTCAGACTCTTGGTTTCAGCTGAGGTCATGATCTGGCAGTTCCTGAGTTGGAGTCCCACATCTGGCTGTGTGCTGACAGTGTGGAATCTACTTGGGATTCTCTCTCACCTCTCTCTGCCCCTCCCCTGCTTGCTCTCTCTGTGACTCCCAAAATAAATAAATAAACTTAAAAAACAATTTCTTTAAATGAATACTGAGGGGCTCCTGGGTGGCTCAGTTGGTTAAACCTCACACTTCAGCTCAGGTCATGATCTCACAGTTAGTGGGGACCTGATCTCATGGTTTGTGGGTTCAAACCCTGCCTCAGGTTCTTGCTGACAGCTCAGAGACTGGAGTCTTCTTTAGATTCTGTGTCTCCCTCTCTCTGCCCTTCCCCCGTGCTCTCTCTCTTTCAAAAACAATAAATACACATATAAAAAATTTAATTAAAAAGTAAAATGAATACTGAAAACTACTGCCAGTGGTTTCTGAATAAACCTACCAAAGATATTATTAAAAAAAAAAAAGGAAATTGAATCTCGAAGTTAGACCTGAGTTACAAAACAGAATCATAAGCTAATCAACAGGTAAATATTTTTAAAAATTTTAACAACCCTGGGGCGCCTGGGTGGCTCTGTTAGTTAAGCATCTGACTTCGGCTCAGGTCATGATCTCACAGTTTGTGAGTTCAAACCCCCACATGGAGCTCTGTGCTGACAGCTTGGAGCGTGGAGCCTGCTTCAGATTCTGTATCTCCCTCTCTCTCTGCCCCTCCCCCACTCGCATTCTGTCCCTGTCTCTCTCAAAAGTAAATAAAATGTTAAAAAAATTTTAAAAGATTTTTAACAACCTTGACTTATATAGAATAAAAATTATTATAGGCTGATGTTGATGGCATACAAACAAGGCAGAACTGAAATTCTGGTATTAAAATTTTAGAAAACCTAGGATCATCTCAGTAAATTCAGAAAAGCAAATGCTAAAATTTAGTACTACTCATGAAAAAAACTCTCAGCAAAATGGGAGTAGCTGGAAATTTTGTTAATCTGATAAAATGCAAACTTCTTAATATCTGTGTTCATTAATATTATACTGAATACAAATACAAGGTTTCTGGAACAGATCATTATTTACTTTATAACAAAAAATTGTACCCATTCCTATAACATCAATTCTTATCCCTGAGATGATGCAGTGAGAGCCTGATAATAAGTCCTACACATAAATGGGGTCTACTGCAGGCAAGTAACCACACAACTATGAACTTGGGCACTTATATGGGAGAGAGACAACCATCTCTTCTCCTCTTCTGAAAGGAAGGGAGAAAACACTTTGCTCCTGGACAGGAACTTAGGTCCTTATTCTTATTCTCTGCAATGTAAATACATTCCTTTAGTAGAGAGGACCAAGGTCTTTGTCTTTATCACTAAAAGGAGGTATCCAAGGTCCTGAATCTATCCCCCTCCCCCAGCACCCCCCCCCCACCCCGGAAAATAAACACATTCACCTGGGGAAGTGAATTTCTCCAGTCTCTCTTATCAAATAATTTATCAATTAACTTCTAAGGTGTATTCTTTTAGTCTAGATCCTAAATTTCAGTGAAATTTTCTCAAAAAGTTCTAATTGTGCCAAAACATAAAAAAAATATTTTCTAAACAGCCCACAAAGCAATCAAAAACATGTGAGAGTTATATGCAATAGTAAAATTTACAAGCAGTCTATGCAAAGTCACACACACACAAAAAGGGGTATCCACTATCACTGCTTCTATTTAACACTGTATCACCCAGTGCAGTAATAAAAGTGGTAAAGCATTTTAAAGTGAAAAAGAAATTAAGTTATCACTAACAAAAATATTATCTACATAAAACAATTCAAGTAACTTTTAAAAAATTATTAGATTTTAAGAGTTCAGCAAAGATGCTGGTCAATAACGTGAATTTACAAATTCAACTAAGTTCTTTCATGCAATAAACAATTACAAAATGCATTTTTATAAAGATATGACAATATCAATAGAAATATGAGGTAGACAAAAATATGCCTATTGAAAGATATTCAAGACCTTTATGTAGAAATATATGACATTGTACAGGAATATTTTTCTTAAGACCTAGGTAAATCAGAGATATAATATAGACATGAATTTTAAGACTTCTAATATAAAGATGTCAGTCTTCTGCATATTATTCTACAAGCCCAATGTAATTCCAAACAAGGCATCAACAGGCAATTTTACTGGAAATTATGAATGGTTTCTGAAAATCACATGTAAGAGAAAATGAGCAAAATAACCAAGACAATTTAAAGAACTAGATGGTTGGGACTCCAATAAAGAATATAGTTATAACAAGGAAGAGGTAATTGCTCCAGGGATAAACAAGAGAGCTGTCTACAAATCAACATGGAAATGATCACCTATTTTATAAATACTCTTATAATAATTTACCTATACTTATCATTAAAACTAGATCCCTACCTCACAAACTAAATAAAACTGAATTCCAGGCATAATAACATTTAAATGTGAAAGCTGAAATTGCCAATAAAAAATGCAAGTAAATGTATTCAGCATCTTGCAACACAGAATTACTTAACTAAGACCCCAAAAGCACACACCATAAAAAAAAATATATGGACAAGTTCAACTGAATTAAAATTAAAAACTTATACAGAGCAAAATATACTCTTGGAAAGCTCATTAGAGAAGTTACGTTTTAGTAGAAATTATATGCCATGCCCATGACCAAGAAAAGATGAAATTTAGGATTTGTAAGAAACTCTTTGAAGTAATAAGAAGGCAAACAACCCCACAAAAACGTGAATGGCCAATACACAAGGAAAAACACAATAAACTGAAAAAAATTCAACATCACTATTAACTAGCAAAATACAACCTCACTATTAACTAGCAAAATATAAAATTAAAATAAATACAATTTAAAAAACATTATATTCTCAATAATGAAAAATTTGAGTAATACCAACTATTGGGGAGGACAGAGAGGCTGGTATTGAAAAGTAAGTGTATGCAATCCAGTATCAAACTGCCACTTACTAGGTGAGTGACCTTGAACAAGTTATTTAATTTCTTTGTGCTTCATCTTATTATACTTAAAATAAGGATAATAAGAAGTAATAGTACCCAAACTAAGAATTAATAGTACCCAGTAAGACTGTTACAACCAAAGTGAGCTGATGTGTGCAAAACTAATTAGTACAATATTAACACATAATGAGCACATGATAAAGGTTATCTTGTTTAGAGTATAAATAGGTACAACCACATCCGAGTACCATTTGTCAATGTTTACTCAAATTAAAATGTACGAATTCAAAACACAGCATTTGACACCTAAGTATAGGTCTTTAAATATCTTATCACCTACCATCTTTAATTGATTTTGATAAGAGGCCCTCTGACCGTTGTGTTTTTGACTTCCTAGTCCTCATTGTCACCCTTGTGGACATTTCAAACTAGCCAATGACTAGTCAATATTTACATGGAGTTACCATAAACTTGACTGAACAATGCTCATGGAGTGATTACAAATAAAGCACAGAAAAGCAATCTCATTAAAATGAAGCAAAGATGGGTCCAGATCCTGCTATCTACGACAAATATGTGAAGAACCCATTTAATTTGTGAGCATGTCTGGGTTTCAGTTGAGGTTCTACTTTCTAGTTTTTTTGTTTTTGTTTTTGCTTTTTTGTTGGTTTGTTTGTTTTTTAACCACGGAGAAGTCATTTCACTTCCCGTTAGCTGCACTGCCTCTTCCATTAAATGATAGGTTGGAAATGACTTTAGAAATCCTAAAAATCAATTCTCAAAGGCAGAAAAATGATCTTCTCATAAAGCCAATGGTTGTCAATTGAGCTGGGGAAGGACCGTCCACCAATGTGAATAACCTCAATGTTAACACCTTCAGTGACCTTCCCAAAGGTTCTACACAATAGTCCAGAGATACAGGTTTATCTCCAGGAGCTTGAGCCTTTTAAGGTATCATTTTCCAATATGGAAAATGGCCTCCCAAGATTCAACAAATCAGCCTATCATGGAAAATGGAAAATTCCATTGCTCTAGTTCCCTTGTGTGTGACAAAGAAAAGAACATTCAAGAATTCTACTTCAAAGATCATTCCCTACAAAACTAGACATCTGGAAACTGAGCAAATGCCTTTCTTCCACAATGGCATAAGCAAAAAGGTAATTATGAAGATCCTCACAGCAGGTTTTAGAATTTCTATTAGATATGGATACCACCAGTAAAATGGCAGATTTAGAGAACACAGACACAGAAAACTATCTAGACTCTGAGAAAGACTGTTTTCATACTATTTTGCTCAGATGAAAACTTTTCCATCCATAACAAGCTTTCAGTTTAGGACCTTAAATTGAAAGACAAGAGGGAGCTACAAGTAAAAGTATTCTCTACTGGGTTTATTTTTTAAACAGAAAGTTGTATTAAAAGTTAAGATTCTATTAAGTGACTAAGAACAGATACACTTATTTATTGAAAATAGGAGTGTTTTTTAGCCTTACCTTCTGGTAGCTATCTGGAGAAGTCACGTGACATAGATGATGCTTGATTCCTGCAACTGTCTAAAATTGAAGAACAAGTCACCTAGAAGAAAAATTAATGATTTATGTTTACATTGCATTGATTATATTTGCTATTCATTTATCCCAGTTCTCTCTGGGTTCTCCAACTCTCAACTCTGAAAGAAACTTCGCTGGGCAAGAAAATGTTGCCTCCTGCCTCCGTGAATATTAATGGTAAAGTGCAGGAACTGTGACCTAAGTCTTTCCAATCAAAGCACCCCAACAGTCACAACTTTTCTAGATAAATAATAGGCTGCGGCACAGTGTTGGGGCGGCATTTCTCGGGTCAGGAAGGGCTTAATGAAAAAAGGAAATTAGAGCACTGAACAACACCAAAGACTCATGTCAATGTTCCAAAATGTATTTCTTCATTCTATCTGCAGGGCCTAGCACAAAGTTGTTCAAGAATTCATTAACATGGGTCATTGGTCATCCTGATGGAATGTATGTTCTCCATGCTATTTTACCAGCTGAGGGGGAATTAGGGTAGTTGGCTGCTACTAGGTAGCTGCATAACAACCTGAGCCTTTCAGAAGTCTAATGTGGTCTGAATTTTTCCCATTTCTTACACATAGAAAATGGGGGAAGCCCTTTACTTATTGGACCCATCCTCAATTACTGCTCAGTTGGTGCCAAGTAATTGAGTATTATCTACATAAATTAAAAAGTCAGGTACACGGTAGATAATTAAATAATCCAATATTCTGTTATTCCTGCATGGCACCAAATAAGGTCACTTTAAATTGCTTTTTAAAGATAATCTAAAAACAGGGGCGCCTGGGTGGCGCAGTCGGTTAAGCGTCCGACTTCAGCCAGGTCACGATCTCGCGGTCCGTGAGTTCGAGCCCCGCGTCAGGCTCTGGGCTGATGGCTCGGAGCCTGGAGCCTGCTTCCGATTCTGTGTCTCCCTCTCTCTCTGCCCCTCCCCCGTTCATGCTCTGTCTCTCTCTGTCCCAAAAATAAATTAAAAAAAAAAAAATAAAATAAAGATAATCTAAAAACAAAACAAAACAAAAACAAAAAAAATAAAAAAATAAAGATAATCTAGTTTTGCTCATGCATTCCTGTCCTTAATAAAGAACATATATGAATTACATACACATTTTAAGATTCAACTTTGTGTGAGTACCGCCTAGGAACCAAGATAGGCATGTTTCCTACCTTCATGGAGCACACAGACTCATCATTGTGAAAAAGATTTGGGGGGAAAGAACAGGAGGAACCCGCTCACCTTTGAACCCAGAGGGCCACATGCCATATGACCCTAAGCACAAAATACAGTTTTGAGCTGCACGTGTTCCTAATATTATCATTTCATAAAGGTAGTTTGGTGTCACCTAAAATCTTTTTTGGCCAAGGAGAAACAGTGATTTTCAGGAGGAAAAAAAATCTTTCCATAATCCTTATGCCAAGAAATCAAAGCAAATGATTAGAAATTCTGTTTCCAAATAAACAAATAGGCATTTTTTTTTAAATCAAGAAGATAACATAGGTGACACGAAGAGTGAAACTAATAAGTATCTAAAGGATTTTTACTAAAAGCAGAAGACTTTTCTTCTTTTTTTCCTTTGTATCATGAACAACCCTGAATTCCAAGTGAAAGGATGCAAAGACAAGAAGAAAATTGGTAGAACACATCACTAAAGACTGTATATTTCAGCTCAAAGCAATTTTGGCTTCAGAGAGTGCAGAGAATACCAATGACGTCTTAATGTGCTCAATCAAACAGAATTAGATAATACGAGCTGGTAGATTTTTCTGTCTCCTAAAATTCCTCTCTGTAGTCTGTAATAGATGCACAAAGCTTTTCACTTTATTAATTATTTATTTACAACAGCATATTCCACTTCCAACAAATTTAATTTTTCCACAGGACAAAATATAGCCAGAATGCATCTTTCCTAATAAGTACATTTTGCAACATTATGAATGGATATATTTTATGTTTTAGATTAGATTAGCCTTTTCAATAAGGGGTAATAATTTGTAATTTTATTTTTTAATTATTTTTGTAATATATGAAATTTATCGTCAAATTGGTTTCCATACAACACCCAATAATTTGTAATTTTAAAATTCACTTCTGTTTTTCTTCTGGAAATAATTTATTTCCAAAGAACTTTGCAAAGCTTCTCTGTCTTTTTTGACAGGATAAAGATCACAATGAAATGGTATTTGTCATTCATATAATGTAGCCCAAAAAAGTGAAAACTGAAAAAATCGTAACACTATTTCTCAAGATTACAGGGAAGCAGAAACTGACACAATACCTCTAGAGAAATACTTGTCCCATGCTAAATTACTTTTGTTTGCTACTGTTGATTTAAGTATTACTAAAGAAAAAGAAAAAAAAAACAGCTTGAAACATTGTTTATCTCATTTACTTTCTGAATTCACATCTAACTAAAATAGCCTTTTCAATACTTTCTTGCAAAAATTATGATCCCATGCAACTTAGCAGGCATTGTTATATTTTAAAATATTTTAAAAATTATTCTTTACAACTACAGTTATATTGGTTTTTTAATGAATTACAACACACACAGGCAGACGGGGCAGATTAAGAAGGTGAAATCCATATCCTAGCAGAGGATCCAGAGAAATAATTACACACAACATTTTTAGTGCTTGAATTGTTTCACTATTACAGGCACTTTACATGCTTTGTCTCAAGTAAACCTTATAAACCACCCCCACCCCCACAGGTACATATTGTTAACTATTTCCTCACTAGATGAGAAAAACACTACTTGGAGAATTTGGTTAAGTTGGCCAAAAGTCACACAGTAAATGACCGTGTTAACCCCCAGATCTATCAAACTCAAGTCCCCTTCTCTTAACCCTTTCTTCAACTCTCTTGGAAGCATATTCATTGCAAATTCTCTGCCTCCAGAAGTCCTTTGCAAATCTCTCTGGACTTTGTGTAGGCTGGGAAGGAGAAAATGAGTCAAGATAAGTGGATTAAGGAATTTTTTACTTCTGCGGATCCTCAAGATAGTTTTACTCTGAGTTTCCTTCATTTCTTCTTTCCTCATTAATTTTCCTAAACTCTCCCATGCCTTCCAAACAAACAAAACCTCCAGAAAGTTCTATTATGGCATGAAATGTGTCCCCACAAGAGATTTTGGAGTTGTAACCCCCAGTACCTGTGAATGTGACCTTATTGGGAAATGGGGTTTTGTAGATATAATCAAAATAAGGTCATTGGGATGGGCCCTCATCCAGTAGGACTGGTGCCATGGTAAGAGGGAAATGTGGACAATGACACATGCAGAGGAGAAGGTCAAGAAACGTCACAGACATGGATGGCAACATGAAGACAGAAGCAGAGAATGAAGGCATGTCGCCACAGACTAAGGACATGTGAGGCTACTGGAATCTGGCTGAGACAAGAAAGGATTCTTTCCCCCTCAAGCAATGGAGGAAGGTTGGTATGAGACCTCTAGCCTCCAGAACTAAACTAAGAATGTGTTTCTGTTGTTTTAAACTGTGCAGTTTCTGGCCATTTGATATGGCAGCCCTCAGAAATGAATACAATCCCTAAGAAAGAAACCCCCCTCCCCTTTCTTCCATTAGGGCTGAACTTCACATTCACAAATTTGGAGCAATATTTGATGGAGATTAATTTTACCCGCAGCTATCATAGCTGAGGAATAGGATTTATATTATTGTTGTTATGTATAATCCAGTCCACTAGAAAAATTTAGGTTACTGATGAACTGTCTTAGTCAATTTGGCCCAGTCTATACCATAGACTGGGTGGCTTATAAACAGGAGGAACTTCTTTCTCATAGTTCTGGAGGTTGGAAGGCCAAGATCAAGACACCAGCAAATGTGGCATCCAGCAAGGGCCTGCTTCCTAGTTCATAGCCATTTACTTGCTGTGTCACTACACAACAGGAGGGGCCAAGGGAACTCCGTGGGGTCTCCTCTATAAGGGCACTAATCCCACTCAGGAGGGCTCCACTCTCAGGACATAATTACCTCCCAAAGGCCTCACCTGCAAATACCATCAGACTGGGAATTAGGTTTCTTTACAGCAATTTGGGGGCAGGTAACAGAAGCATACAGTCTAAAGCAGGAACCTGTAAAGGACATTTTACACATCATCTTAGGTCTGCCTATATTACACACACCTTGACACTTAACCACAAAGAACAAAGGAAAATCGGGAAAATGCATGAACACCTACAATGTTGCCTGTTCTCTTCCTTCTGACATTTTCAGTAATCCCAGCCCTTAGTTAGCAGAGTGAAATTATTTCCTATCAAGTGATTGCATTACCTTGTCACTGGACATCTAATTTTATCACACCACTATGATATGAATTTAAAGCTCTCCAGAAACTCCTGCCTCTTTGAGATTCGCTTACCCAACGCACAGCTGAAGTTAGAGTTAATCTTTCAGATGTTCACAGTACCCATCTTGGTACCCACCCCCCTGCCCATACACATTGTTCATCCCTTCCTGGCAGGGTTCAAAAGGGAGAACAGGAATCGGAGTGTGGCCAAAGAGGGAATGTATAATAATTTACCTTGCTACTGTGTTATATACCTCAGACTTTTTCTGTTTTATGTACATGGTCACATTTAGTTCAACAGGGCAAGATTGTTTCAATTTTACAAATGAAAAGGCTGAGCCATGGAGGAGATAATTTCCTAAGATACCAGCATTTGCTAATGCCAGATTGAAGGAGATATTAGGTGTTCTCAGTCCTATTCCAGTATGTATTTCTGCTATTGACTCTTATGCATATATTCTAACTCCTCAAGAAATACATTTTTTCCTGGATAATGTATACTTTTTTTTTTAAGGAAAAGACAAGGAGAGCCATTTTTATTAAACAAATAAAAACAAACATTCTGACCCTTCCACTCAGCTCTCCCTGTCATTGTTCTCATAGCACCGTGTAGTGGTAAATACAACAGATTTATCCACACCTTGTCTCTGCACTTACCAGCTGAAGGGACTAGAGCAGGTTGGTGGGGCTCCTGCAACCCAAAGCTAAGGGAAGATCAAATGTGTGGATGTACAGAAAGGGCTTAGCTCGGAGGATGGCACATTATGAACATCCAGTGAGAGAGAGAGGTCGCTGCTCTTCCTCAGTCTACATCCTAGACACTCAGCCTTGCACCTGGCCTCAGCCACACAAGTGAGGAAGCCAGGGTGCACCCACAGAGGTGATGGGTTTTCCCAATATTACAGTGGAAGTTATCTGTTAGGATACCTGGAGCAGTATGTGTTTGTTTCCACTAAACTCTAAGTCTATTTAAAGCACTAAGGTGGATACAACACAGAAAAAAAAATTGTTGTGAAAGTTAATGCCATGTAAAAACCATCCTAAGTCACCCCTCCTTTGCCTCTGGTAAACTGAGCTTTTCTCCATAAACATTACCCACTTTAAAATAATTTTACTCTTTTATTGTTGGCCTTTCTAATATCATTCCATGCTTGAAGTATTATCTTTGAAGAAGCCTCATAAAGAAAGTCACGATATTCAATTTGAGGCTTCCTTTAATAAGTAGGGATTAGCTTCACAAATAATATTTATTTTAATAGCAAAAAAAGTTCAGATGAATTAAAAAATAAGACATAAAATGATCTACAACACCAATATGCATTTCTTTAATATCTGCTCATTCTGGGCATTATATAAGGTGTTAGGTTAGAAGAGCCAGCCTTTGAGTCTCTGTATCATGTATACATAGTATTCAATGCCTCTGAAGCTGCAATAGATTTAATGTTACCTCTAAGAATGTTGAGCAGTCTAGAGGTTCTTAGTAAAAGTCCATGTGTGAGAACGTCTTCCTTTGTGCAGCTTCTAGCTAACACCCTGGCAGCACCTGTACTCAGCTTTTCCCAAGCAGTGTGGCCTTGGACACAGAGGAGCAGAACCCTGGTCCAGCCCAAAGGGTTTTTTCCAAACCTGGGACACACAGACACTTTCCCTGTCTTCTGTACCTGTAACGGAGCACTAGCAGTACACTGTAAAATGCTTAACCAGTTATCTCCAAGAATATTCTGCCTATCACTACGCACACATAGTTCAGCAAATGTGCTGGAGGCCAACCCCTTGTATGGGGTTGTCATCCAACAATTAGAAAAAGTCATAAAATTTCCCAAAATATTTTTTTAAGTTTCTTTAAATTTTTTTTTAATGTTTATTTATTTTTGAGAGAGAGAGAACGAGCAAGGGAGGGGCAGAGAGAGAGGAAGACACAGAATCCAAAGCAGGCTCCAGGCTCAGAGGCATCAGTACAGAGCCCAATATGAGGCTCAAACTCACGAACCATGAGATCATGACCTGAGCCAAAGTCGGATGCTCAACCGACTAAGCCACCCAGGCGCCCCTCCCAAGACTATTTAATAAACACAACACATGCGTGGTATCTCAGGACAGTAACATGCTTTAACTAAGAAAGTCTTCTTTAATTTGTTTTATTGTGATAAGAGAACAAGAAAACAAAATGATATGGATGGTTTCTTTTTTCTTTTTTTTTTTGGTGGGGGTGGGGGGTGTGAGTGAAGGAGGGGGGTCCCGTCAAAAATATACAGACTGGAAAAAAAAGTTCACAATCAGGAGATAGAGGCAGGGAGAAATACTCAGTTAAGTAATTTTTAATTGATGATTTTTCATTAGACATAAGTACTAATTTATTCAAAAGATATCTACTGGGAGTCTGCTATGTCCAAGGCACTGAATTAAGTGTATAACAGATAAATCATATCCTTCCATTCATTGAGCTTATAGTCTAGCAGCATGTATAAGACATGTACATAGAACATAAAATAGGTCAAGCATTGATAAGGACCAGAGGAGGTGATCTTTGAACCTGAATGATAAGTCAGATTTTGACTTGTGGATAAGGAAGCAAAAAATGATCCAGATAGGAAGAAGAACAAAAAACAACATACTAAGATACTAAAACTTGACAGGAAAAATAATATTAATTGAGATAAATAGTATACATGAAAGGGATTGGAGGTCAATGTGTTGAAGGAAGTAGGAACATGTCAGGGTGGACCTTACTATGCAAGTCTGGGACAAGGTGCTGAAGTTATCTAAGCAAGGGAGTACTACCATCAGAGCTGAGGCATAACAATTTTCTAAAGACATATTAAGATAACATGTGAGAGACCAAAAGAAGTGAAACCATCAGAGCACCATTGGGATGGCCCAAAAAAGGTGGAAATAAAAAGCAAAAAATGAGCTCATGTGTGTTATGGTTCCTAAGGACCTGAATACTGATTACATCTGTGGGATGTGTAAAAGAAGAAGCAGAGTCAAGGAGGACCCTTCCACGTGAAGTCTGGGTAACCAGAGGAGAGTGAGGCCACAAACACAAAGGGGTAACTGAACTTTAGGTTTAACAGAATGGTGACGGACTCCAGATATGAAATGGGATTCTCCAGCGGAAAATCTAGGTGAAGATATTGAAAGAGTTAAAAATACGGAACCAGACCTCAATAGATAGATCATGGTAGAGACAGAAGAACTCTTAAGAAGGGATTAGATGTTCAAAGATGAGAATTAAGGAAAGAGAAGGTGTTCAAGCAAGGCCACTGGTGCATTAGTTTCCTGGGACTGCCGTAACAACATACCACAAACGGGGTGATTTAGAACAATAGAAATGTACCCTTTCATCGTTCTGGAGCGTGGAAGTCTGAAATCAAGGTGTCACCAGGGTGATGCTCCCTCTGAAACCTGTAGGCAAGGATTCACCAGCCACTTCCAGTTTCTGGTAGTGGCTGGGAATCCTTGCTGTTCCCTGGCCAAGGAAAACATATTCTGATTCAGTTTCACACGACCTTTTTCAGTATGTTTCTAAGTCCAGTTTCTCTCTTATAAAGATACAGATAACTGAATTAGGACCCACCCTAATCAATTATGATCACATCTTGATTTGATTACATCTGCAATGATCCTACTTCCAAATAAAGTCATATTTGCAGACAAGCTATGATCTCCTCTACTTGCATTGAAACACAAATATTTCACAAATGTCTTATCTCCTGTCCCCCATGAGAAGGGCTGATGTTAACCTTGCTTACATCATTTTGATTTTTGCTAACTGTATTACTCCTCACTAAACAAAATAGAAAACATGTAAAAAAATTTCCTAAGGAAAATGCCTATATACTATTTAATAGTATCTCATTTTTCATAAGTAAAGCATCTAAAGTAGCAAAGAAAATATCCCCAAAACATCCGTGCTTTGTAAGCAATCCTCACAGAAGAGTGGGCTATTGGAGCTTATCTTTTGCTTTACAATTCTGTAAAGAAGGTAGAGCAAAGGTCATTATTTCCACTATACAGGTAAATACCTGAGAAGCTTCATCCCAAGTCACACAGAGAAACACAGACAGAACGGAGGCTTAGGGCACTGCTGAGGCACCACAGAATGACTCATTTTTTATAGTCTTCAAAATTTCTATTTCACACTGATCATCACATGCTTCTCATGGGGAAATGATTCATTCTCTAATATAACCTAATGAAGACTAAGCTTGATCAAATTAAAGATCTTGATAATATCAAGTTTATGGAATATTTGAATATACTGGATGCATCTGAAACCTTGTATCCCAAAAGAAGATACACATTCATTTCACAAACACCTGGCACATTAATTAAAAAGTGTGCCTGATCACAAAACAAATCGTCAAGAAATACTAAAGAATATGTGTAATGAAATCATGTTGTCTGAACAAAATGCATTAAAACTGGTAATCAAAGTCAAAATGAGCACTTTTTGAAACATTTCTGTATTAAAGAAATCGGAATAGAAATTAATGTTTAGAATTCAATGACAATTGGGGTACCTGGGGGGCTCAGTCGGTTAAGCATCTGACTTCGGCTAAGGTCATGATCTCACTGTTCATGAGTTCAAGCCCAGCATTGGGCACTGTGTTGACAGCATGGAGCCTGGAGACTGCATTGGATTCTGTGTTTCCCTCTCTCTCTGTGCTTCCCCACTCATTCATTCATTCTCTCTCTCTCTTTCTCTCTCTTTCTCTATGTCAAAAATTGAATAAACATTTTTTAAAAATAAAAATAAAAAATGAATAAAATAATTTAATGACTAATTAACACGGAATATCAAAACTTGGAGAACACAGCACAAGTAGTGAAGGAAAAATATCACCTTAGGTATTAGAATAAACATATGACTGGAAAGTTATTAGCTAAATCCGAATATGAATAACATATCACCCCCTCAAAAAAATAGAAGGAAGAAAATAATAAAAGTAGATGTTTTCCCATCTAATCATCTCCTACAGAGAGATACTTGAACATTAGGAATCAGAACTGATTCCAACAATAAGAAACAGATTCACTCTGTGGGGGCAGAGGACTTCTTTATTTTTTTTTCTTTTAATGATTATTTACTTTTGAAAGAGAGAGATACAGAGCTGAGTGGGAGAGGGGCAGAGAGAGAGAGGGAGACACAGAATCCAAAACAGGCTCCAGGCTCTGAGCTGTCAGCACAGAGCCTGATGCAGGGCTCTAACTCACAAGCTGTGAGATCATGACCTGAGCTGAAGTTGGACACTCAACCAACTGAGCCACCCAGGCACCCCGGGGCACAGGATTTCTAAGACATCTATTTAAAATACTTTCAGCATGACTTGAAAGAAGAAACCTCAGGCATTGAAACTAGATGGCACAATTAAATGGTCTCTTACCAGGATGGTGTTCCATACTGGTTTTCCTTAAAAAGCCAATTATATCTACTTTCAAAATGTAAAACTATTTAGAGACAGAAATGTGAAATTAAAATGACTTTTCCGACCACATCTAAAATGTAAAATACACAGGAGGGAATGAAATGCATATTAGACTTTTTATAATTTCTAGGACTTGTGAGGATTTATCCTAATTCTCAATTACTCTACATTTTCTGTGCCAGCAGAGTGACAAAAGACACCAGATGCATGGCTTCCTAACTTTAAAACAAACCACCCCCTGAGGCTGGTGTACTCACTAATGGGGCTTATGACTTCTGGTAGGCAATAGGCAAGAAAAATAAGGACTAGACTACAGCTCTATTGCAAACAAATAGTGTAACATCACATCACAATTGCCCAACCACACAAAACTCAGGCAATGAGCCAACTCAGACAATGAGCAAAGCAAAACAGATAAAGCAGACAAAAGAGCTGCTAAAGGTTGTATTTCAATCTGAGAAAAATTTCTTAGTTCTTTCCTTAAACCTTTCTGTTCCTATTTGTTGTATTATCTAGACACATTGTCTTCCATAGGCTGCCTTATCACTTGATATGCACTTCCACAAATAATGTATGCTCTTTTAATTCTCTATTAGGATTCTGTTCCCCCACTAGGCTGCCTTTAGAATTAATTAGCTCATAGGATGTTCTATCTTCATTGCAAGTCTGCTCCCTTCCAGACTGTGTGTGGCAGGAGGCAGGAGTGGTGTCCATGCATCAGTGCACCATCAGCACAAGGCGGGGCCCATGCCCAGAGCAGGCACTTAACAACACTTTCTTGGGGTGCCTGAGTGGCTCAGTCAGTTGAGCTTCCAACTTCGGCTCAGGTCCTGATCTCAAGGTCTGTGAGTTCGAGCCCTGCATCCGGCTCTGTGCTGACAGCTCAGAGCCTGGAGCCTGTTTTGGATTCTGTGTCTCCCTCTCTCTCTGACCCTCCCCCATTCATGCTCTGTCTCTCTCTGTTTCAAAAAAATAAATAAAGGTTAAAAAAATAAAAAAAAACAGTTTCTTGAAGAAAGAGAAAAGTGAGGGAAGGGGTGTGGGGGGGTGGGGGAGAGAGGAGACACACAAAGCAGTAAATCAGAAAAGGCAAGGTAGTAAAAAGCCTGGCAGGAGCAAAAAGTGATGAACCACAGTCTCAGTTAGAAAAAAACAAAAACAAAAACAAAACAAAAGAGAAATCAAAGATAGTAACTTGAAATCATAGCATTTGGATTGTTTGGGATTCTTGTTTGTTTCATCACTTTATTATAGGAAAAAACAACTGAACATACCACAACTGTCCCTATCAGATAATATACTCAGAACATGGGAGAACTACAGATGGTGTGGAATATGGAAAATCCACCTTTACCTGAGTTAACTGATTTTCTCCTTCCACAAATTGGCCCCCAAAGGGCTTCCTTTCAGATACATGGAAAACATTATGTACAACACAGCCTATTTGCTGATACCTCCAGATAACTGGGCAGCACTATAATAATAAAGGAGAAAGAATGTCTTTTAAGATTAAAAAGGCTTCAGTAAGAATTGAAAAATTCATGGGACACCGGAGAAGGACAGAAAAGGGTAGTGCTTATGTCCCATACATATGTACCAGCAGCTTCATTTTGTTTCAGGTGCCCTCTGTGCTTAGAAATACATTATTATTTTCTTAAAAATTGCTTAAAATGACAAATGAGTTCATGTGAATGACATTCTTCTCAATAATGCCTATGATGGATATTGCATATTTATGAGGGGACTGTACAAAGACATATAGCCAGCCCTGTCCCGAATATTTGGTGCTAAATCACCAAACACAGCTCTGTAAATACCTAAGCTGAGAGGTGACTGGCAGCTCCCTGCTCAAAATGACTTTCATGAAGAATTATTAGCTAAAATAATAACCAGCATAAAACACCAGACTATCAGTGGCTTATATCTCCTAGTTATTATCTTAGTTTTTAGAACATGTAACTTTTTTGTTTGGGGGAACATTATTTATAGCATAAAATATGTTATTTTTCTGTCACTTAAAAGAAATGTGTGAAATATAGATTGCTAGATCTGTAGAGAAACATTTATCAGATTATAAAACTGCCAAGTGACAAATACAAGAAAGAAAACACCTTGCACTACACATCAGTCCTTTCACAAATGATAGCACTCACCTACCTAGCACTCGCTCTTCATGGGCTAGGTCTTGTGCAAAGGCTAAGGGACTTACTCATCATAGCACAGCTTGTAAATACCAGAGGCAGGATCTTAATCCAAGTCTTTCTGACAATAAATATATAGTTTTTAAATATATACTTATATTTTATTTCAGTTTATCCTTATCCTAGCCCTGAAAGTAAGCCAAGCCATCATAACTGAGTAAATTAGCCATTCATCCATACATACATTCACCTGCTTATTCAAAAGATGTTTGTTGAGTGTCTACTATGGGTCAGTCATTGTATTTTAGTGGATAAAGAGAATGACATGTGGAGAAGTTATGTTTTCTGACTGAGATTCCCATTTCATTCTTTCTATTGTTTATAGTTTTGCAAAGCATCCTATATTGATTACCTATATTTAGTCCAGATTAAGTCAACTTAATTATTAGGCATCTGTACTGTTATAGAATGACTTAATGGAAGATACAATATTTTCCAATTGCCCAAACAGAATAATAACAGGACTTGGTAGTTAGAAGCCGGTAGACTGAGGCTGCATACAAATAGTGCTTCCAATATTACAATATGCAACAGGAGATTGAATATGGTTTGTGAGCTTAAAAAGATGGCATGCAGGGGCATCTGGGTGACTCAGTCAGTCAAGCATCCAGTCTTAGTTTCACCTCAGGTCCTGATCCTAGCATCATGGCCTCAAGCTCTATGCTAAACATGGAGCCTGCCTGAGATTCTTTCTCTCTCCCCCTCTCTCCTTCTTCCTCACTCATGCTCTCTTTCTCTAAAATTAAAAAACAAAAACAAACAAACAAACAAAAAAAGATGGAATATACCTTGGTGGCACTCATAGAAACATGAAAGCTATTTCTTATGTAACTTTCAAAGGCTAAGTTGTAACTTGATTTCCTCCAAATACCTCCCTCTTTCAGAACACAGTTTAATGTAAAAAAAATCCAAGGAGTGTAACTATGAATTCCAAGCTCCTACTGATTTTTCAGCCCTGTGCCAAGTACCTCTATGGTACAAAGTTTTAAGCCATTTATGGGCAACAAGTTTTCATGCCCCAGCAATGTGAATTACAGATGAGCAAGGTCAGTGATTGTGGAGGACACTCCTCACTGAATCATCTTAGTGGAGTCTAGGAAGTAGGAGAGGCAACCATGTAGGAGGACAACAGATCATCATCAACAACAGAAGTGTCCACTGGGAGCTGTCAGAAGGCAGGCCTACTGAAACTGGAGACTACTGAGACAGAGAATAGGTAAAGATTGAGTAAATCTACGTGAGATATTCTTTATTTGAAAAGAAGGAATTTGCTACCTGAGATGAGTGTCAGCACCCAAGCCACAGCCAGGTATCCTGGGAGAGAGGAGCTCCAATGGTTCCCTTTGTGCGGTATGAATCTGAATTTGCATACTTATCACAACTGCTCACCTTTTGATGTGTTTAAGAATCTCTGGAAAACAGTGTGGAGGTTCCTCAAAAAATTAAAAATAGATCTATCCTATGACCCAGCAACAGCACTGTTAGGAATTTACCCAAGAGATACAGGAGTGCTGATCCATAGGGGCACTTGTACTCCAATGTTTATAGCAGCACTCTCAACAATAGCCAAATTATGGAAAGAGCCTAAGTGTCCATCAACTGATGAATGGATAAAGAAATTGTGGTTTATATACACAATGGAATACTACGTGGCAATGAGAAAGAATGAAATATAGCCTTTTGTATCAACATGGATGGAACTGAAGAGTGTTATGCTAAGTGAAATAAGTCATACAAAGAAAGACAGATACCATATGTTTTCACTCTTATGTGGATCCTGAGAAACTTAACAGAAGTCCATGGGGGAGGGAAAGAAAAAAAAAAAGAGGTTAGAGAGGGAGGGAGCCAAAACATAAGAGACTCTTAAAAACTGAGAACAAACGGAGGGTTGATGGGGGGTGGAAGGGAGGGGAGGGTGGGTGATGGGTATTGAGGAGGGCACCTGTTGGGATGAGCACTGGGTGTTGTATGGAAACCAGTTTGACTATAAATTTCATATTTAAAAAAAGAACTTCGTTTTCCTGCTTTCTATTTTATTTATGCTAATGTGGCATTTCACGATTATTACAATTATTTTTCTGGAACTCGGCCTATAGCTTCTGACACTCCATTTACTTACTCTTTGTAAGTATATACCAACATATATTACAATAGGTATAGCCAGTGGGTTTTTAAGTGATCTCCAAGTATTTACGATCATGCCTCTACTTATAAGACATTTCCTAAGCAAAATTTTGAGATAAAAAATAATCAATTGATACGTGGGTTGCAAGGCAGCAAAGGTATAATGAAGTAGATGGTGAACCTGAAGTCAAGAACCCAGAATTTAGGGGCGCCTGGGTGGCGCAGTCGGTTAAGCGTCCGACTTCAGCCAGGTCACGATCTCGCGGTCCATGAGTTCGAGCCCCGCGTCAGGCTCTGGGCTGATGGCTCGGAGCCTGGAGCCTGTTTCAGATTCTGTGTCTCCCTCTCTCTCTGCCCCTCCCCCGTTCATGCTCTGTCTCTCTCTGTCCCAAAAATAAATAAAAAAACGTTGAAAAAAAAATTTAAAAAAAAGAACCCAGAATTTAAATCTGAGTTTTACCACAAAACATTGAGGACAGTTTGGGCAAGCACCTTAACTGTAATGACTGCATGTTCAGCTATAAAACGAAAATATAACTGAAGTGTCCTCTGACGTCACTTGAAAGTACAATTCGTCTGCAGTGGCGAATTATGAAAATTGCATTAATTTTGTCTCCATTTTCTTTTAAGACCTCATCAAAGTCTCATCCAGTTATATGTGGAAGTCCTTGGCTGTGTCTCAAGTACAGTAAAACTTGGATTATGAATAACTTGTTCCACGAGTGTTCTGCAAAACAAGTAAACATTTCTAATAAATTTTAACTTGATAAATAAGCGATGTCTTGCAATACGAAGTGATGCCAAACATCACATGATCACAACTGAGCCAACTGTTTGTTCTCTCTCACTTGCTCGCTCGCTCTCTCCGCAGGATTGTGGGTGATCCTCTCCCATGCTCAGATGCTGCGTCTCAGGCCATGGTGTTTGTCAGAAATCAGTGATTTTTTCAGAACGTTGGAAGTTGCCCACAACTGTAACTAGTGTGTTTTGTCCCTTCAAAGCATCTATGGACAGTCCTTTGCTTTTCCATACAAGAGTAAGCTTAGGAATGCTTAGCTTTATTCTAGGTCAGGCTGCCTGCATATATAGACCCTTTCCTCTGCTGCCTTATTGCCAGTTACCTTAAATACAGTACATGGCCAGAGTTTATGAATACTGTACTGTAGTCAACATCCATTAGTGATAGTGAAAGTTGTCCTACACAATAAGCCTCCTCTGTCTTCTCTCCCTCACACAAGCCACAAAGAGGTTTTTAAAGGTAAATGCAGGTTGATTTGTTCATTTTTCTTTATATTTTGTATTTTCTTTATTATTTTGTATTATATTACAATATTGTAATCATTTTTATATGACTATTTTTGGGCTGTGGAACAAATCATCTGAGTTTTCATCATTTATTATGGAGAAATTCACTTTGATATAAAAGTGCTTTGGATTACAAGCATGTTTCCAGAATAAATTATGCTTGTAAACCAAGGTTTTACTGTCTAACTGAGACCATGTCTTCTGGCCATGGTGCACTAAAAGGTCTCCTGCTCTATCATCTGTGCTCTCTGAAGCCTCCCTGCACGCAGTGCTGCTGGTGAAATCCTGATGTCCAATCCAAAGGTTCTCCCTCCTAAAATTTTAAAAACCGCAACCTCTCAAGCTGCCAAAGAATCCAAAGTATCAACTGCAAGCCTATCATTCCCTGCATTTGAGTGGTCAAGGCATCAGTACCTCAGGGCATCTCAAAATGAAATTGAGAATAATGCCTTTCCACCCACTTGTTATCACTCTGGACAACACAGTGTAGTTTTCAGTCTCATAGATTCCAACAAGAAATCACTGCTCCAGCTTCTGCCACAATCCCTTTCTCCACAGAGCTCACAATGTGTCTTGGGATGGTCCCACCCAAGAGTTGCCACAAACCCTTGGATGTCCTATAAGTCTGGAGCATAAGCAATGCCACATTTCTTTATTTCCCTTAATCACAGAATATCTTCCTCAAGCCTCCTCACTGCCCAGAGCTATCAAGAAATTTGGCTCAGTCCTTTTCATGCTACCTCTGCTTCCCCTAGGTTGTTTCTGAAATAGCAGGCCTCCATACTTCAGGAGAAACAAGGAAAAGCCCTGGTTTTCAGTCCAGAACATCCTAATTCATTGTGTCTTGTTCAGGTCCAATGAAGAACCTATCTCGCTGCTTCCCTGTAATAGCTCTTTTCTTGCTAAGCCAATTTCTGCTTTGGAACATTTGCTGTGTTTTCCAAACCAATAGGGTTTTGTACCTAAATCTCTGAAGGTGCCCTTAGAGGTGAGTAGGACTTGGGTCAACCACTCAGAGAGGCTGCCACTTTTTGGTCCTCTGAGTCTTAAGGAGCTTTGTGATTACTACACCCTCCTTGGAAACAACTCCTTCCTGCCTCAGATGATCCAAGTTCACTAAATTGAAGGACACAGACCAGAAGTCCCAGAATCAGTCAGTTAAATACAAAACCATCTGTTTCATCCACAACATAGGTTATACCATGTGAGAGAATAATTAGAAGTGAACTCACTTTAGAATTCATTATTTGTGACTTCAGTTAGTAAATCAAACGACCTGGCCAATTGGATCCACATTCCTGAATGTTAAGAGTGAACAACAATTGAGGAGCATTTCAGACTGGGGCACACACCCACCACTTTTCTCAGTCCTCAATGCTCCAAACTGTTTTACGTTCAGCTCTCTTCATTCCTTTATGTTGCCTTGTTGGCCAGTGTAGTCCTTAGACCCAGGCCTACACCTTACCAACAAAGACAGCATGGCAAAGTTATCTTTTGTAGTCTGGCTATAGCTGGCAATTCAGCTCTTAAACAAAAAGACTCAATGTGTCTCCAGGACAAGAGCACTCAGAAATCCAGACCATGGGACCTAGACAGTTATGTCCCATGGTCTGGATGAGGAAGTGGTAAATCACATTCCCCTTCTTTGGCTGCTGAGTCCAAAGTACTATATCTCATATAACTTACTGAATCTGACTCTGTCTCCAACACTCCTATAATATACATTATTATGCCCCATCTAGTATCAGTATATCCTTCTGACAAGTATCAGTCCCTCCATGTGAACCAACACATGCCTCTCCCACCATTCCTTAACTGATACCTATAACAATGTGATCCCAGCAGTTGCTGCTTGACTTCAGCCATCATAACGAAGTCTGTGTCTGAGATGCTGTATGCATTAGGTGAGATCATACGTGTTATGGGCTCTTTGGGTTCAGTCTTTGTTTTGCCTGAACTCCCCATTGCTTACCCCATTTCAATTGCTATATCCCATCTGTTCAGATTTTTTAGAGTATAATAAATTGTCTGAAAAACCAGATGGATAATTAAAGCTAAAGAAAAAAAATAGGGGCTATTAAGCACCCCCTGGACACATGTCCAAACTCTGTCCTTGGAAAACTGGAGGAGGAAAGGGTATGCCTTTGCAGGCTGTGAGTCATTCTACTGGAAATTTGAAAAGTAAATTCAAGTCACAAGCCTAAGTTTTGAGGGCATCACCCTAGCAGAGTTCACAGAGGCTTGCAATGCACTTTAATCTTTGCTGACTGACATCAACAAAGACACAACCCACCTCTTCAGATTGTATAATAAGGAGAACACAAGTGCAAGTTGTCAAAGGAAGAGCCCGTGACTTGCTGCTATGCAAAAAATTAATCATTTGAAAAGAAAAGTAAAAAGGTGAGCCTGTATCTCACTTCCTTTAAACTTTCTCCAAAAGATAGCAGAAAAATACAGGGTATTTCAAGTTACTATTTATTAAATGATGTTAAACAGCTATCAGTTTATCTGTATTATTCTATAACAGTACCCTCTCATTGGTTTTATATGAAGAAATGTCCCTTCCCCTTTCCAAAGTTAATTCTCCCCCCACCACATATCTCACCATTAGACTCATTCTATCAATATGTTTTTCTTTTTCTTCCTATCCCACCCTGCCTTCAGTACTGTGTGTGAGCCTCTTCACATAAAACACCTAAAACCTTCTCCTAAATTATAAATATACTCACACATAACTACATTTTGTCCGCTCTGTGGCAGACACTTCCATATCTATCTGTATCACTTCCTCCCACTGCAGCAGGGCCACTTGGAAAACCAGTTCACTTATGACCTCCACCTTCTCATTTCCTACCTGAAAACCCAATACACCACTGAAGCTACTCTTGTCAAGGATACGAATTCATTTTCCTCATTTATACTTTGTTGCTAATTAATATGGACTCAATCTGGTTCTCATTCTGTTTAACATCTTCACATAAATGAAAATGTCCTCTATGAAGCTCTATTTTCTCTTTGAGAGCATTGTTCCATGACATCTGGGTTCTTCTCCCTTATTTGTTGAATCTTTTATCCATCTTCACTATTGGCTTCTGTTCCTTTCCCTTTCCTTATCAATGGTGGTGGTAACCAAGTTTCTGTCTTCCACTAACTTTTCACTTTAATAATGTCCCCAAGTAATTTCACCCAGGTGCAGAGGCTCAACTATCAGTTTCACCCTGATAACCTTCCAATCTATACACTTACCCACCACAGATCTCTTTCCTGTTATGCAGAACTCATATCCAACTATCCAGTACTTATTATCCTTGAGACACTTCAATTCAATAGAAGAAACTAACCTTAAATCTGTTTTCTCTTTATGATCCCTATGCTGGGAACTGATCCCACCATTTAACACCATTCACCTAAGTAAGGAAACTGGATGTCATCCTGGATTGCTCTCTCTCCCTTATACCATATTGATGATTAACTTCTTCTAATTCTACTTATCCCCCAAATGTGCTATATGAGGCCCTCATAACTGCCCAGTTAGAGTGCAGAACCACTTCTTAAGAGATATTTCTGGCTGGTTTCATTCTTTTCTCTCCTCCCATCTATCCTCCATACCAATACCTTCATACTTAAAACTTTACAATTTAAGATTAAAAACTGTAGCAAAGTTGTTTTGGACCTCTATGATCTGGATTCTGGTTACCTGTCCAGTGCCATTTCCTGCCTTTTCTTCATTGATGCCCAGGAGCCTGTAACATCTGTGAACAAAATATCTTACTGCATGGCTTCACGTCTTCACCAGTGTTCTCTTTGACCATCATCCATCTTTACTCTCCTTCCCATGAAAAGAAATCCAACTCTCTCTTTTCTCATCTTAGACATTCTCCCTGACTACTTCCACTCTGCCCACCATCACCCAGAAGGTTGAACATTCCCTCTTTGGTGCCCCATCCTAAATCCGTGCCTATCAGACCACCAATCTCAATGAATTTAAAAAATATGTATCCAGGTATCTGCTTCCATTATAAAGCTAAGATACCTCAGAAAGAAGCACTGTGTTTTGTCTTTGAATTTCCAGTGCCTCATGGAGTGCCTGATACTTATCAGGCAGTTAACAAATGTTTGAGGAATAGATGGATCACTTCAAATTACAAATATACAGTAAGAACTTAATAAGCTTCTTTCAACTGAGGAAATAATCAATTAGCACTTTGTGAAAGTAACAGTCTAGATATACATGTAAATCAGAATACTTACACAAAAGAAAAACACAATAGAAAATGTTGGATGTATTGTCATCGGTAGGATTGGGGAGATGAATTAGTGACCTATTGTGATTTTCTGTTATTACAAAAATCCAGATTTGCATAACAGTTAAGATAGGGGACAATATATGCTTTTCACAAAGATGGTTTTTATATATTTACCATGAGATATCTTGAAGTTACCAAAATCTGTGAAATAATATGTTTTATAGTAAGTCCTTTACATGGAGATTGCATAAAGTGTGCGAACCCCTATCTGCTTATAGGCTAGCTCTGTTATGACATCATTTTACAAGACATTCAAGACTGATGCTCAACTTCTCAACAGACTCCAAAAGTAAAATTTGGGTCAGGTCAAAATCAAAGACGGTAAGTCAAGAGGCCATATAAGAAATTACTTTGCAGGATTTTAGGGCTGGCACAATGAAAACATAAAATCAACATCTGTAGAACATTGAAGCCATCCCTTCACAAAGATTCCAGAAATACACACTATTTTAATCATATTAAATTTCAAATATGTTTCATTCATTATTTAAACAAATGTTTATTAAAGTGATAAAGCTGTGGACAAAATATACATGGGGCTTGCCATCACAAATCATCGTTCCAGGAAATCAAGATCTGTGCCATATAATGGGGCAGGTTGGGGGGGGGGGCAGGAACTGTGAGAGAACCTAGGAAAGGCATTCAACCAATTTGAAGAGGGAGCAAAGTCCAGGGAGATTTTCCAGGAAGAAATAGTGTCTTAAACTGAACCTTAAGTTTATTCATTCATTTAAGCATGTTCACTGAGAAGCCATTACTTTATGTAAAAAGTCAACTCCACAGAGAACAGATTGGTGGTTGCCAGAGGCAGCGGTCAGGGAGAAGGGTCAAATGAGTGAAGGAAACGAAAAGGTACAAACTTCTAATTATAAAATAAGTTCTGAGATGTAATATACAACATCAAGACTATACTAAATACTGTATTGCATATTTGAAAGTTACTAAGAAAGTAGATTTTTAAACTCATTGCAAGAAAAACAATTTGCAACGATGTATGGTAATGGACATTAATTAGATTTATTGTGGTCATCATTGTGCAACATATAAATATCTAACCACTGTGTTGTATATGTTAAAGTAATATAATGTTATTTGTCAATTGTACCTCAATTAAATTTTTTTTAAAAGATTCATTTTAAAAAATGAATTTTGTAGATTGGTGTACTATTTACTATAGGAAGTTCCTGGAAAACAAAGTAGATACCTAACAGGTTTGTCCATGAATCAGTAACAAATTTTTGCTAGCTTGCTTCAATGGTATTTACAAACATTTATACCCTAGCCTTTCCCCTGCCATGTCAACACCACCAATTCATAAGCTAAGTAGCAATTTCCAGGAAGGTCTTAGGAGAAATTCTCTAGGTAAGGTGTGCGTACATTTTGGAGTCAAGAAAATGCTAAGGGATTTAGAACAAATTTGACCCTATTGTCCAGGTAGTATGATTATCAAAAAGATCCTGTTGGTGTGATTTCTTTCCCTTAATCCCCAGAAGTCTTGTTTAACTTCCAAAATGCCTTTTTAATTCATCCAATTAACTTGTTTTCCACTTGCTGTGTACTGACTTGTTTTGATTTTGAGTTCATGTTTTGAAAGTTTGTTTTAGACAAAATTGTAGTTTGAACTTGTTTTGAATAACCTGCTTTTTATAAAGTTGTTTTGAAATTGGATATTAGGACTTTCTCATCAAACCCTCTCACCTCTGAAAAATAAATAAACATCTAAAATTAAAAAAAAATAGTGCTAAAGCTGTAGTTTTTATCTTGACTCATTTTCTCAGATGCTCTGATCAAGTCAGTGAGTTCTGGAACCTGCAAATACAGAAACAGTTCTGTTCTGTCCTGTGGGGCACAGCTTTTAGGATGACCTTTTAAATTTGTTCTCTTGTTTTAGCATGTCTGTCCCCTGTCATAAATCACAGCCAATAGTCTTAATTTCATTATTATTAGCTTCCCTTGCTGCTTTCCATGGAGATGTTATAAAGGGTAATATATTAGGTACAAAAAAGTTTGATCAGCAACTTGAGACTGTTACGTCTGGGCAAGGCTACTCTTTGCTCACCTCAGGAGCTCTCCAGAGATCTTAAGACACCTGTTTCTATGATGGCCAGGTTACTCTTGGTAAACAGTGTTGGTAAACTATGTAGCAGGTTCAGGAAGAGAAGGGACATCTGATCCTGCCTCGGCAAAGCTACTCCTCATAGGCAGCTCTGCAAACCAGGTAACAGTCCTTGGAATGACAATCTTCAGAGTAGCTCACCTTGAATGTCAACACTGGTGGCCGTGACTCTCTAGCTATGTGCCCCAGCAGTAAGGAACCTAAGCCAGCAGTTAATAGCCAGCTTTTAGTTAGTAGGATAGACTCTACCAAGAACCAGCTTGTAATTTGGACTTTATATCTTTCATCTCCCTTTAGACTAAAACAAAAGTGCAATTAGTCTGTCATTGTTTTGGAGTGTGTTATTTCTTTACTGGCTTATTAAGAGGAGTTATCCTGCTATTGACTTATGAAATATAATTCCCACAGTTAACTTGTGTTAAATAAATCATTAACAAAGATAATCTCAGTCTCTGACCATTATTTGCACAGAACAAAACAATTCAACCTGACCCAAAGTAACAATTAAAATTGGTCAGTGCTGGGGAATATACCATTCCACAGTTCATACTTGAAAAAAAAAAAAAAAACAGGTCGATAAATTATGCTAAATTTACAATTAACCAAAATCTGGTAAAGCTCAAACTGGATTGACAAACTTTAAACTTGAGGCGCCTGGGTGGCTCAGTCGACTGAGCATCTGACTTCAGCTCAGGTCATGATTTCGCGGTTTTAGTTCAAGCCCTGTGTCAGGCTTTGTGCTGACAGCTCAGAGCCTGGAGCCTGCTTTGGATTCTGTGTCTCCCCCTCTCTCAGCCCCTCCCATGCTTATGTTCTGTCTCTCTCTGTCTCTTAACAATAAATAAACGTTAAAAAAACTTTAAACTTAATATACCATTTATCATCTATAGCATCATACTGAAATTATAGCCTATAAATGAGCAAAATTAATAGAGCCGTTATAGTTTGGATTTTAAACCTACTCACAATACTTATCTTAATACTGTCTCACACTATATTATAAACAATTTGGAACATTCTAGTAAGGATGTCTATAATAAAATAGACTTTTTGAATAGTGTCATCAAAGGCAGGAGGACATCAGTGAATATGCTTTATTCAGTGATCTCATCAAAATTACTCAAGAGGTTGTTTAGTGGTATTTTGAATTATTTACTAACTTCTGAGGATCCATGCAGATCTAGTCAAGATTTAGCCCAGATAGACTTAAAATTAAGGAGACTCCAGATGTTGGCCTAGTCATCCAGCCCAGTGACTTGTATCCTATATTAAAAAGAGCAAATATGAAATTGCAGGGCTCTTAGGATTCAGACAACATTGATGCAAACAGAAAAGAAAAACCATAGCCCAAAATGTTATCTCCAGAGTAGGAGAAAACCCAGACCCTCTTTCTCCTTAAAAGGAACCAATCAACACTCTAAAGATGATGGTTATTTTTTCTCTTTTGACTTGGGGAACTTTAATCTACTAGAAATTAAGCCCATGAGAATAGACAAAAATACAACAAATGATAATATGGAACCAAACAGGCTTACTGAACAGAAAGCCTCTATTAGGCAAGAAATGACAAAAACTACAATGGACTTACAACAAACTTATTTAGACACTGAAAACCTGTGGCTATTGGAATTATGGACCAAAGGAGAACAAAACCTGTTCCTCATAGGAGTAGAGACTGTGCAACTCAGACACATTGCCAGTGGTGCTGAATTTACTCAACAACTTAGATTATCTGGAGAAAATTATACTGATACACAAAGATCTCAGTTTGACTGGTAGCAGCAGCCTAGGGATTAAAATGGCCTATACCTAATATATTACCCTTTGAAACACCTCCATGGAAAGCAGCAGGGGAAGCTAATAATAATGAGATTAAGACTACTGGCTATGATTTATGACAGGGGACAGACATGCTAAAACAAGAGAACAAATTTAAAAGGTCATCATCCTAAAAGCTGTGCCCCACAGGACAGAACAGAACTGTTTCTGTATTTGCAGGTGCCAGAACTCACTGCCTTGATCAGAACAGCTGAGAAAATGAGTCAAGATACAAAATATAGCTTTAGCATTAAATGATATACACAAAACAGGCCTACCCCTAATGTCAACAGACATAGCAGAACAAAACCTCTAAAACCCTTTTGGTCAACTATACCATGTAGACCACTACCTTTTAATCCTAACTGTAAAAACAGAAACACAATTAGAAATCCCAGAAAATACTTACAGTGGCAGAGAATCAGAAACAAACAACCTTTTAGAGAAAGTAAACTTAAAGGGAATAGATCCACTAACCCATTTAGTACGAATAACCTGTTCACAAAACCTAATCCCATTTATAGATGAACCACTGACAAACTAGACAAAGTTAGACAAACCCCCTATAGAGGCTTAGCAGTCTGCCTCCTGGCCAGAGAAAATTGCCCTTATGTACAAGGGTCACTTCAATAGGAACCCTTTTGTAAATAAAAATACTTCATATACCACTATGCTTTTGGACACAGGGTCTCCAGTAACAATGATACAGGGAAAATGCAATAAGACAAAAATTAAAAAAAAAATAAGATGAAGCTAATTGAAGGATTAGGAGGAAAATAAACCCCAGGAACATGGGTAGATATATCCTAACAGTTGATGAATTGATGACCATCACCAGGAAAGGCAAAATGCCTCATAGGACCCAATTTAGAAAACATCCCCAAGGTGGATAAGACAACATGTGAACAACAAAGATAGGGCCATCCCAAAGAATAACTTAGCTACACCAAAATGACTGCAACTGAGCTGCCTGCCCCTCTAAATTAACAAATATACCCCTTAAGGAAGGACACACTAGTGAAAGAAATGCAGGAACTCCCGAAGGAATAAATTTTTGTGCCTACTGGAGATTTGCAGATTATAGGAATTTACACAAACACTCTCCCAAAATTGAGAGAGAACTTCCAGATATAGGTAGTAGCACAAGCAGTATCACTACTGAATCAGAAATTACTATACACTGATAAATTTATCTGGCATGTTCTTTGTTACACACGTTGATGAGAGAGCCAACCCATGACTGCATTTACACAGGAAGGTAGAAAATATCAGTTTACTAGCTCACCACAAAGATACCTTAACAAACCTGTGATAGCCCACACCCCTTCACAAACAAGGCATCCGGGCCCTTCAAGAAAACACAAAACAAACATAAACTCTTATTTCCTATCTTGAGGACATGCTTCTTTATAGTGATAACTTTGAAGAACAGACTAGGGTCAAGACAGAGTCAAGTGAATTTGTTACACTCAAAGGATGATTTACCCAGGTAAGGTCCAAAGACCCCAAACTACAGTAAAATTTCTAGGAATAATTTGGTCTTCTGAAGGTAAGAAAATAACAGACCCAGTCATCAACAAGATAGGTTGCATCTCAACTCCTATCACAACAGAACAATCTCAGAAACTGGTAAGACTGCTTGAATATTGGTAACAGCATATACCACATATGGGGATCATTTTAAAACCCATGCACAAAGTAAATAGGAAGAATAGGAAATTTAGATGGACAAACTCAAGAGGCAGACTATTTATTTGAAAAATGCATTCGCACCAGCTAATAAAGTCTGTGAATATAAATCAATTGAAATATACAATGGCCTGCTTGAACAAAAGCGTAGCTTGCTTACTCACAATCTAGTCATGAAAGCTTGGACTAAAGCAATATGAGAAGAAGCAATTTTATTAAACCATAGGTACAGAAATAGTAGCAAAACACGTATAGGATCAATACTGCAACTGCTCACAGATATAAAAACTACCACCAATAGCACCCCAAACACTAAGTGAAAGAGGAAAGTGCTAATTAAACAAAACAAAACAAAACAAAACAAAACAAAACAGAAAACAAAATGGCACCTATAAGTGAAATTTAGCACCAGCTATAAATAACACTTGCTGGGTAACAGAAGGTTAAGTTATACTGCACCAGACAGAAGAATTTCATGTTTCTGTAAAACTTCCAGGCATGAACAATGTAAACTTCTTTTGCTTACTGATAACACTGGATCTAAGAGCTTGATATCTGCATGTGCACCTCATTACAACCTGAGCTCCCTTGTTGATTACAGGACACTTAACGGAGATACTCATCTAAGGCATTGTAACAGGGAGTGAATTTCACATACATTGTGGGTGGTTCCTTTGCTGGGAGGAGTATCAGCAGTGGCAGCCACTCTTGCCATAGACCTTGAACAGCAAGAAGAACAAGGGAGGCACAGAGACTGATAAAAACACCATCTTTAGCATTTGCAGAAATGAACACACTATGCATCTCAACCCTACAAATATTGTTAAGTGGGTCCGTACAACCTACTGATCACACCATTTTGCTTATTGCTCGCTACTCAGTGCCATACTCTTTGTAGCTATGGACACTCGTCTGACACTTTTAGCAACAGTTTTTCTACAACTTCAAGTTGGAACACTACCTTCTGGTCCAGATACAGCTCCACTGTCTGTGATACCCTCCACTTCATTCACAGAGCAACAACCTGGACAACCAAATTGCAACTCAAGATTCACCCACATCTCCACCTCCCTATCTTCACCCTCAGTGTCATGTGTACTCTGGACAACTTTTGTACTTTTTCTCTCCTCCTTTCTGGAGGAGAGACTGACTCCTGAGGGAAGCTAAAGCAGCAGCCAGGGCCTACACTCCCATCAGGGAAAGAATTAGAGAGAGACACCTAACATCAGCCATTATTAGAATCTGAAGCAGAGGACAAAGGTTGGCCAGCTTTTCTTACGGGCTCTTGGCATTATGACCCAGCATGTATTCCAAGACATTCAAGTACTGACTTTCATGTCCTTCCCTTCCCTTGTACGTTTGAGTTAGGAGTTCCACTAAACACAATGCAAAGACTCACTAAAAACAACCCAGATATGGTTACTGATAGAGTAAGCATATTAGCACACTATCACAACAGAGTAGCTACAGAATTACACAATGGGTGCTTGGATACCTGGAGCCAAAGCCTAGGACACGACAGTAGCATTGACACCTTTATTTTACCATCTGCACCCTCAGCACCAAGTTCTAGGGTAGCTACATCTCCCACACATCTATAAGAACTCAGGTTAGCTCTATCAGCACTCCACTGATCCTTACCCAGTAGATCAAAATCTTATGCAATATCAAGGCAAACATTTGGCTTTAGCAATAGACCAAGCATGGCTACAAGAAATTACAAAATTGCCCACATACACACATACTAATGAGGATGTATTAGAAAAGATGCTTAAACCATATGCAGAGAGATATAGAATGAACAACTTAATACCCCATGCTATGAAAGAATTAAACATGAAGGAGAAATTCTCATCTACCACATTGGTGAAATATGATGAGATATACTAATTATATACGAGAGAGATTATATGTACTCTCAATGCAGATCCCAAGACCATATTTATAGATACACGGCTATGTTTTACACTCACAAGATGCTCGCCAAGTAGATTTTGTCATTTTGGAGGGCAAAAAAATAAGCATGCTGATAACACACACAGAACCACAACCAAAGGTTCATAGGACATGTGCCTGGTTCTTAGAGACATCATTCAAAGGACTATATCACTTAGCTATGTGGCAATGTACGTCTGCATGAGAGAAGGAGGGGAACCATTGATGATGATTTTTATTTTTATTTTCTTAGACTAATAGATTCATTAAAACTAATGTGACAACAATGTGAAATGTATACTATTCACATTGACTGGGAAAATTAAAAAGTAAGTTCACACAGATGATGGGAATTAACGAGTACATTTGCTGTGATGAGCACTGGCTGAAGTATTGAAATACTGGATCATTATGTTGTACACCTGAAATGGACACAAATCTATCAGCTATATTGGAATTAAAATGATTAATTGGAATTAAAATGATATAGTCTATCAGCTATATTGGAATTAAAATGCAAAAAGAAAATTAAGTTCACTATTTAGTTCAAGAAGAATTGTGTAAGTATAGAATATTCATTCAAAAATATTTATTTGAGCATCACCATCTGTCCAGACGAGGTTATTGACATTTCTGCATGGGAAGTTTTCAATCTAGTTGAGAGACTTGGATCATAAACAAAATTATAGTATGAGAGATGTTGATAACTGATTTAGAGAAAAAATACAGTGGAAAAGATGAAAGGAACTGTGTGTATGTTGAGGTGACAATTTTAAATAGGAAAGCCTGGGCTATAAAAGAATGTGCATCCACTATTGAATATTTGGTAAATACAGAAATAGAAAATAATAAAATTTTATATAATCTTACAAACAAGATGAGCCTCATGAACATTCTGGTTTTATCTTGTCTGACTTCTTAGAATATAAATAGGAAGATATTTTGTCTATGACTTTTTAAAAAATTAAATACCATTTTTGCAACTACTTGTTCATCTTACTAGTGTTTTACAAATATCTGTCTATGGATGATGATTTTTATTATGAAAATAATGGGGCACTACCACTCACACCATCCAAAGCACATCTACCATGCAATACCCACCATATCAGTTATAATATTTAACAAGACACTTTGAGTGCACCAAAATTTACCTGAAATAAACTACAGACTACCCCCATTCCTATACAAACAACATCTATACCTAGGAATCCCACAGGAATACAACACTGCTGATGGCAAAGAGGTTAGACTTATGTCACAGCAAGGCCTAACATGCTTCATCATGGCAATCTATCCATACATGAGACACCTACTGCTGCATCCCCATCACCACGAATCCCTGTTTTTTTAACCCTTACACATGATTTTTTTTAACTTTTTAATGTTTTTTTTTTTTTTTGAGAGAGAGAGAGAGAAAGACACACAACGTACGAGCAGGGAAGGGGCAGAGGGAGGGAGACACAGAATCTGAGGTAGGGTCTAGGCTCTGAGCTGTCAGCAGAGAGCCTGGTGTAGGGCTCAAACCCACAGACCATGAGATCATGACCTGAGCTGAAGTCAGACACTTTACTGACTAAGCCACCCAGGTGTCCCAAACCTTTACACATTCTTTAAAACATAATGATTCTCTTGCCTATTCTGAGCTACATTGCCAACATAGGATTTCCCATTAATCTTGATGACCTTAAATTATGAGACCTACAAACATGACCTAATCCAATGAAAATTTTTCAATTACCTATCAGGGTATACAGAGACCAAAGTCACATCAAAATGTAGAATGGAAATATTCTCACTATTTACCAAATTTTACCAAGATGACTGTAGACATGGAGATTTTATCAAGGGAAAAGAGACTGGTAACCCAGGGAGAAGACCAGTAGTATATACACAGACAAAAATTAGCACAGCAATGAAGAATTAAGCTACACCAAGGAAAGTAGAGTGAATTGTTACGTGCAATGTATCTGTGTGCTCTGATGGTATACTAAATGTTTCTGCAAGACCAGACAGTATCAGATCTTTCATGCTCACACTGAAGGGATATAAATTATTTGGTGCTGTAACAAAACACCTATCAATACTCCAGTGACATTCATAGACTATAACTTGATCTTTTCCTTACAAAATGATTCTAAATCATCATGTAGGGATGCACCAAACAATTCAACTATGAACCAAACATTATGATGGTCCATGAGTAAGCCCATTATTAAACTTTAAATTTTATGAAGAACATGTTCTTGAGTAGAACGTGTAACATGACAAACAGAAATTCCAAGCATCAATCACAGTCAGATGCCTCCTCCAATGATGAGAGAGAAATCTCAGAACATGCATATACATGCACTGGGATGTAAAAGAATAATGAAGATGTAAATATCACTAGATGAAGGGCAGTAACATGGTCATATCTGTGTAAAACTTTTCTTATACTAGTAATACACTAAAAAGTTACCTAATGGAGCATAATTGTGCTCTATTTATTGAACAGAATACATCAAAAATCAATAGATGACTGGTGGAAACCAAGAGTGAGAAGGAAAATACTAAGTCAAAAAATTTAGGACAACCTAGAAAAACTATTTAAAAAATATACAGAGATGCATTTACCACATGGAATACTAAGTATTTACTTCCCACCATGGGTAGTAATACTTTAGGAAAAGACATTGTCAAATCACATCCACATGATGACAATCAGGCAATCATACCTTTACAAATAAATGGGCCTAATATTGGTCATTTAGTACACCCTCAACTTACACTGTTTAATCCATACTCATCTTTTAGAAAATTATCAATAGATCCATATATATTGTGTCCAGACTTTAAAAGAACAGAGACAGAGGCACCTGGATGGCTAGTCAGTTGAGCATCCGATTCTTGATTTTGGTTCAGGTCATAATCCCAGGGTTGTGGGATTGAGTCCTGCATTGGGCTCCACGCTGAGCATGGAGATTGCTTAAGATCCTCTCCCTCCCTCCCTCTCTCTCTCTCCCTCACTCCCTACCCCCTCCGGTGCTCACTGTAAAATTAAAAAGAATAAAAAAATAACTAAAAGAACATAGACATCTTGAAGGTGTACAGCGGGCATACAGAGAACTAACCACATAGCACAGATCATTATCTTTGGTGGCATACATCAGGCTTATATATCACACCACAGATTTCTACCCCAACAATATGGAAACCTATGCTGATAAAACTTACTATGATCATATTGGAACCTACAAGTGTAGCCCATAACTTGAAATTTAATTTGACTTTTCAATCAGACGTAGATCCTCAAATTGTGCTGTTTTCCCCATCTTCGTTTATGTCCAATTTACAACTTATGCCCAAAGTAATTTCAATGAAAGAAAAGAAACCCTGGTGTTCCTGGTGACTCAGTCATTTAAGGCTCCAACTCTTGATCTTGGCTCAGGTCATGATATCCCAGTTCACGATATGGAGTCCCGCATCATGCTCTGTGTTGATAGCATGGAACCTGCCTGGGATCTACTCTCTCTACCCTTTCCCTATTCATGTGTTCTCTCTCCCTCTCCCTCTCTTTCTCCCTCTCCCTCTCTTTCTCCCTCTCCCTTTCTCTCTCTCTCTCTCTCTCTCAAAATAAGTAAACATTAAAAAAAGAAAGGAAACCCTTACAACCCTTTCTTGTTGAACTGGTAGATCTAATTGGAGATGCAATGGCAGCTATATTTTCTCAATTCCAAATTGATCAAATAATATTCTATTTTAAAAACTTTTAAACCAAACCATCTCAGTTTAACACATATGCAATGGCAGCTTTGTCTTCTTTGGGTACAAAGGTGGATAAAATGAGTAGCATATTACAACACATAAATTTCACATGAAAATAAATAGAGCAGTGGAAATTCTACATGAAGCAGTAGGAGAAAAACTAAAACAATACAGTATAAAGAAATAACAAAAGAATTTTGTCTAAGTGTAGACTGTCGCTTAGTGCAGTTAAGATTGGTTGGTATGTGGAATACTCTTAGATCAGCTATAATTTTGGGGTAATACTGGTCATCTGAGATAACAGACAACTCAACCAGAACTGTAGTAGATACTTTGCATCCTAATGGCTGTGATTCCTTGGACAAATGTAAAATTAAAATAATGACACTTAAAGAAGCAAACAGGACATCGTGTTACCCCATTTCTGCAATTCCCCAATGTGAAAAGGGAGATTGGGGAACCTAGGCCACAGAAAGTTCCCTTATGGTAGAAGGACAATGTGTTCCGAAGGATATACTGGTGGAATGGAACGAATATATCTTTATCACTGGAAGATATGTATATAGACCTATGGTATGAGTAGCCATGACTACGACCTTGATACCTCCACAACTAGTTATATGTAATATGGGAAACTGGACCATGCTCTAAGTCAAACCTTACCCTAACCTATTAGAAGGGGCAAACATGATGGAATGTGAAAAAATAGAACATGTAATGAATGTGACAATAGAAGGGAAAAGATATTATTCAAAGCCAATAGACAATAGAGGAACACATCTAAAATAACTAGAAACCTATTCCATGTTGAACCTCCTAAAACTAATCTAATAAATATAAATCATACATTAAAAAACTTCAGACGAGTAAAAGAACATCTAGACTATGAGATGAATAAAATAAAAATTAATTTGTAGGAAATGAAAAAAAAAAGAGCAAAAACATGCTTCTCCCAAAGTTAGGACAGCTTTTAATTCTGATATAATGGCAAATGAGCCTGTGCTTAGAGATGCTATGGAAGCTTGTAACCATGGAATTTTATTAAAACTATTTGCCTGAAAACCTGTCAAGGAAGTTGACTGGTTTAAGCTACTTAACTTTTGTTCATTTGGTGATTGGATATGGCATCATGTTAAAGTGTTCTCTACTCTGCATATATCCATAATCCCAGGAATACAGTCACTCCAAGTCATGAAAGTGTAAAAGGATGTGTGTCAAAGGAAAACACCCACAAAATATGACTGAAGGTTTGTGATTAACATCATAAATGATTCAACATCATGGGGTAAATTGATACATATGTGAACTTAGATTTGTTGAGAACAGTATGTCTTTAGGATATATATATATATATATATATATATATATATATAGAGAGAGAGAGAGAGAGAGAGAGAGAATATCTAAGTTATCTGAAATCCCAGGGTAGATTATTGTATGCTGAATTATTATTTCAAATCCATGCTTTGGACAAAGTTGCATTTTGAATAACTTGTTTTATGAAATTGTTCTGAATTTGGATATTAAGACTTCCTCATCTAACTCTTGCACCTGAAGTGGAGAGGACCGTTGCATCATGGATATCACAGTAATGGCACTGCTGTCTGTCATGTGGGGTGCCTGTAAACTCTAAAAACCAAGATGTCTGACCATCAACTTGAGAGAGTTCAGTCTGACTAAGGTTATTCTTTGCCGCTCTAAGGAGCTCTCCAAAGATCTTTAAACACTTGCTCCTGCCATGGCCAGGCTACTTTGGGTAAACAACAGTCTCAGGAAGAGAAGGGGCATCTGTTTATACTTTGGCAGGGCTACTTCTCATAGGCAGTAGTGTAAGCTATGTAATGGTCCCTGGAGGAATAACCTTCGAAGCAGCTCGTCTTGCCTGCGAACACCAGTGTGGTCACCCACCAGCTCTGTGCCTCGGCAGTGAAGGACCTAAGCCAGCAGCTCATACCCAGCTTTCAGCTGACAGGATGTACTCTACTGAGAACCTACTCATAAAAAGCACCTCAACTAAATTTTTATTTCATTTATTTTATCACCTTGTTGCCTGGAACAACAGTGCAATTAGTCTATCATTGGTTTGGGGTGTGCGATTTCTTTACTGTCTCGAGAGACATTATCTGGTATGCTGCTGGTGTATGAAATATAACTCCTGCAGTGGACCTGTGTTGAATTATTGGCAAAGACAACCTCAGTCTTCGAACATCATTTTTCCCAAACAAAACACCACTGTCACTTCCTTAAAGAAAATTACTCTCAGCTACTGCACAGACTATTGAAAAAATGCCCCGACTGCCTCTTATATCTATTCCTGCCCCTACCAGCAGCCAGCATGAGCACTGTGGAACCATGAATCTGATCCAGTTTTTCTCTTAAAACTCTCCAACGGCTTCCCAAGGAGCTCAAGATAAAGATCAAAATCAAAATCCCATGGGGCACCTGGGTGGTTCAGTCAGTTAAGCGCCAACTTTGGCTCAGGTCATGATCTCACAGTTTGCGAGTTCCAGCCCCACGTTGGGTTCCATATTGACAGCTCGCTCTCTCTTTCTCTCTCTCTCTCTCTCACTGTCTCCCAGAAACATAATAAACATTAAGAAATAATTTTCAAAAAATAAAAATCCTTAATTTGACTCAGAGGATGCTATACCATCTGTTCCCTCCAATGCTTCAGCTTCCTATCAACCAAAATTATCTCTAACACTCTCTCCAGCACTCATCACACACTCCAGAACTCTGTGCCCCAATAACACCACTCTGTCTCTTCTAAGGACAATGCATTAGTTTCCTCTTTCTGGATGCTCTTCAGCCTCCTCTGCACTTTGATAATTTTGGGGAGATTATCAGATTTAACTTTATAAAGGAGACTTTCTCTGACACCTTGGGCTATTTTAAGTCTGCTTGTTACCTGCTTCTTTAGCACTAGATTCTTTACCTTCATGTCTTTTTCATAGTATCTAGTTATTTATTTATTTGAGTACTTCTAAGTTAATGTTTGTCTCCCTTATTTGACTATAAACTCTGTGAAGCCAGGGACCATGTTTGTTTGGTTTCACATTAAATCCCAGAATTTAGTATGGGCATTGGAGCATATTCATTTAATATGAATGTGTCAATATGAAAATAAAACAACATGACCCTCTGTTAACAAAAATTCATCCATGTCTCTGATTTCTTTGCCATTTAATAAGGTCATATTTTGAAGAAAAAATGCTCAGTTGAACTCTACCACTCACCAGTGAGACCAAAAACCAAGTCACATACCTCTCTGATTCTTAATGTATTTATCTGTACTCTATTTTCCCATCTGTAATCCTAGGTAACATTTTTTTTTCACTCCTATGAATTTTACAAGTACTTTTAAAATGAATATATTTTGGCCCTTCACTTAATTACCCAAAGGAGAAATCACTTGCTTTTATTTGATATCAAATTAATTGCTGAGCATCATAAAATCTATTTCACAGAAGTCATTCACTTCTTTTCCTTGCTTTTTACTCCCAGCTTCTTTCTGAAGCAAAAAAAAATTAGCTCAAAATGCATATATGTTAGAATAAGTCTGTGTTACCATGGCAATAACCAGAAACAAAAGCAATGTGAAAATGTGGTACACCCTTTCGATTAGAGTAAGGAATGAGATCTAAGGAGAATTATCTTCAAAATTAAAAAGCTTCCCAAAGTAGAAACAAATTTCTAGTACAATATTTTAGCATATAGTCTACCTTTTTCATCCCTACTTTTGACACTCCAGAATTCCAGTAAAGAATCAGAAATCATTCAAAATTATTTTTATATGTGAAACATAAACAAAGTATGTTCTGTGGGTGTGCTTTTCCTGCTTAAATTTGCATGGAGTCTCCCATCCAGAAGAAGGCACTTCTCCTTATTACTGATACTCTGTTCCAGGAAAAGGGAGGCTTGGTATGACTTTCAGCTGCTAAACTCATGCTCAAAGCAACACCAAGTTATCGTGTTTTCAGTCTCTTTTGTAGAAATAGCAAGAGTGGAGCCCAAATAAAGGCACAGTGCAAAATCTCAGGTTCTACTGAGGTTTGATGATATGCCAAACACTGTGCTATGAACAGCACATGCTATGAAAATTAAATCATGCCTCTGCCTATAGGAGAAACATTCTTAACAATGTGGGACAGGAAAGGACAGAGGTATGCAGAGAGTTAGTGCAGCACAGGAGGAGGACTAAAGAAAGAAGGTCATGGGATGCTTTGCTGGAACCTTGAATGCCAAGTAGGATCCACCTAGAAAAGAGGTAGAAGCAGGAATAATGGTGATATGTTTAGCAGCTGGGATAGCCCAGACAGTAAGGAATCAGGACTTAACTCACGAGCAGTTTCTGACAGGTGTGCTGTCAGATGTTAGACTCACTGGGAAAGAGGAGGGATAAAGGACAGAGAGTCTTGGGAAGGACAATAGTGATAATTTATATGTCCCTATGAGAGTATGTGATATCTTAACCAGCATGTCCTTGCTACTGCCTATGCACCAAATATCCATCCTGAGTAAGGGAGAACCTTAAAGGCATCTGAACGTATAGAATACTAAGTGACCACAGAGAGCTCTAAGCTGTCCCATTTAAACCTGACAGACTGAGCCCAAAGGAGAGGATGCTGGTTTAACAGGCAGACAGGTAAGTTCCTGAAGCAGTCTTTTCTTGAGACTAGGAGGATTCAACTTCTTCAATGTGATGGTTAGACATAGAAGACTGTCATGTAGGGTAGTGACATGGTTAGATTTTCATTTTAGAAAGATCACTCTGGTCTTCAAATGAGGATTACATTAGCAAGGGGACAGGACTGAAAACAATGAGATGGAGTACAGACATTTGTTTCTAGCATCATAGCAGACTAGAGTCTCTGAAAGCCCCTTTTGCTTCAGTACAACTGGAAACTGACACATAATAACATTTCTCTTTTTAATACACTACTGGAGCACAAGGGAAATGACCAAAAAGAAAAGAGAAAATAACCAAGTACATGAAGTCACCGTGACAGGGAGCCTTCTGGAAGCAAAGGCTGATACCTTCCCTGGAGTCCAGAGGCTAAATTCAGGTTCAGTCCTGCCTGAGAGCTGAAGTTAAGACTTGCATTAAGCGGGGAGGAGTACACTGAAATACAGAGTGAACGATATGCCTGATTATCCTGATAATCTATCCATATTTCCCTATAGATGTCGAGGCTAGATCTTTTATACACATTTAGTATTATTTTATCTTCCTGTTGAGTGGAATCCTTCATAATTATGTAGCAATTCTTTCTTGTTTGCTTTCTCCTTAAAGTCTATTTTGTCTGATATTAATATAGCAACTAAATCATTTTTTTGGTAATATTTGTCATACATCATTCCCTTTGCTTCAACTTTTCTAAGTATGCATATTTTCCCACTTCTATCAGTAATTCATGTATAGCACTGTGTAAACATAAGGTACACAGCATAACTTGACTTACATATGTTGTGAAATGATAACCACAATAATTTTAGTTAACATCCATCATCTCCTATAGGTCCAAAAAAAGTTTTTCCCTATGATGAGAACTCTTCAGATCCACTCTTAAAAATTTTCAATTACACCAGTGACATCAGTGTTAACTATAGTCATCTTCATGTACATTGCATTCCTAGAAGATAAGATAAAAACATAAATTCTAGGTGGAAGTTTCTACCTTCTGACCGCCTTCTTTCAGTTTCCCCCATCTGGTTCTTAGAGCATGGTCACTTATTTTTCAAATCAATAGACGAATCTAAAGTTGTGAGCTTTCTGCCTTTACATTTACTATAATTAGTGATAGATTTTGTGATGTCTTAACCATCTTAGAGAGCACTTTCTATTTTCCTTATTTATGTTTCTCTCCCCTCCTTCCTTGGCTTTATTGAATTAACTAAAGCATGGTTTTTATTCCCTATTTATTTTTCCTTTACTGATTCGTAAGTTATACGGTATTTCTGTTATTTTAGTGGTTCCCATTCAAATGTTGCCAAGCATAGTTAACCAAGTCTGAAGTTGATAATATCTTAGCCTCCCAGAGGGGAGCCAAGATGGTGGAACAGCATGGAAGTTTTTTGTGTGTCTCGCATCCATGAAATATAGCCAGAACAACACTAAACCATCCTGCACACCTAGAAAACTGATCTGAGGATTAACATAACAATCTGCACAACCTGAGCCACAGAATTCAGCAGGTACACAACCTGAGCCACAGAATTCAGCAGGTGCAGAGAGGTGAACTTGGGAAGCAAGAAGCCAAGGCGTGCAGGGAGTTGCTTTTGTGGGCAGAGAGAGGACAGAGACTGGGTTGGGGAGAATACGGGAAAAGTACCCCTCCACAAAAGCAGCTGGAGTTAAAGTGGAAAACTGGAAACAGCTGCAGGGACTAAACTAAAAAGGGAGAAAGGAGAAAGGAACATGTTTAAATTCCATTAAGACTGTAAATAAGGGGAGTGCGGAGTCTGAAACTCCACAATTCGAAAACTGGCGGTGCTCTGGTGGGAAGGGCAAATCCCCAGAAGCAGGGTGGGGTCCAGGAGGTTCTTGGGCCACACGGGGAAAGGCAGTTCCACTGCTGGAAGGACATGTGGTAGGGACTGTTGAGGTCACCTGGTCCCAGCAGATCCCAGAAGGCAGCCACATTCGCTGGTGCTGGAACAAGATCATTAACGGTGAAGCCTGGTGCCAGATGTGTGTTGTGATTTTCCATAATCCCTGAAAAGCTGCTGCTACACTATCTCGCAAACTTTTTCTGGGGTGGCCTGGAACCTGGCCATAGTCTCAGGGCACCGGCAGTAGCAGGGTCCAGCAAGACTTCCTGGGCGCAGCTGACCTTCAGCCATTGCTCCGTGAGACCTTCCCGCAGAGGGCAGAACAGGTCAAGGCTGCAGTCCTCTAGAAGTAAGGATCAGGGAAAACTGATGGATCTGAGACAAAACTCAGGAGAGAGGTACTGCCTGGGGCTTGGTCATGGACAGTGAAACAGCAGGGAGTGGATGAAAGCTGAAGACAGAGGATGGGTGCTTGATTGCTGAACAGGGAGAACAGAGTTCCGATTAACTAGAGAATGGATAGCTGGGTGATGCCATTTTCACCGATCCTGCGCATGCACATACGCACCTACGAGTGCCGCAACAATCCACCCCAGTAGGCTAGCAGTGCCATCTAGTGGAGAACGAAGCTGTTAGCCTAAGCCCTGCCCAACTGGGCCAACTTCGCTCTTGAAGAACACAAGTCTCACTGCCTGCTTAGTTTATGAACAATAAAGCACTTCATAGTCTGACTTCTAGGGGAAAACGAAGTAATTTTAGTCTTATTTCAATCTGTTAGCAGGTCCATCTATTCAGTTTCCTTTCTTTTTTTTCTTTTTTTCCCTCTTTTACACCATTCTTTTTCCTGAATACAGAAAGAGAAAAAACTCATTTTTATTTTCAATTTTTATTAAAAATATTTTTCTTTAATTTTTTACTGTATTCTTTCCTTTTATGTAATTTTTTTTCAAATTCTATTTTACTTCCATCATTTTAATTTAATCTACTACAGTGTATTCACTTTTTCAAATTTTCAAACGATTTCCTTTTTTTCTTTTTCTTTTCTTTTTCTTGAATACAGAAAGAGAAAAATTCATTTTTATTTCTAACTTTTATTAAAAATATTTTTCTTTAAATTTTTCTAATATATTCTTTACTTTTGTAATTTTTTCAAATTCTATTTTACTTCCAACATTTCATTTCAGTCTACTTCAGTGTATTCATTTTTTCAAATTCTTAAACGATTTCCTTTCCCCCCCTCTTTTTCTCTAATCTATCAAATCACCTTCAACACCCAGACCAAAACACACCTAGGAGCTAGAATCATTTATTTGATTTTTTGTGTGTTTTCAATTTTTTAATTTTAATACTTTTTCATTTTAAAATTTTTTAATTTTAATTTTTCTACCTCATTAATTCCTTTTCTCCCTTCAAAATGACAAAACAAATGAATTCACCCCAAAAGAAAGAGCAAAAAGAAACAACAACCAGGGATTTAATCAACACAGATACAAGCAAGATGTCTGCACCAGAATTTAGAATCACAATAATAAGAATATTAGCTGGAGTTGAAAATAGACTAGAAACCCTTTCTGTGGAAATAAAAGAAGTAAAAAATAGCCAGAATGAAATTAAAAATTTTATAAGTGAGCTGCAATCATGGATGGATGCCATGGCAGCAAGGATGGATGAGGCAGAACAGAGAATCAACTATATAGAGGACAAACTTAGAATAAGGAAGCAGAATAAAAGAGGGAAACTAAGGCAAAAGAGCATGATTTAAGAATTAGAGAAATCAGTGACAGAGATTAAAGAGGAACAGCATCAGAATCATAGGGAACCCAGAAGAGGAAGAGAGAGAGAAATAGGGGTAGAAGGGTTATGTGAGCAAATCATAGCGGAAATCTTACCTAACCAGGAGAAAGACACAGACATCAAAATCCATGAAGTACAGAGGACCCCCATTAGATTCAACAAAAACCGACCATCAACAAGGCATATCGTAGTCAAATTTACAAAATACTCAGGCAGGGAGAGAATCATGAAAGCAGCAAGGGAAAAAAAGTCACTAAACTACAAGGGAAGACAGATCAAGTTGTAGCAGACCTATTCACAGAAACTTGGCAGGCCAGAAAGGAGTGGCAGGATATATTCAATGTGAAGAATCAGAAAAATATGCAGCCAAGAAATCTTTATCCAGCAAAGCTGTCATTCAAAATAGAAGGAGAGATACAAAGTTTCCCAGACAAACAAAAATTAAAGGAGCTTGTGACCACTAAACCAGCCCTGCAAGAAATTTTAAGGGGGACTCTCTGAGGGGAGAAAATATGAGAACATACATACATACATACATACATACCAAAAGCAACAAAGATTAGAAAGGACCAGAGAACACCACCACAAACTCTCCAACTCTACAAGCATCATAATGGCAATAAATTCATATCTTTCAGTACTCACTGTAAACATCAATGGACCAAATGTTCCAATCAACTGACATAGGGTAACAGAATAGATAAGAAAACAAGATCCATCTATATGTTGTTTACAAGAGACCCACTTTAGAGCTAAAGACCCCTTCAGATTGAAAGTAAGGGGATAGAGAACCATCTATCATGCTAATGGTGCAAAAAAGAAAGCAAGAGTAGCCATACTTATGTCAGACAATTTAGACTTTAAAATAAACACTGTAACAAGAGAAGCAGAAGGGCATTATATCATAATCAAGAGGTCTATCCACCAAGAAGACTTAAAAATTGTAAACACTTATGTGCCAAATGTGGAAGCACCCAAATATATAAATCAATTAATCACAAATATAACGAAACTCATTGAGAGTAATATCACAATAGTAGGAGACTTCAACACCCCACTCACAGCAATGGAGAGATCATCTAATCAAAAAATCAACAAGGAAACAATGGCTTTGAATGACACGTAGACCAGATGGACTTAACAGATATATTCAGAACATTTCATCCTAAAGCAGAATATACATTCTTCTCCAGTGCACATGGAACGTTCCCCAGAATAGACCAAATACTGGGACACAAATCAGCCCTCAGCAAGTACAAAATGATCGAGATCATACCTTGCATATTTTCAGATTACAATGCTATGAAACTTGAATACAACCACAAGAAAAAATTTAGAAAGGTAACAAATACTTGAAGACTGAAGAACATCCTACTAAAGAATAAATGGGCTAAACAAGATGTTAAAGAGGAAATTAAAAAGTATATGGAAACAAATGAAAATGATGATACCACAACCCAAAACCTTGAGGACACAGCAAAGGCAGTCATAAGACAAAAGTATACAGCACTCGAGGCCTTCCTAAAAAAGGAAGAAAGATTTCACATACACAACCTAACTTTACGCCTTAAGGAGCTGGAAAAAGAACAGCAAATAAAACCGAAAACAGGCAGAATACAGGAAATAATAAAGATTAGAGCAGAAATTAATGCTATTGAAACCAAAAATCCAAAGAACAGATCAATAAAACCAGAAGCTGGTTCTTTGAAAGAATTAACAAAATTGGAATACCACTAGCCAGTTTCATCAAAAAGAAAAAGGAAATGACCCAAATAAATAAAATCAAGAATGAAAGAGGAGAGATTACAACCAACACATCAGAAATAAAAACAATAATATGATATTATAAGCAATCATATGCCAATAAAATAGGCAATCTGGAAGAAATGGACAAATTCCTAGAAACATATACACTACCAAATATGAAACAGGAAGAAATAGAAAACTTGAACAGACCCAAAACCAGTAAGGAAATCGAGTTAGTAATCAAAAAATCTGCCAAAAACCAAGATTTCAGAGTCAGATAGCTTTCCAGGGGAATCCTACCAAATATTTAAGGAAGAGTTAATATCTATTCTCTTGAAACTCTTCCAAAAAATAGAAATGGAAGGAAAACTTCCACACTCTTTCTATGAAGCCAGCATTACCTTGATTCCAAAACCATACAGAGATCCCACGAAAAAGGTGAACTATAGGCCAATTTCCCTGATGAACATGGATGCAAAAATCCTCAACAAGATATTAGCCAACCGGATGCAACAATACATTAATTTTTTTTTTCATCACAACCAAGTGGGATTTATTCCTAGGATGCAGGGCTGGTTCAATGTCCACAAAACATTTAACGTGATTCATCACATCAATAAAAGAAAGGACAATAACCATATGATCCTCTCAATAGATGCAGAGAAAGCATTTGACAAAATAGAGCATCCTTCCTTGATAAAAACTCACAAGAAAGTAGGGATAGAAAAATCATACCTCAAGATCATAAAAGCCATATATGAATGACCCAACACTAATATCATCCTCAAAGGGGAAAAACTGAGAGCTTTCCCCCTCAGGTCAGGAAAAAACAGGGATGTCCACTCTCGCCACTGTTATTCAACATAGTATTGGAAGTCTTAGCCTCTGCAATCAGACAACACAAAGAAATAAAACGCATCTAAATCAGCCAGAAGGAGGTCAAATTTCACTCTTCCCAGATGACATGATACTCTATATGGAAAACCCTAAATATTCCACCAAAAAACTGCTAGAACTGATCATGAATTCAGCAAAGTCGCCGAATATAAAATCAATGCACAGTAACCGGTTGCAATACTATACACCAACAATGAAGTAACAGAAAGAGAAATCAAGAAATTGATTCCATTTACAATTGCATCAAAAACCATAAAATACCTATGAATAAATTAACCAAAGAGGTGAAAAATCTATACACTGAAAACTATAGAAAGCTTATGAAAGAAATTGAAGAAGACACAAAAAAAATGGAAAATGATTCCATGCTCCTGGATAGGAAGAAAAAAATATTGTTAAAATGTCAATACTACCCAAAGCAATCTACACATTCAATACAATCCCTATCAAAATAACACCTGCATTCTTCAGAGAGCTAAAACAAACAATCCTAAAATTTGTATGGAACCAGAAAAGACCCCAATAGCCAAAGCAATCTTGAAAAAGAAAACCAAAGCAGGAGGCATCACAATCCCTGACTTCAAGCTATACTACAAAGCTGTAATCATCAAGACAATATGGTACTGGCACAAGAACAAACACTCAGATAAATGGAACAGAATAGAGAACCCAGAAATGGACCCACACACATATGGCCAACTAATCTTTGACAAAGCAGGAAAGAATATCCAAGGGAACAAAGACAGTCTCTTCAGCAAGTGGTTCTGGGAAAACTGGACAGCAACAAGCAGAAGAATGAACGTGGACCACTTTCTTACACCACACACAAAAATAAACTCAAAATGGATAAAAGACCTCAGTGTAAGACAGGATGTCATCAAAATCCTCAAGGAGAAAGCGGGCAAAAACCTCTTTGATCTTGGCCTCAGCAACCTGTTACTCAACACGTCTCCAGAGACAAGGGAAACAAAAGTAAAAATGAACTACTGGGACCTCATCAAAATAAAAACTTCTGCACAGCAAAGGAAACAATCAACAAAACTAAAAGGCAACTGACAGAATGGGAGAAGATATTCGCAAAGACATATCAGGTAAAGGATTGATACCCCAAATCTATAAAGAAGTCATCAAACTCGACACCCCAAAACAAAGAATCCAGTGAAGAAATGGGCAAAAGGCATGAATAGACACTTCTCCAGAGAAGACATCCAGATGGCCAACCGACATATGAAAAAATGCTCAAAATCACTCATTATCAGGGAAATACAAATCAAAACCACAATGAGATACCACCTGACACCTGTCAGAATGGCTAACGTTAACAACTCAGGCAAGAAGAGATGTTGGCTAGGAAGCAGAGAAAGAGAATCTCTTCTGAATTGTTGGTGGGAATGCAAGCTGGTGCAGCCACTCTGGAAAACAGTATGGAGGTTCCTCAAAAAACTAGAAATAGAACTACCCTACGACCCAAAAATTGCAATACTAGGTATTTATCTAAGGGATACAGGTATGCTCTTTCGAAGGGACACACGCACCCCAATGTTTATAGCGACACTATCAACAATAGCCAAAGTACGTAAAGAGCCCAAATGTCCATCGATGGATGAATGGATAAAGAAGATGTGGTATATATACAATAGAGTATTACTCAGCAATCAAAAAGGACGAAATCTTGCCATATGCAACTACATGCATGGATCTGGAGGGTATTATGCTGAGTGAAATTAGAGAAAGACAAACATCATATGACTTCACTCATATGAGGACTTTAAGAGACAAAACAGATGAACATAAGGGAAGGGAAACAAAAACAATATAAAAACAAGGAGGGGGAAAAAACAGAAAAGACTCTTAAATATGGAGAAAAAACTGAGGGTTATTGGAGTGGTTGTAGAGAGGGATGGGCTAAATGGCTAAGGGGCATTAAGGAATCTACTCCTGAAATCATTGTTGCACTATATGCTAACTAATAATGTAAATTAAAATAATAATAATAATAAAATTTTTAAAAATAATAATATCTTAGCCTCCCGAACATTACAAGGACACTGGAACATAAAATTCTCATCACCACCTTATGATTTACATGGTAACATTGCACAGAATTTTGTCCCAGATTTCTTATCTTTCAAATTATAATTAATTTTCAACCAATGTTTAAATATACATAGAATTACCCATTTTATTGTTCACTATTCCATTTTGTATTTCAGACCTTTTTTTAGATCATTTCCTTACTTATCAAATATAACTCTTCTTAGAATTTTCTTAGTTACACTTTCTGGTAATAAATGTTCTCAATTTTTACTCTGTTATCTTGCTTGATTGAGCTTGAATACCGCGACAATACAGCTATTGATAGACAACAGGACACAAGCAGTCTAAGCCCTCAAGTGGAAAAACAGTTTTTTAATTAGGATCCATGGTCCTGTCCATGAAACGTGTGCTTTAAAAATACTTTAGACAAAATCACCATATGATACATAAATGCTATGGGGCTACAGGGAGGTTGTATTACTTTCCCTAAAAAAAGCCTTTTATTTATTGGAGTTACAGGGCTGATATAACTTTAAAATTAATTCAAGAGTGGGTCCTGAAAGTGCTGAACAACAATATAAGCAGAATTCCCTGTCTTGATGGTCTGTTATATGAAAAGGTGGATAGTTTTTGTGAAAGAGTGTGAACCTATGATATGAGTCAATCTGAATATCCTGAACCTTCCAAAACCAGTGAATCCCCTTATCAGCAAAAACTACTCCTTCTCTCCTATGTGAATAGTATAGCCTTATTTTGTTTCCAACTCTGTAACGACCTTGCCTTAATAATTATTTTGTCCAAAAATGTCTACTACTCTTAGACCTAAAAATCACTACCTTCATTTTCTCAAGTCCTATATACCAAGTCAGATCAAGATATGCCCCAGAGGACCAAGTACAGAGCCCCTCTTCTAAGGAGAGCACAAACAAAACAAAGCATTGTAAAATTTTGCTAATTTATATCAGCAGAAAATAAGAAAATGTGTGAGGATAGATCTTGAGCATGTTACACAAAGGAGGAAGGAAGGTAATTTTACATTTAGCAGAACTGATCAGTACAGAACTGGACACAGATTCTGGGTTCACTATGTTTCCTCAAGCAACTCAAAATCATGTTACAGTACTTGATGGGTTTTTAAAATTTCATTTTTATCTCTAAGCCACATACACCACATTTACTGGTAGTGCTTTGACCTATTTACCAAATTACAAATGAGCTGTCAAAGGTGTCAAAGATAAATTTTACAGGATGGAGTTATATAGGCAAGAATATATTTTTGCAAGACTATTACAGGGGCACCTGGGTGGCTCAGTTGTTTAAGTGGCTGACTTCGGCTCAGGTCATGATCTTGCAGTTCATGAGTTCGAGCCCCGCATTGGGCTCTTGGCTGATAGCTCAGACCCTGGAGCCTGCTTCTGTTTCTGTGCCTCCCTCTCTCTCTGCCCCTCGCCCATTTTCACTCTGTCTATCTCTGCTTTTCAAAAATGAATAAATGTTAAAAAAATTTTTTTCATTAAAAAAATTAAAATAAAAGACTATTACAATATGGGGGAAAGACCCAATCTACTGAAACAAAAAGACGTTGGTTAAGTCTGTGGGAAAGTACTAAAAGACATTAGTGGGGGGGGGGGGGGGCTGGCCACTGTGCAATTGCACTACTAGGTATTTATCCAAGGGATACAGGTATACTGTTTCGAAGGGTCACATGCACCCCAATATTTATAGCAGCATTAACAATAGCCAAAGTATGGAAAGAGCCCAATTGATGGATGAATGGATAAAGATGTGATATAAATACACAATGGAGTATTACTCAGCAATCAAAAAGAATGAAATTTGCTATTTCAACTATGTGGATGGAACTGGAGGGTATTGTGCTAAGTGAAATTAGTCAGAAAAAGATAAATATCACAGGACTTCACTCATATTAGGACTTTAAGATACAAAACAGATGAACATAAGGGGAGGGAAGCAAAAATAATACAAAAACAAGGAGGGGGACAAATATAAGAGACTCTTAAATAAGGAAAAGAAATAGAGGATTACTGGAGGGGTTGTGGGAGGGGGGATGGACTAAATGGGTAAGGGGTATTAAGGAATCTACCACTGAAAATCATTGTTGCACTATATGCTAACCACCTTGGATATAAATTTAAAAAATAAATAATTTAAAAATAATAAAATAAAATATACGTATCAGATCAACACATTGTGTATCTTAAACTTACACAATGTTATATGTCAATTGTATGAAAAAATAAAAACTAAAAAAAAATCATAGGAGAGCTCTAAGGAACTGGAAAATAATCTACCAAAGGGACAGAGAAAATTTAATAATTTTAAAATTTACAATTATAAGTTTTATCAAGTAAGTCCTCTAAGAAAATAGAGGTCAAAGATGTATAGTCATTAAGACACCAGCGCCAAGTTTCATCAAATTGAGGATACATCGCAGGGTACCATGAGCAAGACAAGTGCTCTTGCTCTTTCAGAGTGTGGAGAGAACCCCACCACTAGGGACTAGACCCAATAGCGCTTCTAGTGTCTGTGGAAAATCTGAATGCTATAGGGAGCTAGTCTCACTAGAATAATCGAAGTATGGTTTCCTAAGAATTCTGTGGCTAAGCTATGCCCTCATGGATGAAAACATTTCTCTCCTCTTGAGGAAACAACAACAACAACAACAAAAAACTCCTGACCAGTATGTGGTTTGGAAGGAGTCAGTACCCAGCCATAGGCTGAAAAGTGAACAAGCAACCAGATTTCCCTCTTGAACTGGATGTCAACTGACCACAAAGTCATGAAATTGGGCTTGCACAAAAGTGCTTCACCATTAGGGGACCAAGACTGGATACAAGTGTTGGCTTTTTTAATTAGAAGTTTGGGGATACTTTTGTGGCAAATGATTTATTACTGTTGGACCATAATGGAATTCTGACCCCAGTGACTGATGGTCCTATTAATAATTAAATCATTATGATCAGTGAATTGTGAAGAACAATTATAACAAAGGCCTTCATATATTAGAATTTTCAAAGTCTGAAAATTTAAAAAAAAGATCTCTTAGACTCAATCTTAAAATCACTTCTCTTTTATTTTTGATATTCATAAACAGTTTAAGTCTACAAGACCCAGGTTGAATGAATGGCTTTTCTTCAAAGATTCTGCCCCTGTTGTATTACCATTAGCAGTAAGTTTCTGAGAGTCGAAGCATCTGTTCTTTATGAAATTTGTATTCTCTCAGATGATGATAGATTCTGCACAGGACTTTGTACTACTTGCTACTCAATCATGTTTGCCAATAAATATTTTTCAAAGGCGTCCAATCTCCAGGTACTGTTTATATACTGAGGATTCAGAGACCCAACAAGGCATGGCTCTTGGCAATGTGGAATCACAGACTAAGCTGGACAAGCAAGCCAATCAATCTTACTTTTGCTCTCTGGATTGGCTAAGGGGATCATGTGCACAATAAACACACCATCTGAAATTTTAGCACCCACTTTGTTCCTATTTTCTATACATTGTCAGATTAATGACTCTCAACCAAGCACTGATTATACAAAAAAAAATAGCCATGAAACAACCTCAAAGTAGTTCAATACAGCATACTATGAAATATAGGTCAGAATATAACCACTTATTCTCACAATAGACATTTGTAGAGCATCTAGGCTGGGTTGATTTTAAAGAGAAACATGGTCCAGAATTTTCAAGAAAGATTTTCCTTTCTTGACCCCACATGTTTAGTTCAACCATCCCCTTTCTCTGCTCCCTTTTCTGTAAAAATCCATCACCCCCACCCAGTGCAAAAACCAAACTCTGGGTCTGTACTCTACATTTATTCTCCAATTCTCTCTTGAACTCTCTCCCAAAAGGAATTAAGTCACTCACTGTGTCCTGCAAACAGTTCTCCTCAAGGTTCTTGATCATCTCAATGTTGCTAAAACCTATGGTCTTAAAGCAGCATTTTACATTGTTCTCTCCTGAAAACACTTTCTTTTTTTTATTATTATAAGAAATTTATTGTCAAATTAGTTTCCATACAACACCCAGTGCTCATCCCAAAAGGTGCCCTCCTCAATACCCATCACCCACCTTCCCCTCCCTCCCACCCCCCATCAACCCTCAGTTTGTTCTCAGTTTTTAAGAGTCTCTTATGCTTTGGCTCTCTCTCCCACTCTAACCTCTTTTTTTTTCTTTTTTTTTCTTCCTCTCCCCCATGGGTTTCTGTTAAGTTTCTCAGGATCCACATAAGAGTGAAAACATATGGTATCTGTCTTTCTCTGTATGACTTATTTCACTTAGCATAACATTCTCCAGTTCCATCCACGTTGCTACAAAGGGCCACATTTCATTCTTTCTCATTGCCACGTAGTACTCCATTATGTATATAAACCACAATTTCTTTATCCATTCATCAGTTGATGGACATTTAGGCTCTTTCCACAATTTGGCTATTGTTGAGAGTGCTGCTATAAACATTGGGGTACAAGTGCCCCTATGCATCAGTACTCCTGTATCCCTTGGGTAAATTCCTAGCAGTGCTACTGCTGGGTCATAGGGTAGGTCTATTTTTAATTTTTTGAGGAACCTCCACACTGTTTTCCAGAGTGGCTGCACCAATTTGCATTCCCACCAACAGTGCAAGAGGGTTCCCATTTCTCCACATCCTCTCCAGCATCTATAGTCTCCTGATTTGTTCATTTTGGCCATTCTGACTGGCGTGAGGTGATATCTGAGTGTGGTGAAAACACTTTCTTAACTTGGCTTCTGAGGAAGTTGCTGGCTATTCCTTTATAAACCCTTTTCTTTGTCTCTTCTCAGCTACTCAGTATTTAAATGCTGTTGTTCACAGCATATGGTCCTTGCACCTCCTAATGTCTATGTCCATTACCTATATGACATAGACATAGACATTACCTATATGATTTCCAAATTTATATTTTCCCCTAAACTCCACTCCTGGATGTCTAGCTGCCTATTCAACACTTCCATTCATGTGTCTAGATCCAAATTGAATGCCTCAGCCTTTTCACCCCCACTCTCCTACCCCCTCCCTGTTCTGCCATAACTAGGTACTCCTACAGGTTTATTCAAAACAATGAATACCAATTTACTACATTTACTTAGTAAATAACCATAGGCTTATCTTCAACTTTCCTTCTTGTCACATTCCATATCTAATCCAACAGCAAACCCTGTTGACTGTGCCTTCAAATATATCCCCAAGTATTCTCTTCTCCTTACCTCCATTTCTTTCACGGTCCAAGCCTCTACCATCTTTCACCCAGAATATTACAAAAGCCACCCAATTTTTGTCCTTAATCCCTGTGGGCTGTTTTTTGAGGCCAGCATGATCCCGTTAAAATGCACATTTCTCCCTCTTTTTCCACTGCTCAAACCTGCCTATAGCATCCCTTCTCATTCATGTCCTTAGAAAGGTCTGGAAGGCCCAGTGCCTTTCCTTTCTAACCCACTGCCCATCACTTTCTGGTTGTATCTTTTGCTTCTCTCCCTTTATGTTACCTTGTTTCAGTCACAAGGGTCTCCTTGCTTTTCCTAGAATATCCCAAGTGCATTTTCATCTCAGGGCATTTACATATGCTGTTCCCTCTGAATGGAAAACTCACAAGACAGAAATGCTCACATGACGAGCAAGACTCTCCCTTGTCACCCTGGATAAAATAGCATTTCCTTGTCAACTTACATTCCCTATTCCTGCTACCCTGCTTTATTTGTCTCTATGGCATTAACCATCTGGCACCCTATACATTTGCCTATTTAATTGTTTGGTGGTTTGGGGGTGGGGGGGCTGGGTGGTTCAGTCGATTAAGCCTCAGACTCTTGATTTAAGCTCAGGTGATGATGGGGCACCTGGGTGGCTCATTTGGTTAAGTGTCCGACTTTGGCTCAGGTCATGATTTCACAGTCTGTGAGTTGGAGCCCCACGTCAGGCTCTGTGCTGACAGTTCAGAGCTCAGAGCCTGCTTCAGATTATGTGTCTCCCTCTCTCTCTACCCCTCCCCCATTTGCTCTCTTTCTGTCTCTCAAAAATAAATAAACATTAAAAAAATTTAAGCTCAGGGGCGCCTGGGTGGCTCAGTCGGTTAAGCGTCCAACTTCAGCCAGGTCACGATCTCACGGTCCGTGAGTTTGAGCCCCGCATCAGGCTCTGGGCTGATGGCTCAGAGCCTGGAGCCTGTTTCCGATTCTGTGTCTCCCTCTCTCTCTGTCCCTCCCCCATTCATGCTCTGTCTCTCTCTGTCCCAAAAATAAATAAACGTTGAAAAAAAAATTAAAAAAAAAAATTTAAGCTCAGGTGATGATATCACAGTTTGTGGGAATGAGCCCAGAATCGGGCTCTTTGCTAACAAACAGCGCAGAGCTTCCTTGGGATTCTCTTCCTCCCTCCTCTCTCAAAATAAATAAACATTTTTTTAATTGTCTGCTCCCTTAGAATTTCAGCAAAAAATAGGAAGGTATTGTGTTTGTTTTATTCCTGGCTTTTCTGTAAAACAATGGTGGCTCAGACTAGGTGCTCAATTAGCATTAACCGAATAAATGAACGACTTTAAAGAAGCCAAACTTCCCAGCTGTGTCTGGAAAGATGGACGGAATTTACATAGTAATGGAATGTCCTACTTAGTCCTCCATGTAAATGTGTGTAAAAGCGATCTGAGAAATGGCAACACCACACCAATGACTCAAGGTTGGATGGGGGAAGGGAGTGAACATGGGGAGGAAGATAGCAAGGAAAAGGCAAGCCTGGGGTTCAGAGTGTCTTTCCAATACTTCTTGACAATTTGGTAACAATGAAAACAAGAGGGTTAGCTTTGTAGTTCTCAGGAAAATGTCCCCGGATGCACTGGTAAGGCACACTGTTCCAGCAGCACATGAGCCATCAGCACCCAACCACTAGCAGAGACATCTGCTCTACAAATGACCCAGAACCACCACAAAGATAAAGGCTCAAGGCTCCCTCCAGACCAGAGGACACCAAATCCCTGGATGAGTCAAAGGGAATCTGTTGCTCTTCTGCCATGAAACCACTCAACACTGGTTTTCACCGTCCAGAGACACACAAGAGACCCTTAGGAGATGGGACAGGACATTTATTTTGCTAGCCACACATTTACTTTTCTTGTGTGAAAAAAAGAACAAGGAATCCTGCACACAACTGGATTAACTAGTTATCTAGTTCCTGGCCGAGATGTCTGGCATCTGGGGCCTCAATGAACAGGGTTTTTGGGTGCTAGATATACCACAATGAGTTTTCCCTGGGACATATCTTCCATATACGGACTAACTGTCCACAACCCACACTTCCCTGCTGCCTGCCCTTGACTGAAAGACACTATTCCTCTGTCCTGACCACTCCAGACCACACATTTGGCAACTAGAGAAAATCCCCATACCCTTCCACCCATGACTGAAATTATTCAAACTACCTAATCTTATGCCTGCTTAGTCTGCCTACTGTACCTCACCCATTCTTTCCCAGAAAAGCCACAGTGAAGGCATTTCCAAAGTCCTCTTGCTCTTTTTCTCTCTCTTCCTGTGGCCAACCTCATGGCCCTGCATGGCATGACCTGTCCTCTTCCTCTTGGGACCTTCTCAATGGCGTTGGAATAAATGGTACAAGTAATTGACTATCTCCTCAATGGCCTTCATCTCCTTATTTGTTCACCTCATCATACCTGATTAACAAAATCTCAAGTATTCCACCTTTCTAAAAAATCAATCGTCTACCCTTTTTATGCTTAAAAATTTAGCTTTCTGCTCAGGCATGCAATCATAATTTGATACTTATGTCTAAAAAAATTAAAATCCTTTTTTTCTAATACTGGATTGACTCCAGAGAAGGGATCATAGACTCTGATAAAACTTCCCAGCAGTGCTCCAAGCTGACAATTTGGAGCTTGGCAAAACCCATTTGAGCGGTGTCTCCCTCAACAGCTAGAATACTTTATCATGAATCTGCTCTGCGGTTGTGCTACTGTCTCTCCACACAGTAAACATTCTGTCAGGTAGTCCTCACTCCTTCTATCACCAGTAGATTCAACTCTAGCTCCCCCTTCCCTCACCTCATCCTCCCACCCTACCCAGTACCAGGGTGCCCTCTATGGTTCCACCTGTGACTGTTCTACTGAGGCAGCAGAGGGTCTGCTGGTCTACCTGCTGAGGTGAATCAGACCCTCAAGGGCATACACTTTCAAGATAAATCAGGAATAGCCAGAAACAACCCCAGGTGATTCGAGAAATCCCTAAATTAACTACACAGCTTCAGTACTGAATCTGCTCAAAAACTCTCTCAGGGGTCACTGAAAATGGAAAGTTATCACCCATCTGAAATTGCTTTTTTTGCATGGAAATGAGCATAGAGAGTGGTTAGACAGCTAGAGCTCATGTCTCACATGAAGCCAAATACAGTTATGAGTGAAGTCCATTCTCTTTTTAAGCAAAAACTAAGACAAATGTCTTTACAATGTAGAGTGTTGGATTTCAGCATTAATTAGTTTTATAGCATATGTTAATATCAAAAGGTTACTCTCACTAATGATTTCCTCTTAATATAATAACAAAATGCCAAGATCCTTTGAAATCAACCCTGCAACATGGCAACTGCCCTTTTCAAGGCAGGTTTGCCAAGTCTCCAGAGGAGGCCCATCACCTGCCAGGTTATGTTCATGAAAAGGTGGTATTTCAGATGCCCCCTGGAGCCTCTGCCCTCAGTTGCTCTAATTTTGATTGATTTTTCACAATCTGCTGAGATGCCAAACTCCTAGGAAGAAACAAGTTTGACAGGCAAGCTTGGTGAGGCAGGGTCACTTCTAGATAGCCTTGCCTTCACCTGAATCATTTGAAACTGGGTCTTAGCAAAATAGCTCTAGCACACGATATTTAGAAATGGCCATTAGAAAATAGATTTAATATTTCCATCTTTTCTAATTTCCATTTTTATCAGACGATTTTGATTGAGAGTATTTGACTACAATTTGGAAGAACTGACTAGTCTGTTTTGGCTAAGTTGACAAATAGTTTGGAAATTGAATGAAAGATTCATGAAAAGTACTTAAGACACAGCCTAGAGTTTAGTAAGTGTTGAATTAATGGTAACTGTTTAACGTACATGGATTTCTAAAGACCCATTACAAACCTAACAGGCTTCTAAGTTTATTTAAAATAGACCAGGTTCAGAATCATTTAAAATGACCTCAATATTATCAACCATTTGGCCACTGTGTCCTGATGGGTCTCTATATACAAAGCAGGATAGTTTGATAGAGCAGAAAATCTATCAGAAACAAAAACCATCTATCCTCAAAACACAAACAAGTTCACTGACAGATAAAACTTTATAAACCCCCAGATCTTAGGTCTGTAACCTGCCCAGCGAAGGAAAGACTGAAGAAACCTGAAATGTCATGGTTTTCCCAGCTTGTAGAAAGTTCTAGTCTCTGTTACGATTCTCTCTCTCTCTCTCTCTCTCTCTCTCTCTCTCTCTCTTTCACACACACACACACACACACACACACACACACACACACACACACTGATGTGTCTTTCTTCCCTTGAAAACTAACAAGCTTACTATCACTAGAAAAAAAGATTGTAGGCTTTTGAAATTATTGAGACATGGATTTAAATTCCATTACTGCTCTTTTTTCCTTCATGTATAAAATGTGGAAAAGAACTTCCTCAGACTAGTGCTCTGGAAATTTAGAGCTACTGAGTAGATTTTAAAAGCCTGGCATAAAATAAGTTACAGACTAGCTGTGTAAAAGTTGTCACTTTTCCATGATTTTTATTTCTCTTCTGTAATTCCTTGTCTATTTTTTAATTTGTTAGTATGCTTCAAGGAGAACTCAAGGCTGAATCACTGTAATTATGTTACCTTTGTCTTGGGTTATTCTTCTGCATTCCTCTAACCCAGATATGTTTAAACTGGGACACACAAATGGACTTGTAGGGATCCATGGAACCCATGTGAAGTTTTAACTGTTTGTAGTATGTGTTTTATGCATTATTCTGGAGAGAGGGTCCATAGCCTTCCAAGGTGTCAATGACCCACAGAAGAATAGAATATTCAAAGTATTTTTTGCCCTCAATTTCCAGTATCACTTAATATTAGTTATTTCAAATTTTTTTACTAGTTTTAGGATTTAGGCAGGGCAAGTATTAATACAATTAACAAAAGGTATAAACGTCATCTGTATTTTTGTTCTACCCACTTCCTGTGTCTACTTAGAAATACCAGGTTGATGTGAAAAACACCCAAGGTTGTTTTCCATTACCTCTGCTTTTGCCACATTAAGTCATCAGGAGCTATTACTTGGAATGTTATTACTGTTGCTGCTACCAATTGTCTTAAACTTTTTCCAAGCCATTTTGTTGTAAGCAGAAGTAGCATGAACTCATCCTGGTGTTCCCTGTAACAAGGCCCAGACCTTAGAGACATTGGGTTACTTGTTTGATTCTTAGAATCATAACCCATTCCAAACATAGATAGCAAAATAATTTTTTAAAGAGTAGCATCTGAACTGTTACATAAAAGTTTTATTTGCTGGTTTTTAACAAATTTAATGACCAAACAATGTGAAAATCACTGGAGATACCACAGTGAAGGAAACATGAAATCATTCCCTCACGAAGCTTGCTTTCCAGGGCAAGAGTACATCAGTAAGCACATAAATAAGTAAATGCTAAATCATGCCCCGAGGTGATAAGACATCATGAAAAATGAAGCAGAGCACTGGGCAGTGTGTCCAGAGTAAGGGGGTGTTATCAGCGTCACAATTTGAAATAGAGTGGTCATAGACGCCTCTGTGAAAAGGAATAGTTGAGCAAAGGTACACAGAAAGGGAGGGATACCTGCAGGAAGAAGTTTCTGGACAAAGAGGACACTGAGTGCAAAGACCTTGAGGAAGAGCACACCTGGGTGGGTTCTGGGAAAAGGGAGGTGGCAAATGTGATGAACCCAGGTGTGGGAGGAGGAGGAATGCAGAGATCAGAGAAGGAATGAAGTGAGCCCAGAGCTCACCTGTCAGCAGGTGAGCCTCCAACATGAGTGTGATGCACAGTCCTGCCTGATGAGCCTAAGGGTGACTCGTCCAGATGTGGCTTTTAAAGAAATTCAGAAAATGCCAAATGTTAGTTCTATAGGATATTTTATACTCTACCTACTTTTACCAAGTATCTGAGATAATTTAAGTAAACTGAAATTGGAGAAAGAGGAAGAACTTCATTCATGATCTCCTACTGCCCTTTGATTTTTAACAATTGTGCCTGGAACATAATAGACAGCCAGTAAATATTCATATTCTTACTAAGCTGCCAAAATGTGGACTTCTTAATTTAGTGACTGTTCTTTTCTTTGCTATTATACATGAGAATCTCTCAAGTGTTTTTTCTTCAACGGAATTCAGAAGACCGTGCCCTTTCATTCCTTGAGTAGGACTGTTGACAACAGAACCAAGACTTTCTAATAAACCACAAATTAAGTTGGAGTAATAGAGGTAGTTCAAACCATGGTATACACTGCAGAGGAAATAAATCAGGGGTGATGGGAAAGACAGACAAAGCAAGACAAGCATTTCTCCAAATTCATCTATAAAAGCTTACCTGCAAGGCCAGGGCCCTGGCTGCCTTTGAGTCAACAGTCCCTGCAGCCCAGGAAGCTGCTGCAGGGCACCCTGATGGGCATCTGAGGCAGATCAAGCTGTGTGTCCAAGAATGGAATGGTAAACAGTGACAGACTGATGACAAATAAGCTCCAAAAGCTGCAAGTAAAAAAATGGGAGCCTACTATAACAGTCCATTCAGTTGAATGTCATTAGTTTTCAAGGCAATTGTTGTTTTTAACTATTGAAGCAATGCATTTAAATTCATTTATTTGTACTGCCACCATTGTGTCTCCCAAGCCTTTGTGCAGAAGGAAGGCAGGAAAGGATAATTTTTTAAGACATTAAAACAAAAATGTTACGACTAAGTGCTTTACGTTTCTCAGTGTGAAAAAACCAAGCAACAAACAATGGGCCCATTTGATTTGGAACCCGCAGAATGTCACTTAGAACCTCCTGGGGAATGTAGTGGAATATAAAACAAAACAGTGGGCACATTTGTGAGATTTATGTCACATTTATGAATCTCTATCCCAGAGAGAGATCATAACTAAAGAAACCTCTGTGTCCTATTTGATGGGACCTATTGCCAAAGATACACTGACTGGGTCTTTCCCTTTTTGAAAGGTCAAAATATTTTAACACTTTGAATAAAGATGCCCTAAATTGACATGGAGTACTGAAGGACATATGAGGGTGCCCCTTCTCCCTGGTCAGATGATTCCAGACATAGAAGAACACTTTTCTAATGTATGCACCTCAGCTTTCGGGACTTATCCTCCAAATGGAGGCAAGACAACACACCATGGAGGAAATTTCCCAGGGCATATCGGGACCAGTTTTCTTGTATGCCTACAAAATTAAGTCATGCCCTTTCAACTATTCTTGGCTGGCTACTTTTAGCATCAAAACTCCATCTGGGACCAGTCTTGGAGATCTGCTTTGGGTATAAGAAGCACCCAGTCAGAGTATCTGGGAAAACCAGGCATTCTATAGCTTTCCCACAAGCATACACTATTTTCACAGCTCTACTATTTGTTCAGCCATTTTCTTTAAAATAAAGAAAAAAGGAAAGGAGTTATCAAATTCTCCATAAAATATAAAAACAGGCAGCTACTGAAAAGTCATGAAAATTTCAACCTGAAAATCCTTCAAACAACCCTGAAAGTTCCTAAGTCCCTGAAAACAAAAAACAAAAAACAAAAAACAAAAAAAAAAAAAAAAAAGAAAACCTGTAAGATAGGTTACACATTAGGGAATGATTCTGCAGCATTTCCTAACATGCTTCTTAGACAGTGGTCCTAGGAGATGGTCTGGAGTCTAAAAGCTCATGGGCAGCAGGTACAGTCTCTGCCAAAGGCTCAAACTTGTATTTCAGACATGCACAATTTATTTCCATTTATTCGCTTATTTTTTCATGGAAAAATGCTCACCGCATTTATCAGAAAGGATGAAGAAAGAACTAAAATAGTTTTAAAAAAGAAATCACAGAGGGATTTACTCAAGTATTCAAAAATACAGCAGAGCTACACTAACAGTGAAACAGCTGCCACAGTGAGGTAGCTCCATGGTAGAGGAGAGAAAGCCCAGCAGCAGATCCAAGGGCATGTATATACTCAGTCTATCACAAAGGCAGCCTTCCAAGGTGAAGGACCATCACCCACTAAGTAGTGCAGATATAGTGAAGTCTCCACGTTGGAGAGAAGTTAGCTCTTTTTACCTTACAATGGTCCCACCATGAGTTCTATATTCATTCATTCATTCCTCTCTCTCTCTCTCTCTCTCTCTCTCACACACACACACACACACACACACACACACACACACGCAGAACAGCAGGAAGAGGAGAAGTATTTCTAGACAAAACACTAAGCGCCAAAACCATATAGTAATGCATCTAGAAAACTATTAAACTTCTCAAACATTAAAAATAAAAACTGACCATTTAAAAACTTTTTGCAACATATGATTAGAAGTCATCTCTAATATTGCAAGAGGTCTTACTGATTCATAAATAAAATCTGAATACTCCACCAGAAAAATGTGTAGAGGTTTATTTATTCCTTCATTCATTCAACATTTTTAAAGCATCTACAATACTCCACCTGGTACCCAAATTTGACAGCACAGGAAAAAGAAGCACACATTAAAATGTGTGTGTGTGTATGTGTGTGTGTGTGTGTGTGTACACATACACACATATACACCAGTCAATTAAGTATTATGGAAAATAAAAATATAAGCCGGGCACTGGCATTAAGTTGAGAAACAGTTGTCAAAGGTAGTTAGAGAAGGCCTCTTCTACTACAGTCATTAACTAACAATGAAATCAAATGTTCCATTTATAAACACTTGGCTTGGCAACCTCTATCAAAGTACCAATGATACTTATTTCATAAACCTAAAACAATTCTAAAATTTATGTGGAATCACGAAAGTCCCTGAATAGCCAAAGCAATCTTGTGAAGAACAAAGATGAAGCTATCATGCTCTCTAATTTCAAACTGTACTACAGAGCTGTAGCAATCAAAACAGTATGTAACTGGGAAAGGAACAGACACGTATATTAATGGAACAGAATAGACAGCCCAGAAATAAACTCAAGCTCATCCGGTCAATTAATCTGCAACAAAGATGACAAGAATATGAAACAGAGAAAACAAAGTCTCTTCAGTAAATATTGCTGAGAAAACTGGACAACCACATGCAAAAGAATGAAAGTGGACCACTTTCTTGCACCATGCACAATAATAAAATCAAAATGGATTAAATATCTAAGTGTAATACCTAAAACCATAAGACTCATGAAAGAAAACATAGGCAGTAATCTCATAGATATTGGTTTCAGCAATATTTTTTGGACCTGTCTCCTCAGGCAAGGGCAACAAAACCTAAAATAACTGATTAGGACTACATCAAACTAAAACTTTTGCACAGCAAAGGAAATCTTCAAAATGAAAAGGCAGGCTACTGAATGCAAGAATATATTTTCAAATGATATATCTGATGAAGGGTGAATGTCCAAATTATAAGAAAACTTCTACAAGTGAACACCAAAAAAAAACAAGCAATCTGATTAAAAATGGGCAGAGGATCTCAATAGGCATTTTGCCAAGAAGACCTGCAGATAGCCAACACACAGGACAAGATGCTCATCACCCCAAATCAGGGAAATGCAAATCAAAACCACAATAAGACACCACTGCACACCTGTGAGAATGGCTAGTATCAAAAGACAAAAAGTAGCACATTTTGATGAGGATGTTGAAGAAAGGACACCCTCATGCACTGATGGTAGGAAGGTAAATTGGTGCAGACACTATGGAAAACAGTATGGAGGTTCCTCAAAAAGTTAATAGGAATACCATGTGATCCAGCAACTCCATTTCTGGGCATTTATCCAAAGAAAATGAACACACCAATCTGGAAATACATATGCACCCATGTTCCAATGCAGTATTGTTTGCCAAGGCCAAGATATGGAAGCAACATAATTGTCCATCAAGAGATGAATGGATAAAGAATATGTAGCAGGTATATACGTACATATATATATATATATATATATATGTGTGTGTGTGTATATATATGTGTATGTGTACATATATATATATGTACGTATAGATACGTATAAAGACACACACACACACACACACACACACACATATATATATATATATATATATATATATATATACACAATTACAAAAAGATGAGATATTGCCATTTGCAACAAAGTACATTGTTGCCATTTGCAAGAAAACCTAGAGGGTTTTATGCTAAATGAAGTAAGTCAAAGAAAGACAAATGAAATATTGCTCAGTCATAAAAAAGAGTGAAATCTTGCCATTTGTTACACATGGATGGACCTAGCAGGTATTACTCTAAGTCAAATAAGTCAAAGAGAGAAAAACAAATAACATATGATTTCACTTATATATGTGGAATATAATCCTAAAGAAACCAAAACAACATAGAAACAGACTCGTAAATACAGTGAACAAACTGATGGTTACCAGAGGGGAGGTGGATGGAGGGATGGGTGAAATAGGTGATGGGGATTAAGAGATATAAACTTAGTTATCAAATAAGTCATGAGATGTTATGTAAAGCATAGAGAATATATTCGATAATATTGTACTAACTATACATGGTGACAGATAGTAACTAGACTTACTGTGATGGTCATTTCATAATGTATATAACCATCAAATCACCATGTGGTACAGGTAAATCCTATAATATTTTATATATCAACCATACTTCAATTAAAAAAAGAATTTAAGGAAGAATGACCACTAGTATTCAGGGAAATGCATAAAAATATTACAGTATAATTACTTTCCCTTCAAATTAATAACTGAAAGCAATTAGCAAATCTATTATTGGTCAGAGTCAAGTGAACACTTCTATATGAAAGTAAGTTAACTTTCACACAGATTCAGAGATTTCCCGAAGAAAAAGAGGCAAATATGACACAAATACATTGCCTTAAAATTCTAAATAAAATATAAAGAACTTGACAACTAAGGAAAAAAACAAAATATCTTTAATCCTAACATCCTGGTAGAGTTTTTTTTTAAATATATATTCTTTTCTAGTCTTTTTTACATAGTTCTCATGATGCACATAAAATTTTGCCGATTACTTTTTTGGTAACCTAACACTTAATATTTCACATTTTCCTTTGTACCAGCAGAGCTATTATTTTATTGGGTAAATAAGTTGCCAGTGAATGGATATACACTTCCTCCCTGTTGAATTTCTAGATCTGTGGTCAATGGCTAATGGCAAGGCTGACAGTTTTACTCCTAATATAAGCTCTTCATCAGCCACATTTCATATGTAAAAACCAACAATAATCTAGTAAGAGTGGAAAAAAATTTTGTTATAAAAAATTTTCCCCCACCAGTGATCATAGTCACACAAAATCCAATTCTATATTAACAAAATTTCATGAAACTTTAAAGTTTCAAACCTTCTTTGGGGTATCTTTGTCAATTACAGACAAAATTTACAGACCACTGGAGAAATAGATCTTTTCCTTTTACGTAACGGTTTATAAAAATTATTGGCATGAGCAGAAAACAACATAGTCAACATTTCTTTGCCTATTAATTAATGTTTGAAGATTCACAGGCAACACTGCTAACAATTTGAACAAATGTGTATTAGAACATTTACACAGCGTAGGAGGTTTACTATAGACTTGGCTCAAAGTTAAAAATAACGTCTCAGGGGCGCCTGGGTGGCGCAGTCGGTTAAGCGTCCGACTTCAGCCAGGTCACGATCTCGCGGTCTGTGAGTTCGAGCCCCGCATCGGGCTCTGGGCTGATGGCTCGGAGCCTGGAGCCTGTTTCCGATTCTGTGTCTCCCTCTGTCTCTGCCCCTCCCCCGTTCATGCTCTGTCTCTCTCTGTCCCAAAAATAAATAAAAAACGTTGAAAAAAAATTTAAAAAAAATAACGTCTCAGTTTATGGTATTTGCTAGCTTCTGTTTTAAGCATGTAATAGCTTTTTCTGAGCTATAAAAGGAAACCTATGCTAGAGAGGATGTATTATCAAAGTAAAAAATTGTTTAAAAACTGAGAAAGTGTAATCACTGTTGATATAGCATATTTCAGTAATTTTTCTTTCAAAAATTGTCCTTGACCAAATTACAGGTGCAATAGCATATTTGAAATTAATTTACTCTATTATTAGTCCTTTCAGCACACAAGCCACAACCAGAAATGTCAAAAGTGCTACAGGATGTTATCATTGAACTTAATTTTATATTTTTAAATGTCTTAAAATTATCGTAGAGTTCTTATAGTAATAAAAAGGAAACAATCTTAAAAAAACTTTTATAACAAAGAGGTTTTTGGTTATTTTATGTCCAACTACCTAGGAGGTTTGTCAAGCAAAGAGGCACAACTCATTTTCCTTCTATAAAAAGACATAATTTCATTTTTAATTTCCATAATGAAAAGTATATAACTTGATACCAAATAATTTCAGAAAAACAAACATTAAATATTAAACTTCAAGATGACATTTTAACAATTAAAGAGAGAGTAGCTGCTATTCAAAAGAAATTTATAAATTTTTGAAAGGATGTTTACAAATGTTTTAAGCATTAAGTGATTTTAATGCCTAAAACAATGTGTATCTATTCATCTATAAAATGTCTCTCAACTATATGCTGAAAACACTTAGAAGCACAATTTTCTAATCTACTTACAAATCGTTTAGTAGAAACTATCTTTCAATGAAAAGCTTGAGTGGATTTAACATACTCATCACAAATGTAATTATTTAATGACTTACAATTAATTTGTAATACCAACAGACTGACATGAGGGCAGACTGAAATTTCAGCAAAACCAATTATCTATTTGGTGAATAGTTTGGAAAATGAGTAGAACAATTCAACAAATTGAGTCAACATTACATTCCATTTCAGTCATCATGTCTTTGTGTGAGATAACTCTATCAAGTATGGCAAGCATTAAAACTAAATGTGATTCAACTAGTGTTTGGATTAACAATTTATGGTAATAGATGAAATATAACAAACGAATTATTGAAACATGCATCAACATGGATAAATCTCAAAATCACTTATCTGAAGGAAAAGAAACATACAAAAAAATGAGCAGTACATACTGTGTGATTTAATTTACACAAAATCTAGTCAAACTAATTTATAGTGATACAAAGCAGGCAATTGGTTGCCTGGAGATGGGATGGAGGAACGGATGGTAAGCAAAGGGTCAAGAACGAACTTTTTCTTTAAAGACAGTGAGGGAAATATTTATTGTCTTGACTGTGGTGATGGTTTCAAGAGTATGTATGTCACAAAGTATCCAACTGAACAAAGACATCCATGAACTGGTCAATGAATAGTCATTTACCCTACAAGGAACACAATCCTAAGTTAAAAGGAAGTATGGATGTACATTCAGCAACCTGGATAATAACAAAAGTAATTTGCTTTTTTGAGAGTAGCTGGACACAAAAGCGTAAGTGAAAGAAGGCATACAGAAAATAGTACAGTTTATTTGACTCTGGAAAAGGCAAAACTACAGGGACAAAAATTCAAATAGCAATTCCAGGGGCTGAATGAGAACAGGGGATTGACTATAAAGAGGCCTGGTATGGGGTGTTGGGGCAAGGTACTTATGTGGTTAGGAAAATGTTATGCATCTTGATTGTGGTAATGGTTACAGAACTGTATACATCGGCGGAAACAAACTGTCCTCTTTAAACCAGTGAATTTTACTGTACGCAAATTTTGTTTCTATAGGCTTACCTTTAAAGTCATCTTAAGAGCAGCCCATAGAATGGCCAAAACATCAAGTATTAAACAAGTATTTTTAAAAACTTAAGGTATAGTCAATCACAATGCTCTTATAAAAAATAAGTAGTACTGTCAATAACATCAATTCATCCTTCAATTTCTTTACAAAATTTTTTAATGTTTACTTTTGAGAGAGAAAGAGAGAGAGAATGAGTGAGGGACGGGCAGAGAAAAAGACACAGAATCCAAAGCAGGCTCCAGGCTCTGACCTGTCAGCACAGAGCCTGAGATGGGGCTCCAACTCATGAACAGTGACATCATGACCCAAGCCGAAGTTGGACGCGTAACCAACTGAGCCACCCAGGTGCCCCATCCTTCAGTTTCTATTTGTGTATGTCCATATGCTATATATGTTAACATTTGTGTGCATAATTTGTATCTAAATAATTAGATATGTAAAGGAGATGCAAGCTCAAATACTGTTTTACCCTAAAGCATAAATGCTCAAATCATTTACCACTTAGTTTGCTTCCAAATTTTCACTATCAAAAAAATTAATTCTCAAACTTCCATCTCTGTGTTTAGAGCTTTTATCATTATTTTGTGAGATTTTTTCCTTAGAAAACAAGAAGAAAAAAATTCAGATTAATGAGTCCAAAAAAAAAAGTTGTATCTCATGAGATTTAGATATTCAAATCACTTCCCAAGTTATCAAACCACTTTATATCACTACAATGAATTAAAGTACATTTCTCTCTATTCTTGTGAGCAATGTTTGATGGAATTTTTTAAATCAGCAAATTAACTTTTAGCAAATGTCTCTCAGCAGCTATTAAAGTCTTACAAACATTGGTTTCACCTTTATTATATGCATTGATTTCCTTTTATTAAAGTATTTTTACATCCCTGAATAAGACGAACAACAACTGGAGTTATCTGCTGAAGTTGGCCCAGTGGTTTGTAGATGGTAATGGTTCATCACAGCCCAAAGCAGATTCCCAGGCACCTCTCTTGCCAGAACCTAGTCCTTCAAGTGGATTTGTTTTCTTCTTCTGAATGTGACACACTTTCCCTTCTTTTCTCAGGAAGCTGCTTTTCTTAAAATTTTTTTTAACATTTATTCATTTTTTTAATATGAAATTTATTGTCAAATTGGTTTCCATACAACACCCAGTGTTCATCCCAACAGGTGCCCTCCTCAATGCCCATCACCCACTTCCCCTCCCTCCCACCCCCCATCAACCCTGTTTATTTTCAGTTTTTAAGAGTCCCTTATGATAGAGACAGAGTGTGAGTGGGGGAGGGAAAGAGAGAGAGAGAGAAAGTGAGAAACAGAATCCAAGCAAGCTCCAGGCTCTGAACTGACAGCACAGAGCCCAACGTGGGGCTTGAACTCACGGACTGTGAGATCATGACCTGAGCTGAAGTCAGATGCTTAACCGACTGAGCCACCCAGGTGCCCCTGCTTTTCTTTCTCCATTTTTGTAACAGGCCATTTTCTTCAACTCCTTGAAAATGGTTGCCTGTTCTTCATTTTTTTGACACTGAGTAGGTCCTTACCACACTTATGTCCAATTATTTCCCAGAGCAAAAATGGCTTTCCCTTTGGAGATTTCAGGGCTCTGTACTCAAACTTTGAGATTTTCCACAGATCATTAAGTGATCAACCACACACTAAGTAAGGCAGGCTAGATTCCAGTTTATATCAGGAAGTCCAGAGCTGGCATCTAAGTAGGTTTTATTATCCATCCTGCCCATGTGAGAGCTTTTAAATAAACAAAAGAACCAAGTGGAATACATGTTAGAATATGAATCGATCCTGAGCCATCTAAGAGAGTTCAAGTTAACAACAGAACCACAAGGAATAAACAAACAAACCAATAAAGAAAACAGTCTTTGATACTTAAACCTAGCTAAGTGACTAAGATCCTTTGACTAACATTTCTTCCATCAGTTGTTTGACACCAACCATACCAAACTGTCAATACTAATTCAATAATGCTTACACTTTCCCTGGGGAAAGAAATCTGCAATTCTCAATTCTGATGATACATCAAAATGTTGTATAGAGCTTTACATGTAACATATAGGCCCCAAAACTCAGATACTCTTTTTAGTGCATTTGGGATGAAGATTGTACATCTATTCTTTAAAAAGCTCTATATATGGGTGCCTGGGTGGCTCAGTCCATTGAGCATCCAACTCTTGATTTCAGCTCAGGTCATGATCTCGAGGTTCATGAGTTCGAGCTCGACATGAAGCTCTGCACTGACAGTACAGAGACTGCTTGGGATTCTCTCTCCTTTCCCTCTGCCTTTCCCCCGCTTGTGTTCATGTGTGCGCACTCTCTCTGTCTTTAAAAAAATAAACAAATAAACACGAAAAACAAATTTTTAAAGCTCCATGTATTATTCTGATGCTAAGCCAACTTTTAAAACCATTGGTTTTAATTCTGGACACCAGATGAGCTTTGGAAAATATTCCTTTCCAGAAAGCTTAACAGAAAGAAAAAAAAAATGCTAAACTCTAGAAGTACCTAATCTTTATTTTCAGGGAGTTCATCAATTAGTGCATCAATTAAGACTAATGGACCACATTGCCAAGTATTAACAATCTTGGTACAAGCCCCAGGCTTTCTCTGTATGAGATGAAATTGTGTGTTAGGTAAAATGGGGACTGGAGATCATCTGTAGATTTCATCCATACTGCCTGTCCATCTCTACCAGCAGAAGCTAAACAATTGACAGCATGTACACTCAGTTTGATAAGGCAACCATTCCCTTATAAGGGGCAACTTGGTTTAATTGTGCAAGGCATACTAATATTTGGAGTGCCCAGAAATAATACAAAATTATTTGGAGATTTTGGAAAATGAAATAATCTTAAGTTTTAGTAAACTCATCTGTTCAGCTGTGTTCTACTTCCCATCAGGGTAAACTAAGCTCTGGAAAACAGCTTTGCCCAATGTAAATGGACAGTTGCAGACATGAATAGCCTGGAAAATAGAGAGGAAAGAGTGGCATGGAAAGTTCAACAATTTGGAGAGGCGGGCTATCTGTTCATTGATTACCAGGAGAAGGAGAATCTCTAAGGACACTGTAATCAGAAATGACCTGTCTTTGCCCAAAAAGTGGTTGAAATTTCAATGCTGTGGCTATGTGAATATGTTAGGATTTAAGAGAAAGATCATGGTGTCTGCAGAAAGAGCCATTTTACCTGGATAGCATGTCAGTGTTACTAAATAATTAATGTTGAGGGTTCAAATAGCACAGGTAACTGAACTCAATACAAGTTGGGATAATCCAACCATGAAATAGCCCCTGAGGCAACATCTACCTCACATATCATTTACTGCTATTGTGACTTTCAAGTTGGTCATGTTCCCTTTTCACAACAGGTGTGCAGGATTTTACATATTGTTTTCCAGCTCCAAACCCATGTTTCTTCCTCTACTCAGCAGTGACCTTGCAAACTAAGCTCACCAACTTCAAGGAAGCAAGTTAGCTTATTTCCTACCAGTTTCTGCCAGCATAAACCCTAGAGGGGGCTCAAAGAGGAAGTAGAGAGAACGAACTTCCTCTCTGGTTCTTTCTGTTCCTATCAGTTTAGTTCCAGCCTTTGGCTTCCTTTGGCACTTCCAGACCAACCTCAGCTCATTCTTAGAGCTGTCAGAAACAGCCAGGAATGTCCCTTCCTCAGACATCTTAGTGTCTACATTCTAGTAACCCCACCCCATTCCTTATGGATTCCTAAGTCCTACTTGTTTTCTGATGTTATTTTCTCTGCCCTTGTTTGCTGTTCCACTTTTCTCTTTCAGCCTTCCACAGCCTGTGTAACTAACTCCTTGTATCAAATCTCCTCTGTATGAAATGCTTAGTGTATGTATTCTTTTTGTCTCACAGGCAGGACCCTACCCCTTAAAGAGGGCAATCGGTGGTTTGCCTAGTATATTCAAAATGGAAGAAGAAAAACATTAATTCTGCTTTTGTTTAAACCTGATTTGTTCAAGCAACAAGCATTTATTAGGCATCTCTGTAAAGAGATGAGGGTCTCAGGTTTAAAATTAAATGACATAAGAGCCCTGAAACAAGATGGTGGAACAGCATGGAACTTTTTTGTGTGTCTTGCATCCATGAAATATAGCCAGACCAACACTAAACCATCCTACACACCTAGAAAACTGATTGGAGGGTTAACACAACAATCTGCACAACCTGAACCACAGAATTCAGCATGTACGTGACACAGAGAGGTGAACTTTGGGAGTGAGAGGCCAGCAGTGGGCAGGGAGCCACCTTTGCAGGCAGAGAGAGGACAGAGACTGGGGCAGGGGAGAATATGGGAAAAGCACCCCTCCCCAAAAGCAGCTGGAGAGAAAGTGGAAAATTGGAAACAGCTGCAGGGACTAAACTAAAAATGGAAAAAGGAAAAAGGAGAGGGTTTAAATTCCATTAAGACTGTAAACACGGGGAGCACAAAGACCGCAACTCTGCAGCTCGAAATCTGGCAGTGCTCTGGTGGGAAGGGCGAATCCCTGGGAACAGAGTGGGGTCTGGGCCATTCTCGGGCCACATGGGGAAAAGCAGCTCCACTGCTGGAAGGACATTTGGTAGAGACTGTTGAAGCCACCTGGCCCCAGCAGACCCCAGAAAATGGCCACATTTGCTGGTATTGGAACAAGGATGTTAAGTGTGAAGGCTGGTGCCAGATGTGTGTTGTGATTTTCCATAATCCCTGAAATAATGCTGCTACACTATCTTGAGAACTTCTTCTGGAATGGGCTGGCACCTGGCCACAGTCTCGGGGCACCAGCAACAGCAGGGTCCAGTGGGCATTCCTGGGTAGAGCCAACATTTGGCCATTGTTCATTTGGCCATCGCTCAGTGAGACCCTCCCACAGAGGGGTAGAACGGGTCAAAGCCGCAGTCCTTCAGAAGTAAAGAGCTGGGGAAAACAGCCACATCTGAGACAAAATTCAGGAGAAAAGTAGTGCCTGGGGCTTGGTCACTGACAGTGAAGAAGTAGAGAGTGGATAAAAGCTGAAGACAGGGGGTGGGTGCGTGATTGCTGAACAATTCCCATTCTAGAGACTGAGTAGCTGGGTGATGCCATTTTCACCACTCCTGCTCATGTGCATATGCACGTATGAGCCCAGCAACAATCCACCCCAGTAGGCTAGCAGCGCCATCTAGTGAAGAATGGAGCTGTTACACTGAGTCCCACAACTGGGCCAACCTAGCTCTTCAAGAACACAAGTCTAAGAGCCTACTTAGTTTATGGACTATGAAGGGCTTCATAGTATGACCTCTAGGGGAAAATGAAGTAATTTTAGTCCTGTTTCAATCTGTTAGCAGGTCCATATATTCAATTTTCTTTCTTTTTTTTCTTTTTTCCCTCTTTTACACTATTCTTTTTCCTGAATACAAAAAGAGAAAAAATTCATTTTTATTTTCAATTTTTATTAAAAATATTTTTCTTTATTTTTTACCCTATTTTTTACATTTGTGTAAATTTCTTCAAATTCTATCTTACATCATTCTATTTTAGTCTACTTCAGTCTGTTTATCTTTTCCAATTTTCAAATGAATCCCTTGTTTTTTTTCTTTTTTCTCAGTTTCTTTTCTTTTTCTTGAATCCAGAAAGAGAAAAACTTCATTTTTACTTTCAATTTCTATTAGAAATATTTTTCTTTAATTTTTTACTATATTTTTTCCTTTTATGTAATATTTTCAAATTCTATTTTACTTCCAGCATTTTATTTTAGTCTACTATAGTATATTCACTTTTTCAAATTTTCAAACGATTTCATTTTTTTCCTATTTTTTCTCTTCTTTGTTTCTTTTTTCTTGAATAAAGAGAAAAAATTCATTTTTATTCTTAATTTTTATTAAAAATATTTTTATTTGTTTCCTGCTATATTCTTTAATTTTGTGTAAATTGTTTCAAATTCTATTTTACTCCAATCATCTCATTTTACTCTATTACAGTGTATTCGTTTTTTCAAATTCTCAAATGATATCCTCTTTTTCTCCCTTTTTTTTCTCTAATCTGTCAACCACTTTCAACACCAAGATGAAAACACACCTAGAATCTAGCATCATTTATTAGATTTTGTGTGTGTGTGTTTAATTTTTTAATTTTAATTTTTACAACTCATTAATTCCTTTTCTCCCTTCAAAATGATGAAATGAAGGAATTCACCCCAACAGAAAGAGCATGAGGAATCAACAGCCAGGGATTTAACCCAACACAGATACAAACAAGATGTCTGAATCAGAATTTTGAATCCCAATAATAAGAATGCTAACTGGAGTAAAAAATAGATTAGAATCCCTTTATGCAGAGATAAAAGAAGTAAAAAATAGAATGAAATTAAAAATGCTATAACTGAGCTGCAATCACAGATGGATGCAGCAGCAGCAAGGATGGATGAGGCAGAACAGAGAATCAGTGATACAGAGGACAAACTTACAGAGAATAAGGAAGCAGAAAAAAAGCGGGAGATTAAGGCAAAAGAGCACAATTTAAGAATTAGAGAAATCAGTGATTCATTAAAAAGGAACAACATCAGAATCACAGGGGTCCCAGAAGACGAAGAGAGAGAAATAGGGGTAGAAGGGTTATGTAAGCAAATCATAGCGGAAAACTTTCCTTACCTGGGGAAAGACACATACATCAAAATCCAGGAAGCACAGAGGACCCCCTTTAGATTCAACAAAAACTGACTATCAATAAGGCATATCATAGTCAAATTCACAAAACACTCAGGCAAGGAGAGAATCATGAAAGCAGCAAGGGAAAAAAAGTCCCTAATGTACAAGAGAAGACAGATCAGTTTTGCAGCAGACCTATCCACAGAAACTTGGCAGACCAGAAGGGAGTGGCAGGTTATATTCAATGCATGGAATCATAAAAATATGCAGCCAAGAATTCTTTATCCAGCAAGGCTGTCATTCAAAATGAAGGAGAAACAAAAAGTTTTCAAGACAAACAAAAATTAAAGGAGTTTGTGACCACAAAACCAGTCTTGCAAGAAATTTTAAGGGGGACTCCCTGAGGGAGAGAAGATGAAAAAAAAAATATATATATATAGACAGATAGATAGATATAGATAGATATAGATATCTATATAGATATAGATAGATATAGATAGATAGATATAGATATAGATCTATCTATATCTATATATATATAGATATATATATAGATATCTATATCTATCTATAGACAGATAGATATAGATAGATTATATAGATATCTATATAGATACCTATCTATCTATATCTATATAGATATATATGATAGATATCTATATAGATATATATAGCTATATAGATATATATAGATAGATAGATAGATAGATACCAAAATAGACAAAGATTAGAAAGGACCAGAGAACACCACCAGAAACTCCAACTCCACAAGCATCATAATGGCAATAAATTCCTATCTTTCAGTACTCACTCCAAACGTCAATGGACTCAATGCTCTAATCAAAAGACATAGGGTAACAATATGGATAAGTAAACACGATCTATCTATATGCTGTTTATAAGAGACCCACTTTAGACCTAAAGACACCTTCATATTGAAAACAAGGGGATGGAACACCATCTATCATGCTAATGGTCAACAAGAGAAAGCTGGAGTAGCCATACTTATATCAGACAATCTAGACTTTAAAATAAAGACTGTATCAAGAGATGCAGAAGGGCATTATGTCATAATCAAGGGGTGTATCCACTAAGACCTAACAATTATAAACATTTATGTGCCAACTATGAGAGCACCCAAATATATAAATCAATTAATCACAAACATAAAGAAACTCATTGATAGTAATACCATCATAGTAGGAGACTTCAACACCCCACTCACAGCAATGGACAGATCATCTAATCAAAAAATCAACAAGCAAACAATGGCCTTGAATGACATGTAGACCAGATGGACTTAACAGATATATTCAGAACATTTCATTCTAAAGCAGCAGAATATACATTCTTCTCCAGTGCACAAGGAATGTTCTCCAGAATAGACCATATACTGGGACACAAATTAGCCCTAAATAAGTACAAAAATATCGAGATCATATCATGCATATTTTCAGACCACAACGTTATGAAACTCAAAATCAACCACAAGAAAAAATTGGAAAGATAAGAAACTTCTGGAGACTGAAGAACATCCTACTAAAGAATAAGGGGATAACCAAGCAGTTAAGGAGGAAATTAAAAATTATAGGGAAGTCAATGAAAATGATAACACCACAAACCAAAACCTCTGGGACCCAGTAAAGGTGGTCATAAGAGGAAAGTATATAGCACTCCAGGCCTTCCTAAACAAGGAATAAAGATCTCAGATACACAACCTAACCTTAGGTCTTAAGGGGCTGGAAAAAGAACAGGAAATAAAACCCCAAACCAAAAGAAGATAGGAAATAATAAAGATTAGAGCAGAAATCAATGTTATGGAAAACCAAAAAAAACAAAAAACAAAAACAAAAACAAAAAAACAAAACAAAAACAAACTACCAAAAAACTAAACACAAAAACAGTAGAACAGATCAATGAAACCAGAAGCTGGTTCTTTGAAAGAATTAACAAAATTGATAAACCACTAGCCAGTCTGATCAAAAAGAAAAAGGAAAGGACCCAAATAAATAAAATCAAGAATGAAAGAGGAGAGATGACAACCAACACAGCAGAAATAAAAACAATACTAAGATAATATTATGAGCAATTATATGCCAATAAATGGGCAATCTGGAAGAAATGGACAAATTCCTAGAATCATATACACTACCAAATCTGAAACAGGAAGAAATAGAAAATTTGAGCACACCCATAACCACTAAGGAAATCGAATAAGTAATAAAAAATCTCCCAAAAAACAAGAGTCCAGGGCAAGATGGCTTTCCAGGGGAATTCTACCAAACATTTAAGGAGGAGTTAACACCTATTCTCTTGAAGCTCTTCCAAAAAATAGAAATGGAAGGAAAACTTCCACACTCTTTCTATGAAGCCAGCATTACCTTGATTCAAAAACCAGACAGAGACCCCACTAAAAAAGGTGAACTATAGGCCAATTTCCCTGATGAACATGGATGCAAAAATCCTCAACAAGATATTAGCCAACCAGATCCAACAATACATTAAAAAAATTATTCACCATGACCAAGTGAAATTCATACCTGAGATGCAGGTCTTGTTCAATATCTGCAAAACAATTAATGTGATTCATCACATCAATAAAAGAAAGGACAAGAACTATATGGTCTTCTCAATAGATGCAGAGAAAGCATTTGACAAAATACAACATCCTTTCTTGATAAAAACCCTCAAGAAAGTAGGGATAAAAGGAGCATACTTCGAGATCATAAAAGCCATATATGAACAACCCAATGCTAATATCATCCTCAATGGGGAAAAACTGGGAGCTTTCCCCCTAAGGTCAAGAACAAGACAGGGATGTCTACTCTAGCCACTTATTCAACAATGTATTGGAAGTCTTAGCCTCTGCAATCAGACAACACAAAGAAATAAAAGGCATCCAGATTGGCCAGGGGGAGGTCAAACTTTCACTCTTCTCAGATGACATGATACTCTATATGGAAAACCCAAAAGATTCAACAAAAAAACTGCTAGAATTGATTCATAAATTCAGCAAAGTTGCAGGATATATAATCAACACACAGAAATCGGTTGTATTCCTACACGCCAACAATGAAGTGACAGAAAGAGAAATCAAGGAATCGATCCCTTTTACAGTTGCACAAAAAAACCATAAAATACCTAGAAATAAATCTAACCAAAGAGATGAAAAATCTATACACTGAAAACTATAGAAAGCTTATGAAAGAAATTGAAGAAGACACACAAAAAAATGGAAAAAGATTCCATGCTCCTGGATAGGAAGAAGAAATATTGTTAAAATGTCGATACTACCCAAAGCAATCTACACATTCAATGCAATCCCTATCAAATTAACACCAGCATTCTTCACAGAGCTAGAACAAATAATCCTAAAATTTGTATGGAACCAGAAAAGACCCCGAATAGCCCAAGCAATCTTGAAAAAGAAAACCAAAGCAGGAGGCATCACAATCCCTGACTTCAAGCTATACTACAAAGCTGTAATCACCAAGATAGTATGGTACTGAATAAGAACAGACACTCAGATCAATGGAACAGAATAGAGAACCCAGAAATGGACCCACAAACGTATGGCCAACTAATCTTTGACAAAGCAGAAAAGAATATCCAATGGAATAGAGAGAGCTTTTCAGCAAGTGGTGCTGGGAAAACTGGACAGCGACATGCAGAATGAACCTGGACCACTTTCTTATGCCATACACAAAAATAAACTCAAAATGAATGAAAGACTTCAATGTAATACAGGAAGCCATCAAAACCCTTGAGGAGAAAGCAGGCACAAACCTCTTAAATCTTGGCCTCAGCAACCTCTTACTCAACACGTCTCCAGAGGCAAGGGAAACAAAAGCAAAAATGAACTATTGGGACTTCATCAAAATAAAAAGCTTTTGCACAGCAAAGAAAACAATCAGCAAAACTAAAAAGCAACTGACAGAATGGCAAAAGGTATTTGAAAATGGCATATAAGATAAAGGGTTAGTATCCAAAATCTATAAAGAACTTATTAAACTCAACACCAAAAAACAAATAATCCAGTGAAGAAATGGGCAAAAGACATGAATAGACACTTCTCCAAAGAAGACATCCAGATGGCCAACTGACACATGAAAAAATGCTCCACATCACTCATCATCAGGGAAATATAAATCAAAACCACAATGAGATGCCACCTCACACCTGTCAGAATGGCTAACATTAACAACTCAGGCAACAAGAGATGTTGGTGAGGATGCGGAGAAAGAGGATCTCTTTTGCACTGTTGGTGGGAATGCAAGCTGGTGCAGCCACTCTGGAAAACAGTATGGAGGTTCCTCAAAAAACTAAAAATAGAACTACCCTACGACCCAGTAATCGCACTACTAGGCATTTATCCACGGGATACAGGTGTGCTGTTTCAAAGGGTCACATGCACCCTCATGTTTATAGCAGCACTATCAACACTAGCCAAAGTATGGAAAGAGTCCAAATGTCCATCGATGGATGAACGAAAAAAGAAGTGGTATGTGGTATACATATATATCTCTATATATATCTATAGATATCTATATATCTATATATCTATATATCTATATATATATATATACATATATATCTATATATATCTATATGTATAGATATCTATATATCTATACATATATATATATCTATATCTATATGTATAGATACTATATATATGTATAGATACACACACACACACACACACACACACACACACACATACACAATGGAGTATTACTCGGCAATCAAAAAGAATGAGATCTTGCTATTTGCAACTACGTGGATGGAATTGGAGGGTATTATGCTAAGTGAAAGTAGTCAGAGAAACACAAAATTCATATGACTTCACTCATATGAGGACTTTAAAAGACAAAACAGAGGAACATAAGGAAAGGGAAACAAAATTAATATAAAAACAGGGAGGGGGACAAAACAGAAGAGACTCATAAATATGGAGAACAAACTGAGGATTACTGGAGGGGTTTTCGGATGGGGGATGGGCTAAATGGGTAAGGGGCACTAAGGAATCTACTCCTGATGTCACTGTGGCACTATATGCTAACTAATTTGGATATAAATTTTAAAAAATAAAAAATAAAACAAGTTAACAAAAAAAAGAAAAAAAAAGAAATGTATGTCAACCTAAAATATATGACAGCTCAGATTCCTTGAACTGGCATATTTTTATTTAGTAATTTGACCTTCAGAATCAGAAGATTCAATTGATACCGTATGACATTTAGATAATATAAAAAGATTTTTAAAAATCTTTATTCAATTAAAAAAATAAAATTAATGATTTAATTCAAACACACAAGTAAAATTCAATAGTAAAATTTATTCAGAGTATAAAATAAGGTAAAAGTTATACTTATTATTTACTTCCTCAGACCTATTTAAGGTAACTGCTGAGATTTTCAACTATTAACTCTGCTTCTGAGTCATCATCCAAAGTCTACTCATGTTTTTGTAATATTAGCCTCTCAAGATCACACTGTCCTGAGTCCCATTTTCTACCTATTTCTGACTCAAGACCACAGCCTCCTTGCATCCATGTACTTAAGGAAAGTGGTCAAGTGACAGGGATCCTCAGTTCCTGGGTACCAAGAGCCGGGGTGGGCCAACTACCAAACCCCTCAGATGACTCAGAGTACTCCTGTGTAAATTTTTATGTTTGTACTCTGGCAATTTTAATAGGTCTCAGGTAAGAAATGGCTGGATGACTTTCTCATGTTCCATGGAGTGCTCAGTGTGACCTACATTCCTAATTTTGAGTTTACGGTAATAATGCAACTTTTCTCACAGTCCAAATTTAACATTGCATGATAAGATATAAGTATTTTCTGCATAAAACCTACACTCTCAACTCAGCAAAGTCTCATTCACATGGCTTGATATTCTCTCTCTCTCTCTCTCTCTCTCTCTCTCTCTCCCTCTCCCTCTCCCTCTCTCTCTCTCATTCTTATTTGTCTATCCAGCTTCCCACAGTTTCCTTCAATGCTTAGAGCCCCTGGGTCTTCCAACACTCCATGTAGAAGGAATTTACACCCTATTGTGTCTCTTTTCTCAAGATTTATTTTGAATTTTTTAAGCCACTAGGTACTATTGTATCCATCAGAGTTCATAAGATGTCAGCTTAAAAGCTGTGCACTTTTTGAAACTAAGCAGTTATTATGGGTGCTGCAAAGAGCTTTTTATTTAGACATCTAGAAAGAGCACAATACTCAGGAAATTCTAGAGTATAGTTTGACTTAAGAGAAGAATATATCTATTCTTTCTGATCATTTATTTGAGATATCTTTGAAGCAGTGTTAGAAGTCTGCATGGTAGCTATGTGTTTCCAATTAGGTTCTCAGATTTTCTTGAGAATATTAAAATATATTCATTTACTTTACAGTTATTCCTAGTGTGTATATGAAAGGGGAGGGGAGGGAATCTAACAAGTAACATAAAATCTGCCCATCTCTTAAGAAGATAGTGGAAAAAAAAAAAACATTATCAGAAACGTCCTTCAGAAATCAAAAGTAGACTGTATAGGTTCTATGTCATTTAAAAAGTATATTAATGTAAATAACAGGTTTCCATTATATACATGCAAAGATCTTGCTCATGTCCTAATTCAGGCCCTCTTACTACCTTGACCTCTTTACTAAGTAACTTTTTCCCCTAAACCCTTATTCCAAACTATTCTTCACACAATTACATCCTTATTTCTCAAAATTCAAGTAAGTCATTCCATGTTTTAAATTTTCTTTGGTTCTCCATTGATACAAAGATTTTAAAAATTTTGCTTTACTTTATTATTCATTCAAAATATACTACAGTCTTTATTCATAAGTATACATCTTTCCTATTTCTGTACTATTATCCTCTACTATTATCCCCCTGCAATTTAAAAGGCACATAGAAGGTAGCCTGATAAATATTTATAAGTTATTTTACTCTGATATCTCATAACAAAAGAAGACACATGGAGAGGTACCTGGGTGACTCAGTAGGTTAAGCATCCAACTTCAGCTCAGGTCATGATCTCATGGTCCATGGGTTCGAGCCCTGTGTCAGGCTCTGTGCTGACAGCTCAGAGCCTGGAGCCTGCTTTGGAGTCTGTGTCTCCCTCTATTTCTGCTTTCCCCTGCTTGCTCTCTGTTTCCTTTTCTGTCTCTCAAAAATAAATAACACTAATAAATAATTAAAAAAAAGAAAACACATGGAAAATAGATAATTATCTTTGTCCCTTTTTATTTCAGACAAAGCAATAGACAAATTCAGGAGCCTTTGTGGCTGACTGCATGGATGGGGTGAATAAAGAAGAGACTGCAAGATGCCCACATTATGGACTAGAACAACTAATTGGATTGTGGGGTCCTTCCTTCAAGTAGTGACAAGAGAAGGAGAGACAAAGTGAGGGAGAAGATACAGATTTAGAGACCTCCAGTTAATAGATCATTCTTCAAGTCATTTTCTGTCCAAGGAGAATGTGTGGAATGAGAAAATAGAGTCTGAGGAACAGCACATATGAGGAAGAGAAACCCTACAAAGGCTGGGTAGAAGAATCAGAGAGGAAGGGTGACAAGGAAGCAAAGAGGTGTTTTTTGGAGAGAAAGATTCCAAAACTGAGGTAATTAAGTTAGATAAGCACCAAAAAGTTTAGCATGAAACTTGAGCATTCAAATTAGCAACAATTAATTCTGGTGCTTTGTGAGGGACTGAAGCTTGAAGACTGTGGAATCAAGTAAAGAAGGTGGCGAAAAAACGGAAACTGCAGTGTAATCTAGTCTTTCGAGAAGTTGGACCTCTTTTTTGAACAGAAAAGAAAGTTGCATAGGGTAAATTCTGGTACATAGTTGCCTCAAGAGAAAGAGGTTGAATGTAGACAAGAGCGGGAAACCTAAGGAAAAAAGGCGGGGAGTACAAACGCAAGTAACTTGGTACATTTGGAGGCAGACACTAAAGGAGGCTTCCATCTTAGGGCTTCTCCTTTCTCTAGGATTGAAATGAGTTGTGGATGGATATCTTGGATTTACAGTGACCATTAGCAATGATAAGCCTAAGAGGGATGTGATTATATTCATAAACAGAAAAGTGAATATGTAAGAATAGAGGGTAAATATGAAGACACAACTGAAAAGCATGGAGGCAAATTACACAAGACCTTAACCATATTCAGAAAAGAATATGGTCCTGTAGAGAAAAGAGCAATTTGCACCATCAAGCAATCAGCCCTTCACTGATTCACTGATGCTCAGTACTCCCCAACTCCTCTTTATCTACTCAGTCAGAGGCGAATTTTCCAATTAGTCTTCACCACTTGCCCACTGTTTCCTCCAAACTTAGGCCAACTGCATTCCTGATGACATCACTGACAATGCAGTAGAGAGGAGTAACAGGGAGAATATGGATAGATTCATGCAAACAAAAGCTGGAAAACATAATTATTATATTCTTTGAGGCAGAGGAGGTCATCCCTTAATCTGAGTGCTTGCACATGAGTAAAACCCAGCAAGAAGAACTAACTGTTCCTCTGCATCCAAGAGAGAGGACATCTCTAGATCACTTTAACTTGGAAATGCTGTCAAGACCATCCTACTAAGGAGCATGTGTGCTACTTGCTGCTGTAGGTGCTAATGGGCATATGGTGTACAAATAATTTGTATTTGGCATCCTCCAAGAGTGGTACTTTCAAAATAGGAAACAAAGAAGAGACAATGTGTGCCAAGGTATGTCCTCTGAGCAAATGTATTTATGGAAACCTCCGTTGTGCAGGAGGCAGAAGACCTATTATCCCATCTAACAAACTGGAGTAAACAGCTCATTAAATTCATACAGCACACTTATGTGAGAGAGCAAGTATGGAAATCAAAAATAAAATAAAGAGATTGTATGTTTCCAGTGGAAATCTGTTTAAAACATATCAGGAAGAGGCCAAGTTAGGTTTAGGTTTCCTGTACATAGTAACTAATCTGGTCACTTATAGAATGGTTTTCATTAACAGTCATGGAACATCATCATAAAGGAAGCCTTGACTGGAAGACAGGAATGGTCCGTGGAAATATGGACAAATGATGGCGAAGATCAAGAGTAAGTTTAGGGACACAGTTTTTCTTTTTTAAGTTATGTTCCACCCAGCTAAAACAGAGATCCTTTCAAAATGTGAATCATGATATGCACTATGAAATCACTCTAAGAAATCATGGGTGCTACAAGATACAATCCTGATCAAGTTTTTTTTTTTTTAAGGTTTGTAATTGTTCTGTCATTGAGTTACAATTCTTTATTTAATTAAATTATCTGAACATCAACCAATGTACCTTTCCTTTGATAAGACAAAAAAAATCCATTTGGTTAATACTTTTACTTATTTTACCAATGAATTCCAAGCTTTCAACTAGGTGTTACTTTTCAGGTCATGCCTTCCTTTTTTAAAATATAGTGTTTGATAAACAAATCTATTCATTTCTTGACAAGCTCTTCTTTCTCATATCCCATGATGAAACATGAATTCTTTAACCTTTCCTGACATTTTTTGCCTTAAGTTCTTCAAATCTCAGAGATCCTATTCCAGGACCTCATCTCTTTTCCCTCTGCACATTAATGCTTGCACAGAACCTGGAATATAGTTGAGTGAATCATCTTGAATTAAGAAACCTAATCAATCAGGGTACCTGAGTGGCTCAGTCAGTTGAGCATCCAACTCTTGATTTCAGCTCAGGTCATGATCCCAGGGTGGTGGGATGGAGCCCCACATTGGGCTCCATGCTGAGCATGGAACCTGCTCAGGATTCTCTCTTTCTCTCCTTCTACTCTTCTATCCTTCTTCCCCACTTGCAATCTCTAAAATAAAATTTGAAAAAATTAAAACAAAATAAATCCAATTAATCAAGGTCTATGGACTTCTGCTTTCAAATCCAAAATAGATGCATAAAACTTAATCTTACGTTCATTTGGCTGGGGCTCGCCAATTTATGAGAACATGGTAATTTTTTAATGTTATAGTTGTAAATTTACATTTATTGCAACATATTCAACTGCTCATGACTCCAGGAACACTGAAAGCTTCATGAGGATAGAGAAGATGTCTATTTTTATTTCCTATTCTTTTTCCAACACTAGTGTATCTAAGTCTGTGTATGCTCTATGAACATTTGTAGAACTTGTAGAATCATGACAATAATGTATCTCATTTTGCACAATGCTTGCCTGAAAGGCTCAATGTTGGGCAAACTGACAGAAGTAACCAATGCCAAGGCCTGCAAGGTGCAGAGCCGTGCTCCCAGTTAAGGGGTGATCACGTTGGAGAGGGTGATGGAAGGTAAGCTTGGGGCTGACCACTGTATAAACTTCCCGTGTGGAGTAGTAGCAAGATGAGGGGACAGGAAAGCAATCACATCCACATCAAAGGGATTTCTGTACTCAGGAGTGGAGGACAGAATCAAGAACCATGGAAAAGTACATAATTAACGACTATAATAGCATGGCAGGTCACAAGAACGAATTTAAAAATGTCCAATTGTGGGGAAGAGGGGCCAAAGTAGTAACATAGCTTTATTCTGGAAGGAATGTTCCTATGCCTGTATGATATTTCCAGTGCTGGACACAGGGGAGCTGACCTCTGGAAGGGCTGGGACCCAAAAGCAGTTTATGAAAAATAAAATTAAAACTGTTCTGAAAGAAACGCTTAAAAACTGAGAATAAACTGAGGGTTGATGAGGGGTGGAGGGAGGGGAAAGTGGGTGATGGGCATTGAGGAGGGCACCTGCTGGGATGAGAACTGGGTGTTGTATGGAAACCAATTTGACAATAAATTTCATATTAAAAAAATGAAATAAAAACATCACCTTTCTGGTCTTTACATGTGCCTGGGCCACTGGAGGCTGCTTATGGGCTGTGTCAAATTATTTTTTCTTACACTTTCTTTTGTTAATGTAGTGTCCCTGATAAACATTGTTACTGATGACCAAGACAAAGTTCTTCCAAAGCAAATCCCTCAAATCTGATTTTCCATTTCCAGCTACCAGACTAACTCATTCATTCTACCTAGAACATACATTTCCCTGCTTTGCTTGTTTTTTTTTTAATTCTTTTAACAACATTTGAGCAAGGGTCAGAAAGTTCCGTGGGACTACAGATACAGCAGAGAACAAGATAATGGTTGAGTGTTTATTTTGGACCGGAGTACTGCATAAGTACTCTGCACAGATTTACTAATCACAGTAGCACCATGACGCTCATTTATTATTATCCTTAGTTACAAATGAGGAATCAGAGAAACAGAGCTTAAATTTCCCAAGATCCTGCAGACTTAGGAAAGAATATGTGTATGAGGCACATAGTTACTTAATAAACACATAATGAGAGCTCACCATGTGCCTCCTACATAAGTGTACATCTTGCTGCTCTGCATTGGCTAGACCAATCCTCAAACCAGTCAACCAGTCTACCACTTGCTTTGGAACATTCTTATTTCCAGTTCTGTATATCCTTCTGTCTGAGAATTCCTTTTTTCTTTTGAAAAAGATTCCTTTGAAACCACCCTGATTCATGAAGGGTTTCTCCTTTGCTTCAGAAGATGGTCACTTCTCTAGTCTCTACTGACTGCTGCATGTAATTTCTCTAAAATCCAATCCAATTCCATCCAGCATTACTTTTTAATTATTTCCATGTGTATGTCAACATACCATAAGCCAGATAATGGCAGGAATTCTATCACATATCCTTTGTATTGTCCATGGGGTTTAGCAGTGCCAGACTCCTGGAAGTTTCTACAAAGTTCTAGATTAGAACTCCCCTCTATTTAATGGATCTTGATAAAGATATTCTATAGTTCACCTAATGTTTAAAGGGTACTTTCTTGTGGCACCTGTGATGCTCAGTCGGTTAAGCATCTGACTCTTGATTTGGGCTCAGATCATGACCTCACGGTTTGTGGGTTCAAGCCCTGCTGCCGGATCTGCACTGACAGCATGGAGCGTGTTTAGGATTCCCTCTCCCTCTCAAAATAAACTTTAAAAAAAATAAAGGGTGTTTTCTCTCTTTGCCTCATACTTCTTTATATTTAGAGAGACAAAGTTTTTTTTTTAATATTTTAATTCCTCATTTTCAAAACAGTCATTAAAGATGCAGAAAAGCTACTGGGAAGGAATATTTGAAATGAAGGAGAGCCTTGAAACTTGATCATCTTTTTCTTTTTCATGATCCGTGACATTGTTAGGATTGAAAGGAGCTAAAAGGTATTATTTTAGTTTCTGTACCTAAATTAATTTAATGCCATGCTCCAAAGAATGACATTTCAAATGCCTTTGTAGAAAAAGATGTATTTTACTATTATTATTGAACTCAAAATGCAGTCATCCTCCAAAATGGGCCCGCTTCTCATTAAACTGATTTCAAAGTAGCTTTGTTTTTTCTTTTTCTTTTCTTTTTTTTTTTTCTTCAATTATACATGTCCATCTATTCTCCAAATCCTTTTGCCTGACTTAAAACATGCCCATTTTCTGACAGGTCTCTAATCTCTTAGAAGCTCATTTGAGAATTTTAGTGACACTCTCTCTGTGACACAGTTTCACATGTCCATAGCCTTAACATCCCTGAATGTAGGAAGCTGCTGATTCTCTGGTCTGTGTCAGATCCTCGCACTTAAATTTCTCTTTTCCAGGTTGCTGACAGCTAATTTCAAGTGCCTTCCCTCTCACTTTTCTTTCCAGACATCCAGGTCAACTGGGGTTCAGTAGCTGGAAAGATCTCTCCATTCTCCTTCCTCACAGCCAAGGTCATATCCTGTAAGACTGACAACCAAAGCAAGAAGCAGATGGAGGTCTTTCGTTGGTGGATGTGGATTTATGATGAACAATTGTAACAAAGGCTGTGATTCACAAAGAGCCTCAGACTCTAACAGTAACGGGAGATGTGTGTGTACCTCCTTCCTGCTCCTTAGCATTTACGCAGCCAGTGGGCATATCCACACAGCCTTCAGGGCCTCAGTTTCATCTCCTGGGAAATAAGCATGATCATATCTATGTAGCAAGATTGCTGCAATAATTACACAAAGTCATAAATGCAAACAAAAAGTAGAAATGGAAGCAGGAAAAATATAAACTGGACTTTTAAATGTGAGGATTTTGCCATTTTCTTTTAGTTTACCATTGAAATAGAAATAGGTCAACACATTTCCTCACAGCTAGAATCATCTGGGACTAACTACAACCATTCCAAAGTTAAACCACTCAGGGTAGCCTAAAAATTCAAAGACACTGAACTTTTGTGAACTCCACAAACAGAAATGACCTTAACTAAAAACTTGTGCCAGAAAAATGGTTTTATTTATTTTACCACACAGGCTTCACATCTTTTCTGTCTGTCTGTCATTGCAGTTATGACCTGAGGAGGGAAAGAGATGAATAGGGGCAGGATAAGGCTGTGATAGCAAGAAGGAACTAGTAATAACTCAGTGTCACCATTAAATGGACCGCAACTTAATCTTATAGATTTGTAAGCCACCTTGTTGCCTGTGCAGCACTTTATTATAGTTTCTGCTCATAGGAGTAATTTCATATGGTTGTGTCCAGGCTACGTGCCCAGTTGATCCCTGGCATTGCCAATTCTGACCCTCTAGAACTCAGGCTGGAAACCCAAAGTCCAAACTATCAGCTCCCACTCTTCTATTATTGCTTAGGTGTCTCCAAGGACAGTCACGTGCAATCTCAACATGTCAGCCAACTGGCCACTACTGAGGGGCACAGATTTCTAGAAGCCCATGCAGGCGCATCATGTCCAATGCAGGAACATGGGCAAAATCCCCTTTGAGTAGTGATGACAGATGTGAGGGTGACCGCATTCCTCACAGTACAACTTTTCAAGGCAGAAGGGCCAACTCCAGTGTTCTATTCATGGTACAGTTTTCCCTGTCCAGGGATTTTCAGGTTAAAGTTATTTTATTTTGTGCTGCCTCCAAGTCATAAGACAGAGTACATGTAACTCAGATTGCTGCTCCTTGGGCAAAAGATGTACAGGAATATAGAAACAGTTAAGTCTGAGAAGATGCAGGCTTCCTGATAATGTTTGAGGTCAGGCTCACAGCAGAGCAAGAGAAGATTGATCCTCTGCAATGGCTCTGCATGAATGCTAAAACTCCACTCTTTCCTTCCCCAATTATTAGATTTCTATTATTAATGAAATACTCCACTGAACAATCAACATAAACAAGAGTCAGTAAAACAAATCAAGTCCCTACCTCAAGAAATCTGTGTATGTGATTGAGAAAACCATGCTTCTTAAAAGGAGGGGAAAAGACTCAATACCTTACTTAGTTGCATGACCCCCAAGCACTAACAGAGCCAGATACAGTGCTTTTTAACTTAGCAAGCCCTTATTTAATTCCTGCACAGCTGTATGTTTTGATTCCCAAATATCTGTAAGTGTATCCTGAAAGCCTTGTGTTAGTCAACTGTCTGGTAGGGTAGCCCACATCTCATTTCAACCCTGTTTACAGATCGGAACACTAACATTCAGAGAGACTGTGTTATTGTGTCAATAAAATATCTGTATACCACAGTATCCCTGACTCCCAGAACAGAGTGTGTGTCAAAATAAAAAATACCAAGCGCATCGGGACGCCTGGGTGGCTCAGTTGGTTGAGTGTCCTACTTCGGCTCAGGTCATGATCTCATGATCTCTGGAGCCTGCTTCTGCTTCTGTGTCTCCCGCTCTCTATGCCCCTAACCCACTCGCATTCTGTCTCTCTCTCTCTCTCAAAAATAAGTAAACATGAAAAAAAATTTAAAAATACCAAGGGCATGAATTTAGCCAAGATTAGAATGACAATTAGCAGACTTGGGGGGTGAACTCTTGTCTTCTGATTCTGATATGCATTCCAAATTCATAGAGTAGCTTCCCGCTTGAATAAATTAGTGTGTAGAATCCAGAAATCTTAGAGCTCATTTAGTCTCTACATCCACCTTAGTATAGACAATAAAATATTCTGTACAGGACTATCTTGTGTATACACAAAGTTTCATAGCTATTTTCAAGTGAAAAAATGTTACCAGAAATGCTACCTTTGGAATAAACTTGTTTATAACAGAATAAAAAAAAAAAAAAAAAACCCGAGTACTTGCTTATTCTCAGAATGGTATTTTTTGAGTTGGGGGAGCTGTTCCATATTAGAAGGTCTTTTTTTATGTTGTGTAACATAAGTTATGAAAATTCCAAAATCAGAAGAAATGTTTTCAGTAGATTATCTAAATTCCAGTCATGTTTATGTACTGAAAATATTTGCCTAAAAATGTTTGACTCCTGTAAGATGCATGCAGTTCATTAATGTGTCCTACCTGTGCAGTTTCTGAGATTGATTTAAGCTATCATATATTCCCTAAGTGTCTTATGTACTCTGAGATAGACACTGGGAAGGTATATCAAGGTAAATAAGACAAAGTAACAGTCATTTAAAACAGTAAGAATAAAAGGAATAGCATACAAATGATGTAAACACTTAAGAATTCTACATAATTATCACATAAGGTTGTGGGAAGGGTAATTGTAGTAAATGTTTACACATTAGACTTTTACAACAAACTGTTAGGATGGTTGTGACTCACTGAAATTGGAAAGCATTCTTTCATTCACTCACTCACCAAGTACTTAAAGAGCACCAATCAGCAACCAGAAATTGTAGATACAGTGATAAACACAACATCCATACCTCCCTGCCCTAATAAAGTTAATGATCTAAGTGACAAAGACCAATAATGAATGTGGAATTATGATAAAAATATGCCAAAAGGGAAATAATGGTATTTTGAGAAAATATGGAAAGAGGACCAAATTAGTTTCAGAGCATAAGGCAAGGGCAACTTGGGTTCCTAATGATTAAGCTAAAACATAAAAATTCAGTAGTTATCCAAGTGAAGAAAAGCAGGCCAAGTATTCCAGACAGGTGAAACAGTATATTCTAAGATCAGGAAGTGAAAGACATGTGACTTCCAGGAACAGAATTGAATTCAGAATGCTAGTCTAAGAGCATGAACAAGTACCAAGAGATGTGATTGGAGACTCACCTTGGATGGAATGGTCAGCTTGATTTCCAGAGAGCAATGAAGCCAAGCTAAACAGGGATGTAACACCATTAAAGGTGAATTTGGGAAGGATCATTTCAGCTTTCGGAAGCCAAGAGACATGAGGTTTAGGACATCATCCAAGTGTCTACATGGCATGTCATGAGGTCCAGAACCATGGAGATACCAGTGGTAGTGCAGAGAAATGGATAGATTCAGGAGCTACCAGTGGTAGTAAAATCAACAGAATATGGTAATTAACAGAACCAAGGGGTACGAGAGATGGAAAAGTGCTAAAAATAACTCCATTTTCTCCAGTTCCTGACAAAGATGAAGAAGACTGGGAGAGATCTAAGACTGGAAAGGGAGAATCCATGGTGAGTTTTGTTTTGAATAGGTTGACTTTGAGTGCTCTGAAAAAAAACTTTTATTGGTTTCCAGGGAGACAGAGGGTCATCAGAAAATAATGGAGGTTGGAAAAGATGGAGGCCTCTTTCAAGAGAATGTGGCAAGGGGGTAAGGGACTCAAGAACTGATGTGCAAGAAAGGCCAGAAACAGATGCTATAAGGTTTGGAATTCCAGGTGAGAGCAGGGCATACATTCATTTAAATAAGAACAAATAATTCCAACCACCCTACCCTCTATATAGAAAATGAATGAACATATCAGTTTCCTACAGAAATTAGGGTCTATATGGAAAAGAACCTCAGGAACTAATCAAGCCTCTCAAAAAGTTATTTTTTTTCCTCCCACTGTTTGATTAGAGAAAACTTAGAGTATTTTAATAGGGCTAAATTCTTCATCCTGACACTCAATCATGAGTCAGTCCCTTCTTGGAGAAGCCTGCACTTCAGATCAATTTTGGCAAACATGGATACCTCCAATAGAAATTCCAGGTATTATCTTCCTACCTTCAATCTGAACTCCTTTCCTCTCCTTCTGGGATTGGTGATTTCCCAGATTTCAATTACAAAAAAATGGCTCCTACATTTACAACATACAACCTCAGCTACTACCTATTTTTAATCATCACAGGTATCATCTCAAGTAGGAAGAGCAGCAATCACTAGTCCACTTTAAATTGTCAAGAAATTGGGGTGCCTGGGTGGCTCGGTTGGTTGAGCCAACTCTTGATCTCAGGTCATGATCTTTTGGTTCATGAGTTCAAGCCCCAACTCAAGGTCTGTGCTGACAGTGTGAAGCCTGCTTGGTATTCTGTCTCTCTTCCTCTCTCTCTCTGTCCCTCCCATGAGCACTTGCTCTCTCTCTCTCTCAAAATAAATAAACTTAAAAATAATAATAATAATAAAATAAGGCATCAGGGGACTAAGGTTTAGAGGCATTGAGTGGTTCATTCAAGGACACAGACCCATCAGGACATAAGAGCAGGTCTTCTGATGCTACGGCTAGAGTTTCCACACTCCTGATAATGAACTAGGGAGTTTTTCATCCCACAAATCAGAAATCTATAATACTTAGTGCATGTACCATTAAATTCCACTTATAGGTAGAAGAAACATCAATTATGAATCATGGCACTCTTTCCCACTGATTCAAGATCCAACCTCCATATCATTGCCAATCTAATAATTCAAAAATTCTAATAATTCAAATGAATCTGAGTGGGCATATGAGGAAATCTGTTTACAATGCTTCTCTTAAGTACTTGTATTTTTCATCAGGACCCTGACATCCCTAAAAGCTTTATTATGCATTCAGCTATGACTTCTTGTTTCTACACTAAGTTCTTATGCCATCTTGAGATGTCACTTTGCAGACATGAGCCTAGCTTCCTCACTTATGAAACAGATGATATGTGAGGTCTGTCCTAGTTCTGACAGTCGATTTTATGAAATTCCCAGGTGTGGTAACGGTGTGGGGGAGGGAGACTGTTATGAAGCAAGAGTGACTCAATTACATACCACAGAAATCCACTTTCATTATTTTCTTCTTGGTTCAACCCTGCTCATCATCACGCTTCACAGCTCATTCTGGCCCATAAAACGATGGGGAATATTAATTAATTCCTTAAAATACAATACAAGAAACTGTAGAATTTCTCTTGTTCTTTTAACATTGGGATTATACATAAAGCATGCAGTTTATAAGAGTCAGAGTACTTTAGTATAAGAAAGCAGGGACCTTGGATCCAAGAGAACAGAGTTCAAATCCTGAATATATTTTTGATGGGTAATAGAAACCCTTGGCCAATGTAACATTCCTAAACCTTGTATTCTTCATATTTTAAACAGATATATGTACTTTGTGATGTGCTGTGGTTTGAATTAGAAATACACATGTGAACTGTTCTACTAAGTCTAGCACATGGAAGATGTCATTAAATATTATTTTTGTGTCTCTAATGCTAGCTTGGGACACCACACATTTGGTGTCCCTGTCAAATTAAAGTGATGTCTTTTGACCCTAGACATACTCCTCTGATGACCTGTAAATACTTAGTATTATCAAATCCCCATTTCCAAAACCTCTGCTGTGAAAACAGTTTTGTGGTATGTAGAACTAGGGCTATCATCTTTGACATTAACTCAAGGTCTGTGATCCCTGCACAAAACACACACCCTACTATAGCCGCTTGTACTCTGCTCCAGTACTACTACATGAAGGTTCATGTTTTAAGACCATGTCTTCATACTGGGAGGAGACTTTGTCTAAAAACGAATAGAATGTGGGAGGTTAAAATAGACACTAGATACACTGAAGAGTCTCTGTAGGTTTTAAAAGCAATTATAATTTGTGAGGACACAATACCTTCCAATCATAGTGTGATGTGCTAAGCCTCTGGAAAGCAGACAGATGAGAAAAAAAAATCGGTTTTTGACAGAAGTAGGGAGAACAACAGGGTAGCTCTGTGGGCTAAGGATCAGGGAGGGGCAGCTGTGGTGCTGCAAGCAGGAATCCTTTATCCTAGCCCTGCCTGTAACTTTCCAAGAGTCTGAGTGAAAATTGTCCCTTCTGCAGGTCTTTGATTTTTTTATAGCTGTCAAACGTGGACAACTCTTCAGAGTTACTGTGAGCCACAAAACAATAAGGACTGGCCCTGACTTGGTGACTGCCATCCAAGGGCTCTCTGCCCAAGCATTTCATGCTCCCCAACGACAGGGCTTCTCTGGTACTCCCAATTCTAATAATTTGGGATTTTGGCATTATGTCTCCAGAAGTCCCATGTTTATAATGGAATTAGCTTACATGAGGAGTAAAGTATTAAGCAAAACTTTTCTCTTAGTATATGTATGAATGATGTAATGAGCTAATAATGAGGGACATAAGTTAGATGGGTCCTGATGGATATGGTGGAGGAAGGTGGGTCAGGAGTAGGAGGCATTGTATCTAAAGGTAAGCTCTGGTGACCTAAGTAGGTGACAGAGAGAAAAGGCAGAAAAGTTCTAAAAAGCAGGAGTCTAAGAAGTAGGGAAATAGCTAAGCAGAGAAAGATGACTTCAAAGGTTACAGTGGCTAGCATTTCCACCATGAAGTCAAAGAATCAAACTAGAACACCAGATCAAAATTATCCTACACCTTCAGCGACACAGTACTAGGGTACTGAGATTGAGATGAAGCTCTTCCCTTCTGTCAGTCTTGGTTCCCTCATTCACATAATAAGGAGATTAAATGGTCACTGGGACCCATCCCAATTCTCACATGCTAGGTTGCTATTTGTCAGCAATACCCATACACTGCTGGTATCTTAGGTCTTCCTCCACACACAGCTCAGACATCAAGTATCCATTAGGATAAACTTCTGGTGAGCTCAGACACAACCTTGGGATCCTTTTCAAGGAGGTAACCACTAATCGTCTATCCGATACAGCCAGAGGTTGAAATCTATTTGCCATGGTGGATAAATATATTTCAATTCAAAGTGGCATACAAGATTTGCGCAAGTGATATGAATGGCTCCAAAATGCTGATTACCTTCTGCCTGAGGAAATGAAGAGATCCTATGGAGATGATATGGCTAGAGCCAGCCACAGGAGAAGAGCTGAGAAGAGTTCTTCTCCCATTGTCCCTTGCTTTTTGAAAGCTACTGCCTCATTCCAAGGCTCAATGTCTCCTCTGGAAAGAAAACCACTCTGAAAGTAGTCCAAAGAGGAAGACAACATAGTGTGCATAGAATTCACACACTTGGGTTACATTTGACAACGTGATCTTGGGTAAATCACCTCGAAGCATTAGCTGCTAGATCTTTAAATTGCAGATGAAAATACATTACCTTATTTACTTTTTGCAAGAATCCTATAAAGTGCAAGTGCTTTGAAAAATTACCCTACCATCACATTTTTGTGTATTGATAAGCCCTCCATCAGCTACCACCATTGGGGATTTGACAACCAATTAGGATTTATTTTTTAATATAATTTATTGTCAAATTGGTTTCCACACAACACCCAGTGCTCATCCCAACAAGTGCCCTCCTCAATACCCATCACCAATTAACATTTAAAAATGAGCCACAGGGCAGATATTCTGGTGCCAAAGAAAGAAAAGGGCTGTGACAACTTAGAAGGGTACCAAACCCACATTTTATCAAGGTGACTTTCTCCTGTCATCCTCAGTGGATTACTTCTTCAACAAGTGCCTCTGACATTCTTCATCAAAGAAACGTCTAGACTCTGAGGTACTGAGATCCGGTGTTTTTCATTCATTCTGCTACACATGTTTCCTAGTCCCCTCTACTTCAAGGTGTTCTTGAAATTGATGGAAAACACACAAACTTCAGCCTACCTGCTACAATGTGAAAAGTTCAGTGGCACAGTGTAAATGAACAATGTTTGAAATTTTGGGCATTAACAAACTCTGAATTTTGTGCAGGTCTTAAAAGTTCTGTTCCTTTTGCTATTCAGCAAAATCTTGGCAGTGAAGTAGTTCCTCAGTCTTTCTCTCCATGTACCTGGGACACTGGCTCAGTCCAAAACACATCAATAGAACCTGGGAAATCATGTTCCAATCATATCCAAAAGTTAATCCCTAGAGCTGTCTTGAAGTCAGGAAAGATATCACGACCTAGAATTATCACTAACTCACTTACTGTATCCTATGTATGTCTGATGTAAGAGCAGTGCTCTGCAAAACTTTCAGTCAAAACAAAAGATAACTTGAAAAGGTGGGGAGGAAAGTCAGAGACAAAGAAAAAAGGAGGTAAATCCAAGCCCACAGAGCACAGTTGAAACATAACAGAGACTTAAGTGAATAGTCCTCAAGAATGTTTTATGAATGCAAGAAGATACTCACAAATGACATATCCAACAAGGGGTTAATAGCCAATATATAAGAACTAATACAACTCAACACCCAAACAACAAAAAAATCCAATTGGAAAATGGGAAGAAGAGATGAATAGTCATTTCTCTAAAGACAACATCCAAATGGACAACAGACACATGAAAAGATGTTCAACATCACTCATCATTAGAGAAATGCAAATCAAAACAATGAGATGTTACCTCACACCTGTCAAAATGGCAAAAAATCAAAAGCACAAGAAATAAAAAGTGTTGTTGAGGATGTGATGTAAAAGGAACCCTCACACACTGTTGGTGAGAATGCAAACTAGTGCAGCCACTGTGAATAATAGTATGGAGGTTCCTCAAAAAATTGAAAATAAAATTACCATGTGATCCAATAATTCCACTGTTGGGTATTTACTCAAAGAACATAAAAACACTAAATCAAAATGATATTTGTACCCCTATGTTTATTGCAGCATTATTTACTGTAACTGAATTATGGAAACAGCCCAAGTGTCCACCGACTACTGAATGGATACAAAAGATGTGGTATATATACAATGGAGTATTACTCAGCCATTAAAAAATGAAATATTGCCATTTGCAACAACATGAATGGAGCTAGTAAGTATAATGTTAAGTGAAATGAATCAGTCAGATAAAGACAAATAACTTACAATCTCACTCATATTTAAGAAACAAACAAAGGAAAAAAGAGGCAGACTCTTAACTATAGAGAAATAACTGATGACTACCAGGGCAGGGTGGGGGAAATGTGGGAAATAAGTGAAAGGGATTAAGTATACTTGTTATGATGACCACTGAGTATGTATACAACTGTTGAATCACTATATAGCACACCTGAAACTATTATGGCACTATGTTAATTACACTGATTTTTTAAAATACAATTTATTGTCAAATTAGTTTCCATACAACACCCAGTGCTCTCATTTTTTAAAAATGTTTTATGGAGTAAAATAGGAAAAAGATCAGGATAAGGGATGTTTCATCAAAAATGTTCATTATCTGTCAATTTTAAGAATATTTGGATAGAATAGGATTCCTTATCACCTGACCCCAAACCTTATTTTATTATTCCTTTTCATAATTGTAACTACAGAATCCCAGAGTGGTAAAGCAGTCAACTGATGCTAGAAGGCACCAGTATTCCTCTATACCCTGCCACTACATCAAAAATTAAGAGACCAACGTGTTGGGGTGCCTGGGTGGCTCAGTCAGTTGAGCATCTGACTTTTGATTTCAACTCAGGTCATGATCTCACAGTTTGTGGGATCAAGCCCCTTGTCAGGCTTCTTGCTGACTGTGGAGATTTCTTAGGATTCTCTCTCAAAATAAATGAATAAACTGAAGAAGAAGAAGAAGAAGAAGAAGAAGAAGAAGAAGAAGAAGAAGA